>NC_082387.1:8041248-8116524 GCF_031168955.1 Gadus macrocephalus
TCTCTCTCTCTCTCTCTCTCTCTCTCTCTCCCTCTCCTCTCTCTCTCTCTCTCTCTCTCTCTCTCTCTCCCTCTCCCTCTCCCTCTCTCTCTCTCTCTCTCTCTCTCTCTCTCTCTCTACTTACTGTCTGCCTGCCTGTCTGTCGCTCTGTCTGAGCCCATCTACGACCACATCCCTGTGTGCTGAGCAACCTTCCTCAGCGCTCCAGAGCTAACTATGTGTCCCGTATCCACGGCGCTGCGTATCCCGGCAACACGAGGAGAGACGGGGCCGCGTTCGCCCGGGAGAGCGGGGAGCGTTTAGTGAAATATCAGGCGGCAGAAACGCGTGGTGTGCCCCCGCGACAACAAGCGCGTTGTCGTCGTTGTTTGACGTTAAGCACCACACAAACACGCCGTTCAAGTGTCAGAACTCTGCATCACATTTCTACCCGACAACAGGTGTCACACTGTGGATGCCAGGGGGGGGGGTTGGTTAATATTCCTTTCTTCTCTGTTTCGAAAAAAGAAAGATAATATCGTTATTTAGAGGCTGGCTTGCATCGTGGCTCCTATCAAGACTCGGGGGCCCCTCGGTTTGATTACACAAAACACAGTGTGCCTTCCCCCCCCCCCCCCCCCCCCCCCCCACACACACACACACACACACACACACACACACACACACACACACACACACACGCACATACTCACACACAGACACACACCCACACAGACACACTCAACAGTTGCAACAGCTTGAACAACGGGAAGATAAACTCCAGAAGGGGGTGGGGGCGGGGGATGGAGATGTATTCCGAACCGGGATCGGTGGTTGGAACGCCGTTGCTGCTCCCTCACAATTCCAGTACGCAGTCCCACACAAACGCAGGCTTTAATGAGCACCCGTAATGAGATTTGGTCAGGGTTAGTTTGTGAGGTATGGTTGATGTTCAGTTTTACAGACCGATGGACCAATCCTCCCTTTTACGGCTAACAATTGCGAGGCAAGCAAATTAACTTGTATTCCCGGAGGACTCCGCTCGCTGGCAAACCGCCGCAGCCGCTGTTCGCCGCGGCGCCCGCGAATAAAACAATCCCTCTTTTATCACCGCGGCGCTCCGCGTTCGCACCCGGCGTCGCCACGCACGCCGACTCGACGCGCGCTCGGAAAACACAAAGCTTGTTTTTTATGCACCCACTGCAAAATCAAACCTTCATAGACCCGGGGGTTTGCATCGACTCTGTAATGACGGTGATGATCCATGTGTTGTCCCCGTGAAATGCGGTTGTTGCTCTCTTTTAAATAGGATGCATCGGTTGTAGGCGTCGGTACAAAGCAAGGGTCTTTCTGTCGGGGGGCCCTTAGACCCGAACCCGAGACCTCTCCTATCGATCGTTGTTTTTGGATATGTTTCCACGCAGGTCCTCAGCCACGAGCATGTCACCGAGGAAATTAGATATCGAAAATGTTTTACCTTGGTGTCTCACGGTCTTAAATCGACCGCTTTTTTCATCCATATTTCTCTCTTATCCAACTAATAACCGTAGCGGTGTCAAGACTCTGCTTTCGCCGCGGTGGAAGCAGTATCTAACCGCGTACGGCTTAGTTTAATCGAAAACCCTTTGAACTACACGCCGACTGACATTTACCTCCTGCCTTCGCTTGGAAATGCGAGTTATGGCACGGAGGGCAGCGGCCACAACGCCGCCGCGCCGCAGTCCCGCCCCCCCCCCGTGTCTCCGAGCCCAAAACAAGCCAGAGACGGCGTCTGCGTTTATGACTCGGCAACAAAAGCACCTTGTTCCTGTTTCATATTTAATGCCGAGAAATGTGGTCTGAAAAAACTTTATTTTGCAGACGAAACCACAAAATCTCACCCTCTCGCTCTCGCTAGTGCTATCACTTACCTTCACCTCGTGGTTGCCTGTGGCTCCTCCGTGGCTCCTAGCTCTCCCTAAGGGGGGGAGACGGGGGAGGGAAAAGGCCCCAAGATACCTGGGGAAGGGGAGCAGGATTTGGGAGGGGGGGATGCTTGCTTCAATGCGCAGTTGGTCAAACACGGTCGTCGCTTTCTCGCTGGTTTGAGCCCTCATTTGAGCGAAGCATCGGTGCCCTTGAGGTCTAAGAGTCGTTGCTCTCTCGCAGGTTTAAGCCCCCAGCACGCGCCTAGCATTGAAGCACTGGAGCCGAAGCCTCAAACGAAACAGCCAGGCGTGGGGTTTAAATCCCCCACCTGGCCGCCGCTTTCCCCTTCGATCAATCTCTCGGAAAGGAAACCCTGACGGTGTTCGCAGACTGCGCAATTATTAAAAGAACTAGAGTTCTCAACCTCGAGTTGTAATTCACAGGGGTAATTGTTCAATGGATAGTGTAGTATACTATGCATGCAAAACAATTATTAAATAGCTTTTACTGTTATTCAGGGCTGATCAGTGCATTGACATTTCAAAATGCATGGCAACTCCTATTGGTTAGTTGAAAATAATCATCATCATTGAGATGGAACATCTCTTCCAGTGTCCTTGCCAAGAGAGGCAGTAGTAGCCTACAGTCACACATAGCATACACACAATAAGATAAGTGAAAAAATAAGATAAGAAAAATAAAACAACTCCAAAAGTCCAAATGTGCTAGCTTTCGGTGTATATATGCGTTGGCGCTTGGCACATGCGCATTTGAGTAATTTGAGTAACTGGTGCGACATGCCTCCTATTATAGCAGTACGATATTAGCTGCATGGAAACGTAAATGCTGGAGGTTTGCTGTGAGTGATGCCGTCTGAGTGATATTTTCCCGGCACACACAATCCTTTCAGGGCATTCTCTCGGTGTGCAAATGTGGCAATTACAGATAATGGAGGCGGACGAATGCAGCTTACTGCACAGCTTATTTGCCTATAGCGATCAAAGAGGCAGACGAGGACTCTCTTTCATATACAGTAGGTGCTCTTGTACACGCCTCAGCCCTGTGCCTTGACCAGTAATGTCGCGCTGTATATACTTTGTGCTTTATGGGGTAAGTGCTTCCTATGCTAGGCAGCACTTTTCCAACTGTGCTCACGTCAGGTTGCGTTATGTGCGTCATGGAAAGCAACATGTGGGACCCCTGAAGGCTGAGTGGCTTCTGTTGGTAAATGGCTAACCTGTATTGTAATGTATATCATTATTTTTTACTATTTACCCTTATTGTTAATTTTACGTCAGACTATGTGAGAGGCAAAACAAGCCTTTCTTTATTTCCTGCTGCCTCTTGGGCTAACATGAACTAATATTCATATCAATAAAAAGAGGGATTTTTGATTGCTTTGATTCATGTCCAAAATGAGGTCTGATGCTCTGACAGAATATCATTCAGAGGCTGAAATGACCCCCGGTGTTCCTTGATCTCCACTAAATAACTAACTAAGTGACATCAGGTAAGATTGCTTCTAATCTCTCTCTCTCTCTCTCGCTCTCGCTCTCGCTCTCTCTCTCTGTCTACTTCTTCTCTCGCTCTCTCTCTCGCTCTCTCTCTCTGTCTACTTCTTCTCTCTCTCTCTCTCTCTGTCTCTCTCTCTGTCTACTTCTTCTCTCTCTCTCTCTCTCGCTCTCTCTCTCTGTCTACTTCTTCTCTCTCTCTCTCTCTCTGTCTCTCTTTGTCTACTTCTTCTCTCGCTCTCTCTCTCGCTCTCTCTCTCTGTCTACTTCTTCTCTCGCTCTCTCTCTCTCTCTCTCTCTCTCTCTCTCTCTCTCTCTCTCTCTCTCTCTGCAGGGACGGCCCTGACCAGGCCTCTCCCCAGATTGGCCAGTTCAGCGGAAACTCTGCCCAAGAGGGCGTGTCCACCACCGCCAACCAGATCCTCATCAAGTTCCACAGCGACTTCAGCACCAGCGGCTTCTTCGTGCTGTGTTACCATGGTAATTTCCTCCCTCTCCCCGCCCCTCACCCACCCTTCTTCCCCTCCCTCACTCCTGCAAAAATAACTACAGACACGCACGCAGACACACACACACACAGGCGCACATACACACACACACAAACACACACACACACACACAGAAACACACACAGAAACACACGGAAACACATACACACACACACACACACACACAGAAACACATACACACACACACACACACACACACACACACACACACACACACACACACACACACACACACACACACACAGAAACACACAGAAACACACACACACACACACACACACACAGAAACACACACACACACACAGAAACACACACACACACACACACACACACACACACACACACACACACACACCTTCCTCTCGCTATCCCCATCCCTATCATGGCATCGGCAAATTGCGATAATGGCAGCTATTCATTTGATCCCCGCGCCCAAACCAGGGCCTCCTGTGGGGATGAGTGGGTGCTAATGGTGAGCGCGGGGCGGACAAGAAACTCTTCAGTCGCCGATTCACTTCCTGTTTACTTCGATTTGTGCCCTTCTTTTCTCACCCCCGGTTTCCATCTGCCGCATTGTGCTATTTTTCCCGTTATTTATTTCGTCGGAGCTGTTACTCCGCTCCTTATCCTGTCGGCCTGCACTCCTCTCCCCTCTAATGATGAATGATGAATGGCTTCCGATGGCCGTTTTCTGGCCGTGCTATTAAAGGAGGGTTGGAGGAGGGAGGAGGGGGAGAAGAGAGGGCAGCAGCACCACTGATGAATGATTAAAGAGTACCTGATACTGGTTAAATTACCAATGATCCTTTAATTACACCGCGGCCGTAATAGACGGCAATTTATGGTCTAATCTAGTTCTAGTCTGATGGGCAGGGTGGGTAAGAATGGGGCTGAGGGGGGAAAAGGAATTCACAGGTACACACAACACGCTCCCACAGCCGGTACGGTCCGCTAACACCGTCTCTCGCACACACTCACAGGCGATGTGTTTTCATGCGATCACAGGCGGCCCGATTGCCGTGTCTCTCACCCGTGCCTTCTCTTTCCCCCCAGCGTACCAGCTGAGAATATGTCAGCCCCCGGCGCCTGTGGTCAACGCCAACATCCTGGCGGACAACGAGGAGTTTGAAATAGGTTTGTCACGCTGTTGTTTCGTTGTTCTTTTGTGTCCGGATCAAAGATATGATGGCGGAATCGAACACAGTATATATGGCATGCAATTTAACTTTCGGTCGTGGTTTGTGTGATGGACAATTAGAAAAACTAGACATAAGTTTAACACAACACCCCAAAAGATATAAAAAAGATCTGCTCAAAATTAGTTAATATCAAAGAAAATAGCTAATCTTAAATAAATTATCAACTTCTTAGTATTTACAAAGTGTTCAATCACAGTAGCATAGTAGTAGCAAAAATAAGTAAATAAGCACGAAACAAATGTTAAAGAATAACTTATTTTTCCTTTGTCAGCATTCTTTG
Source organism: Gadus macrocephalus (assembly GCF_031168955.1). Classification (NCBI taxonomy): domain Eukaryota; kingdom Metazoa; phylum Chordata; class Actinopteri; order Gadiformes; family Gadidae; genus Gadus; species Gadus macrocephalus. Next base: position 8,046,635 of record NC_082387.1, read on the forward strand.
ATTGACTTCTAATCACGTTACGAGGAAGTACAAGCTGCACCATTCAGCGAGGTTTGGGCTGGCGGGGGGACTGAAACCCCACCCCTAGGATCAGGGGTCTATCCGGGGGGGCGTTTATTAGCTGACTTTGAGATGTATATCAGGGACACAGGATATGTGGCAGGAAGTGGGAGCGCGAGCGCCCATCCGCCAGAGATTAAAAAAAAAAAAGAGACGCAAGATGAAATGCCCGCGAAAGGCACGCACCCACGAAGCTGTGGTGAGCCTGCGGCCCACAGAGCCACCATCCAAAGCCAGCCCCGGCAGACAGCAGCGCTACGCTCGGAGCGGAGGAGATCACTCACGATAGCGCTGATGTGAAATATAACTGCGTTCTGTCGGTATGAATGGTATAGTCTGCAAAGTATGACGCAGGCAGATGTATTATTGAACGTTGATTTGACATCGTTGCGGATATGATAGTGTGCATTCCGTCGCTCTTAAACAAACAAACCACAGCAAATGTCTCTTTAGACAATCATTCACATTCAACGATAGGATTGACGGTAAAACTCGACAAAATAATTGTGAGTGTTGTTGTGTTGGACGCACTACACCACAAGTGCAGAGAGCATTTCTCAACTGCTAGATTCCTAATTATTCGTTCTTTCGTATATTTATACATTTTGTTTGTTGCATTATAAGTAGTATCATAGTCTACTTATCTGCTAGATAATGTAAGCTTTTACCAGAGCCATTCTGTCTGGGGTGTATTCTCTGCTTAACATTGCGTCACTTATAGTTCTGATCGTAACTGATAGGTCCACGTGACTTGATAAATGCACGTTTTAAACGCAAGACTCAGTTTGATATTACGCAAATGTCTTCTCTAAACCAATCTACAATGAGTCAGCATACTCTAAGACATATTGCAGCGTACCACCTGCAATAAAAAGAGAAAAAAATGCATCAAAAGAAGATTAAAGCACACCACACCACACGCTGTCATGCTCAGACGGGGAAATAGACAGAGCTGGGTTGGGGGCGTCGACGCCGGGGCGCCCCTCGCACACAGAAAGGCCCGGCTGTAAACCGAAAACACTGTTAAGACACAGAGTAGTCACCATTATCGGTTCTAGCCCTTACATAAGTGACGCATCAAAGCACTTGTAGACACACTGTAGTCACACCATCACAGTTTGTAGCCCTTGTAGGCTTGAAGCATCAAAGCACTCTAGGCACACGGTAGTCGCACTGTCAGAGGTTGTAGCCCTCACACAGGTGTAGAGTCATCGGTCGAGGTGAGGTAACGGGTCGCAGGTGTAGCCAAACTGTCACAGGTGTTTCCCTTAGCAGGGCTGGGCGCGCACAGTATATCAATATACCTTTTTTGACATTGTTCTGAGGCGATAGTCCATGTGATTACTTGAAACATCCCTTCTGTGATATGTGATGTTTATTATGCGTTGTTAGATCCTGTTTTTAGATCCTCACTGATCCAATGTGTAGTTCTTTGAAGTTGGTCTACTGATACTGATGTTTTTGTTTCTAGAAGTAAGCCGCCGTCTTCCACCTCACCGTGATTGTGTATTCATGCCTTTGTAAATCCGAGTTGTCGTTCCATTTACAGCTGTTCTGTCTCTTTGAAGGGGAGTGACAGTATTATATATTCATTGGGCCATATGCTGCAACAGTCACCTTCGTCTGCCTGTTCACCCACTTCTTACACGTGCACATCCTCACACGCACACAAACAAACACACACCCGCACAAATTGTCTTTGTTTACATTGCGTTGTGTTGCTGTGTGTCCAGGTTCAGCCCTGTCACTCCATTTTGTTCTCTCCTTCCTTCGACTCTCTCTCTCTCCGTTCCTCCTCTCCTCGCCCCATGAGGGTGTTCTGATCACGTCGGGTGGACTCTGCTCAGCCCTGTCCCTTCCATAATACATTGTGTGTTGCTTTAGAGATATTACTAATGAGGTCTCTGCAGAGGAGGGGGGCTGCTGTGATGGCTGAGCGGGGCTTGGTAGTTTTGTTGGACGACGGCGGTGCCTCACCAGCGTCTGGTCTTTTGAGTGGGAAGTGTTGTTGCATGCCTATACTGGTGTGTGTCTGTCGCTGGCCTGTGTGACTGTCCAGATGCCCGCAGCTGTCCACAGGCTTTATAGAGTCTTATTAATGCAGTGCTTATGCTAACTATGAAAACATTTAGATCATTGTAGAATCGTATTGTAGAAGTTTTTATACTGATTATGCCATAATTAACATATTCTCTTTTTGTGTTTGTGTTTGTGTGTGTGTCTGTTTGGCCTGTGTGTGTGTGTGTGTGTGTGTGTGTGTGTGTGTGTGTGTGTGTGTGTGTGTGTGTGTGTGTGTGTGTGTGTGTGTGTGTGTGTGTGTGTGTGTGCTTGCATGTGATTGCGATTGCATGTGTGGCTTTGTTTACGTGTGAATGTGTTTGCCTTTTTCATGTGTGTGTGTGTGTGTCTTTGGTACGGTGTGACTGTGTATCTGTGCGTGTGTGCGAATGTTGTGTGTGTCTGCGTGTGTGATTGCATGCCTGTGCCTCTGCGCATGTGTGTGTTTGCGCGTGTGTGTGTTTGCGCGTGTGCGTGTGTGTGTGTGTGTGTGTGTGTGTGCGCCTGCGTATCTGCGTGTGTCTAAATGTTCTCACAGGGGACATTATCCGCTACTCGTGCCTGCCAGGGTTCACTCTGGTGGGCAGTGAGATTCTGACCTGCCGGCTCGGAGAGAGGCTGCAGATGGATGGACCGCCGCCCGTCTGCCAAGGTTGGCCTGCATGTATATGTGTGTGTGGGTGTGTGTGTCCATGTGTGTCTGTCGTTGTGCGTCTGTGTGTGTGTGTGTGTGTGTGTGTGTGTGTGTGTGTGTGTGTGTGTGTCTATGTGAGGGAGAAAGTAAGTCAATGTTTGTGTGTATATATTTTGTACCCACCCCCTCCTCTCACTCACTCATTCACTCACTGTCTCTCGGACACACACACACACACACACACACACACACACACACACACACACACACACACCAAACTCCATAAGCACCTGTCTGTGTGTTTCTTGGCACGCGTAGACGCGCATGTGTCCGAAGCCAATCTGTCGCGGTCGGTCACGGGGAGCCGCGGCATCCATTCTCGATGCATCATTTACCAGACCGCGAGCGGGCTCCAAGCAGGCACGCCTTCGGGGCCCCCTCTGGCTCCCCGTTCTAAATTACCAGGGCCCCTCACACCCAATAAGCCCGACTCTCAGGACCCTCCCGAAGGAAGCTGGGTTTTGTTTGAGTAGTTCTTCGTCTTTTTTTCATTTGTAATAACGGTGCATCACTTAGTCCCCAGTTTGTTGTGAAAAGTTAACGCGGCGGTTGTCATGTTGTCCTTCGATCAGGCCCTTTTATCACCGACCGCTCAATACCATCGCTGCGTTTATTGTTTGTGTTCAAAGTTTGCTTTTCTTCCCTTTTTGTTGTTGGCTGTTGTTTATCTGCTCTGATGACGAACGGCAAAATAAAGAAAGACATTACGATGCTGAAAAATAGTTGCATACTCATTATGTTTATTGTGTTACTTTGTTATTATTACAAACGTCAATCTGCTTACTCAAGGCCAGCTGTGCAGGTTTAAACCCTTATTTTGATCAGAGACTTCACACGTCACTACAAGTATTGTACAAACAAACCTGCGATGTTCATTCTATTCAATAAATCCACAGCCTAAGCCACAGCGTCTAATATATTAAGGCAATGTGATGTGACATTGGCAGCTCTCCATTCTGTCGTGTGCTCAGGGAGAGATTTAATAAAATCGCAGGTGAATAAAATGTGTCAGCTGGAGCATTATAATTGGCAGTACAGTTAATCTTCACCTTGGCCAATCTCACTTTGAATTACCAGCTGTATTGTAGGTTCTGTGTGTCCCACAGTATTTCAACATGACATTTGGAGACGGCTCTTGAAAGCCGGCTGGGGTAGGGGTTTCTGAGAGAGGGGGACCATAAGGGTAGGACTTTGAGCCGTTTAACGGTAATAACGGCTGGTGAAACTCGTTCTCACAACGTATTTAATATCCCCGAGGATCAATCATACCGTTGATGTTTTTTGTTACAAATACGCAATCTTAAAGAAGTACGAAGCCCTCTCGAAAGCCATTTCACATTTACATTTTGATTTAATAAGCAAACTTGACAGGCTGGTTCGCCCACTCGGTGAGATTGGGTGAAGAACCCATTTCCATTTTTCCCTCTGGATTTAACTGGCAGGTTGGTAGGATTTGCTCCTATGGTTATTTTAAAAGGCTTCATTGTGATTCCATCGATCGACCGATTGGCTATTGATCCAAGTGAACGGAAGATTATTCATCGACCGCGGTTGCGATGTTATTTTCACTTTCAGACACGGGCACACGGCTCCTTTCACGCGGGCACTCGTATCGGCATGTTCGGATGAAGATAAAAATAATCTGGGCTGAGTGGCTTCACACGCGTGTGGATGGGCTGCTTCAGCCCGGTGTGATATGTAGCAGCGCCGGGAAGGCACCACTGAAGTTGTTAATAGGATTTCCGCTCGGATCGAGGTGGATTTCTGTGCACAGCGTTAGGCACCGCTTCGACATTGTTAGGACTATTTTAGAAATGTACCCCCGGCCGTTTCAAGGATCACTTTGTGCTATTGTTCAATTTTTTTCTCTTTTGCTATTGCTATTTTTTGCCTCATCTTCAGCAAACAGAATTGCTTACCAAAGGGCCTAAGGTCTTCCTTTTCCCGCTGCATTATTCCACAGCTTCCACGGTTAGCCTGTAAAGCAAATTGTGGACTGGAGAAAATACTTTTCTCTCCACTTAATTCCCACCTTTTGTTTTTCATCAGCTTGTCCGTTTCGTGCAGGTAATTGTGTCTCATGCTTGGGTGATAATACCGTGGCCTTGCATGCTAGCAAAACACACACGTGCGCACACACATAAACATACCCATCACAAACACGTGCATGCACAAACGCGCATACACACACACGCACGCACGCACGCACACACACACCTTTTCAAGGATTACTTTACAAAAGCTAAAGTGATCCATGGATGTTAAGGAACAATTCCCCCCCGGGTAGCTGCCGGATCTTGTTTTGCTGCCAACTCATCCGTGTTGCCCCACCATCCTACCTCCTTCTCAGTACCTACCACGCCCCCCAACCTCGCTGCGATCCCTCCACTCATCCGTTTTTCTGCCTCGTCTCACTGTAACCTCGGTGTTCACGACAAACACGCACAATCAGAAGAAAAGGTGATTTTGGATTAAGGTTAGAGCCTCCGCTAAGCAGAATGCCGATTGGCTGACGCGCTTGTGGTTGGGCCCTCCCCTGTTGCCGCGTCGCAGTGGCAGACTCTGTAGTGCGAGCCTTTTTTTTCCCATGTTTCCCGCCTCACTTCTAGTTTAAAGAACCTTTTTTTTTCTCTTTGAAAAGCCACAAGAAACGGAATGCCAAGTGGAATGCTTGCATTACGGTGGTTAATGTGCAGCATACACTGTGATGGTGGTGCTCACCCATATGAAGGTGTTATGAGTATATTATGTTGAAATATATATGTGTATATTTGTATATGTGTGTTTATATATATGTGTGTGTGTATGTATACATATATATATATATATATATAGGAATATATGTGAATTTATACTATATATGTATATATGTAGTGTGTGTGTGTGTGTGTGTGTGTGTGTGTGCGCATATATATATATATAGCACAGTAGTTATGGAGCCAAAATATTGTTTTGTGCCTTCATCTTGAAACTGAAATCTAGGAGTGCTACTGTTATACCCTGTGTGTGTGGGTGGGTGGGCATTCTTACATTGAAAGAGCAATTTACATATTTATGTCCATGGCCAAGTGTTGAAGGGGCGAGTTGTAATAATATAGATGTGGTGTGTGTGTGTGTGCGTGCGTCTGTGTGTGTATATGTGTGTGTGTGTGTGTGTGTGTGTATATATATGTATGTATATATATATATATATATATATATACACACACATATATAACAGTTGCTCCCCTAGATTGTCAGTTTCAACATGAAGTCCCCCAACAACATTTGGGCTCCACAACCACTGTGCTTTACAATCTCCATCACATGAGTACACATATGGCTTTACTCGTGCCCGGATCCTCAAAGACGTCGAAAGATCCCCTAAAGCCCTTTTTAAACCGCCAGCCTCATGCCTCGCAGTAAGACGCAGCTTGTTTTCCTGCAACACTGTATTATTCAAGATTATGGCGCCAGTGTGTCAATGCAAGTTAAACACTGGCATCCACCGTGCATATTTGGCTCTCGGAGACCCCTTTGTCACATCATTTTAGTGCCCCATTCTGAGTCAAATTTGTACATTATATGTCAAGTGTGTTGACTCATGCGGTATTAAAACCCCCCAGCGGCATAATACTGCAGAGCATAAAAGGCACAATCTGGTCAGTGTGTGTACCACACTCAATGTCGCTCGGCAGCGCAGCCTTCAGACACACTCTGAAAGGACCAGCGGAGAAGACGTGGCCGTTTCATTATCTCCGACGCACTCGGTACGAACCGAAACGAGACGGTGATGAATTCGGCGGCAAAAGCACAATGGAACTGATAAAACACAGCGGGGCGGCATGTGGCTCAGGAGGTAGCCGGAAGGTTGCTAGTTCGTTCCCCGCCGATTGTCGAGGTGTCCCTGGGCAAGACACCTCATCCGAACTGCTCCCGACGAGCTGATTGTCGCCCTGCACGGTTGAATGGTGAACCCTTCATGTGTGTATGAATGGGTGAATGTTAGGCAACATTGTAAAGCATTGTTTTCTAACCAGAGTGGCCACTGGTTAGAAAAGCGTTGGATAAATGCAGTCCATTTACCATTTACAGCGGCTGGCCGTCGTTTACAACCCTGTTGTAGACCGAGCGCGGGGGAAGGATATTTTTCTGCGATCGGACGATTTGCAATAAAATAATTTACAATAGCTTCGGCTAAGTGTGCCGACTGCGGGGGAGGTCGAAGGTCGTGACACCGCTGGATCGATCGGCCGTGACACAAGTACCCGTGTGTGAGAGAGAAGCGATGCATTAGGTTGCGCTATTCATCCCCTCAAGGAGTGTAACGGTCTATTTAGATAAATGAGGGGGGACAAAGGTGCACTTTGACGTGGTGCGTGTGAGCTCTGTCGTCTTGCTTACCTTTTCTCTAAAAAGGTTCCCCGGACACACCGATGGCAGCGCTAATTCATCAAGGCATTAGCAACATTGTCACTGAGGCATTGTACTTGCTAGCATAATTATTGCTAATGACTAGCTAATCTATATCGTTCTAATTAAATGCCTGTTTCTTTCGCTGAGTGTGTCGCTGGTGGTGGTGGAGGTGGTGGTTGCGCTTGTAGTTTGGCAGCAGGATGAGGACCTGGTGCTTATACAGGTCACCTCCCCTAGGTGCCTCAAAGAGATGCGTGTGGGAGAACTTACCCCACATGCATCCGCTCTCCCTGCGTGTTCGGGGGGGAACGAGCTAAATATTCAAGGCGTGCCCGTCTCTGAGGTGCTAGTTAAAAAGGCTGACCCTGCCCCCATTCACTCATCCCCGGGGAGAAATGGGAATCCTCTTCTCCAGGGATTAACAAGCCGTGTTCAAACCACATTCCCACGTCATTCCAGTGGCCATTAAGTCGTTTTTCTTTCATAGTCGTTAGCAACCCAGCCCACATCGATACACTCCCGGCATATCGTTTTCTTTAACCTGTCCTGGGTGTTATGTTTGTTAAGAAGGACTCCTTCCTTTTCTCCGATCACGACTTGAACAGAAAGGCGAGACGAGAACCTATCTTTGATCATTGTCCCCGGCGTGCCACGGAGATGAGATGCACTACCCCACAGATCACGGGCAAACATACTCCAGACGCTAAATCCTGAATTCCACAAGGACACACAATCTCTCGCTTATTTATACATTGTTTTGTACAAAGTTACCTGTCACGCACGCCTCGGAAGGATCGCTTGATTGATGGATATCAGGGGATCGTCGTGACAACCGCAGACGGAGCAGTTTAGCCCTGAGGGGCAATAGGAGTCGGGCAGGAATGTAATTGTTTCAGGACTAGTTATTTCAATAAAATCCCCCAAACTCGCTGTGGGCCCCTTTTTGTCATTTCTTCTCCCTTCTCTAGATGAGTTCTTCCCGCTCTCCCTCTCTCTCGCTCGTGTTCTGCCCTCCATAACCCATCCCTCATCTCTACCCTCATGTTCCCCCCTTTCTCTGCTTCATCACCTCTGTCTCTCACCTACCCTGTACATATTCCCCTGTGTCATCTCTCTTCCTCCCCTCCGCTCATCTCTCTTTCTCCCCTCTCTCTCTCGCTCCTCGACCCCCCCCCCCCCCTCCCCACCCCGTTTCCCTTCTTTTTTTTACATGATTGCCTCCTTCAACCGTCCTTGCACTCTTCCCTCTCTCCATTTATTTATTTATTTATTTATGCATTTATTTATTGATGTATTTGCTTAGCCCTGCTTGTGTTCTCTAGGCCATCACGCTCACCCACCTCCTCTGCTCTTCGTCCTCTTCTTCTTCTCCAAACACCAGTCCAGTGCCCGGCCCACGAGGTCCGCTTCGACTCCACGGGAGTCATCCTGAGCCCCGGGTTCCCTGACAGCTATCCCAACCTCCAGATGTGCTCCTGGCTCATCAACGTGGAGAAGGGCTACAACATCACGCTGCACTTTGAACTCTTCCAGACGGAGAAGGAGTTTGACATCCTGGAGGTCTTTGACGGTGCGTTCAGCCGGGAGGTGCCGTGAGCCTGCCGGTGGGAGGGAGAGAGGGAGGGAGGGAGAGAGAGAGAGAGAAAGAGATAGAGAGAGAGGGAGGGAGAGATGGAGTGAGGGAGAGAGGGTGGGAGGGAGAGATGGAGTGAGGGAGAGAGAGAGAGAGGGTGGGAGGGAGAGAGGGAGGGGGGGAGAAGGAGGGAGGGAGAGAGGGGGTGTTTCTTTTTCCGAGAGTACTTTTTAAGGTTCTTTCTCTAAGGGCCCGTCAAAACGATGTATTGTATTTTTCTGCTGCAAGGGGCTTCGGATTCAGGTTGTTTTGGTGAAAGAAAATTATTAAAAAGGAAAAAGAGTCGGTTTCTTGGCACTTCCTCGGTTGGCACTGCATCTGATAGGTTTTTTATTTCCTTTCTGGAAACGGTTCGCGAGAAATTTCGATTTTGGAGCTAAATGATTGATTTCATCAAACTGATATTTTCAGCTCAAAAGGGAAAAAGCCGATCCACCTATCCTTCACAAAGACCCTTTTATATCCCAGCATCCTCGTATCGGCGCATCGGGGGAATCCACAGCAGTTGCCAAGTGCAGCTTTTCCTTTTCCACGCCAAGATTTGGAAATCCTTCATGCGAACGGCCTTTTTCTTTCTGTTTGTGTGCGGGTCTATGTGTCTTTCTGTGTTTATGTGTGTGTGTGCATATTGTGTCCGTTTCCGTGGGGAATCATCAGGCCCCAACATCAACAGCCAGAGCCTGGCATCTCTGAGCGGGGACGTGGACACACCCTTTAACCTCACCACCACGGGCCACCAGCTGCTACTGCGCTGGGCGTCCGACCACGGCACCAACCGGCGCGGCTTCCGCATCAGATACGTGGGTGAGTATCAAAGTATGTATCCTGGTCACAATCTTTTCCCTCTTTTCTCTTTTCACGTTTTTTGAAAAATGTCAGTTTGTCTTTATTTTTCTGTGGTTGTTTTTTTTCACACTTGAGGAAGGGGGAGAAAAGGGGTCAAAGGCCGTGACACGGGGAGAGTACACGTGGGAGAGGCGTAGGAATCCTTGCGTTATGTTTAGGGTTTACGTTATTCGGATGAGGCTCTTTATGTCGGATGGGGACTTTGGAGGCTGAACTGTATTTGGTTCAAATGCTAGATGGGAGATTATAATGCCGTTCATATTGCTTTTATTCATCTCAAGATTAAGGCCATTATATTCTAACGAAAATGTACTTTGTCTGAAAATCTTTTAGTGTTATTTCAGAGTTCTTTACTTCATTTTTATCGATGTTTTATGCATTAATCCAAAAATTATTTGGGATAAAAACCGACAACATTGAGGCTCGAAAATGTATTGTGGATCTGGCTCTATGTGTATACAAAATTAAAAAATAGGGAGAAAGTTAGTAAAAAGTTATGTGACAATTGCGACTGTATCGTTACAAGCGTCTCTGACACATATCCCTCGACTTTTTTCATCATTCAGAAAGTACATACACCATTCTTTGGCTGTGTGTTCCACTCTCTCCCGCTCTTTCTCCCTCTGTTGACGTGGTTTCTCAACCGTGTGGATCTCTATGTCTCTGTCTGTCTGCTTGAAGTGGGCTGGGACAGTTGAGTGACAGAGTACCGAACATACTTTTTTTGCACAAAGTACATCACTTTACTTTAACCTAATTGGTATCTGTTTGTTCCACCGTGCAAAGAATTCTGTACTCTGTTCAACACTTTCCAGCCTGTGTGTGTGCATGTGTGTATGTGTGTGTGTGTGCGCGCGCGCGCACGCGCATGTGTGTGTGTGTGTGTGTGCGCATGATTGTTGGTTTAATCAGCCCCAACTAGTCCGAGCTGCCAGGCTGATTGGACTCTGGGGCTGAGTGAGGTTGCATGGGTTAACCAACCATTATCCACAAACACATTCATTCTTTACTTATTATTTCCATTTACAATACATCATTAAGGGTGCTTTCACACCAATAGTTCGGATGATTAGATAGATTGTTACACTTTCACCCTGGTGCTGTTTGTGTTTACACTGCGATATTTAATCATAGAGATACAAAAGTGTGTAAAAACTAAGTCGCGATTTGGTTCTATAACTTTGTCTGAAGTTACGTCAATGTATCAGAAAAAACACAGAAAACTTTATCACCTTGCTCTTGCAATATAAAAACATACGATACGATACGATACGATATAACTTTATTAATCCCCCGTAGGATAAATTTGTTTGTTGCAGCAGCAGTGGAAGGACACAGGACAAAATAACAATGTAATAAATACAATAAATAAATAAATAAATAAATACAAAGTGCTAATGCATAAGGAGACGCTTATAGTTAATAGGGACAAAAACAAGACAAACAGAAACAACATCAAGATGGGTGATGCATATACACATATATACGCATACCTAAACACACACACACATGCATATGCAAACACATAGACATACACAAACACAATCATCATCGGGCACTGTTGAACAGCCTAATGGCTACCGGCACAAAGGAGCACCTGAAGCGCTCCGTCTTGCACCTGGGGAACATGAACCTGTGGCTGAAGGTGCTCCCCATCTGCCACAGCTCAGCATGGAGGGGATGGGAGGGGTTGCCCATGATGGAACATGAACATTATAGAAAAAACGATCTCAAATAGTCACGAGAAGCCTGGGCCAGGCTTCTCGTGACTATTTAAGATAATTTTTTCTATAACATCCAGTGGATGTTAAGCTGCGTTGGTCGCGTTTATCTGGATTTTAGACCGATATGCACACCATGAGCATCCCATTCAGCTTGAACATCGATCCAGACATCACAGGTGCATCTCAAACAACAATGGATTCTTATAATACAAAACCATCCAGCTGCTCTGCCTAGGTACATTTACGTTTACATTTAGGGCATTTAGCAGACGCTTTTATCCAAAGCGACTTACAAACAGGTAGACTGTATTTAGGTTTGTTTCCTGTAGTTGGATCACATTATCACCTGAAACGAAACTGAACCAAAGTGCATTTCGAAGCGGGCAAAGACCCCAGTTTTCAAATCGATTGTTTGGTACTCACCAGAGTTCGATTGAGCGGTCAACACACCAAACAAACAGCACCACCAGGGGGAAACGTTCTGCGTTTGAATTAAACAGATTAAACGGACCCAAGCAGCTCCGGAGTGAAAACAGCCCAACAGTATGTGCATGCAGGTTTTTATTTAAAGGTTGTTGTTATTTTTTTGCCTCATTCCGGAAAAGGTTGTTCACTTGGTAATTGGCTCTAAAGCAAGCAGTGCAAAAACAGAGCAACTTAGGGGATTCTCTCCCCTTCGGAGAGCATGCATACTGATGCACCAAAACAAAAGGAGCCTCCATTCTTTATGTGTTGACTCGCCATAATATTTAATCCGAGGAGGGCTTCGTCGTTGGAGGTAGTTGACGTGATGGGGTTTGTAAGCGAAGCCCAGCTCTCTCCTGCCGACATAATTCACTTGAGCAGGGAGAGGACCTTAGCCTTGACCTTGGGGTGTTCCTCTGTGACTTAAACGCCTGTACTCATGTCCAGTCATGCTGATGCTAAAATAACTTTTGATGGAATTTATGTACGCTGTCACCACCTCTCCCCTGGCGCTGTATAGTGCGTGTGTGTGTGCGTGTGTGTGTGTGTGTGTGTGTGTGTGTGTGTGTGTGTGTGTGTGTGTGTGTGTGTGTGTGTGTGTGTGTGTGTGTGTGTGTGTGTGTGTGTGTGTGTGTGTGTGCGCGCACATTGGAAGGAAGAGCTATTGACGTTTATGTGTCCAGTGTTGAATCGCTATAGCTGTCATAATATAGATGTAGCATCGATAGTGTTTCTCTTACATACATCAAGTAGTTCTCCTTCTACCCCTATAGGATTCAGTGTACGTTCCTGGTAAAGAGATTGATGGTATATGAATAGAAAGTGAGTGGGAGGACAGGCGGTGATAATTTCAGACATGGAAACCAAGATCCGTACGATTTGCAGTAAAGAATCAAAGCAACAACTTAGTCTTTTACTGTTCCCATGTGGCATTCAGCCGTTAGCTGTTTGCTATCTACGCTGTATTTTTTACTATCGCAAGTTGTACCTTAACGTGAGACCTCGATCTCGATTTAATTCTCCCATTGTCCAAGAGTGCCGGTTAAAATGAATGTGCAGTAGCGCTCACAGATATTGTGAATGCTTTACAGAGTGCTTGTGTAACGCTTTCTCTCCTTTCTCCTTGTGCTCCCCTGTGATCCTCACACATCCATACTTTTCCTACATCTCTGCGCCAATTTCTCTCCACTCTCTCTCTCACTCCCTCCAATCCTTTACCTTCTATCATTCGTACATCCATCCAATCTCATCCATCTTTCCATATGTCTCATCCACTCATCCTTCCATCCCCCCTCTCTCACTCATCTATTCATCCGTACATCTCATTCCTCCATCCGTCCCCCTGGTCTCTCTCACCCCTCTCATCCCTCCCTCCATCTTACTATCCCTCCCTCCCTCCCCCCCTCCATCTTACCATCCCTCCCTCCCTCCCTCCCTCCCCCCCTCCCCCTCCATCTAACTATCCATATCTCCCCTCAACCCACTCTCCCTCCCTCCCTTCATCCATGCATTTCATCCCTCCCTCCATCTTACTATCCCTCCCTCCCTCCCCCCCTCCATTTTACCACCCCTCTCTCCCTCCCTCCCTCCCCCCCTCCCCCTCCATCTAACTATCCATATCTCCCCTCAACCCACTCTCCCTCCCTCCCTTCATCCATGCATTTCATCCCTCCCTCCATCTTACTCTCCCCCCCTCCCTCCCTCCCTCCATCCCTCCCTCCCTCCCTCTATCTAACTATCCATCTCACCCCTCTCATCCCTCACTCCCTCCCTTCCTCCCTCCATGAATTTAATCCCTCCCTCCCTCCCTCCCTCCCTCCCTCCCCCCCCCCTTTCTGCAGCCATGTACTGCAGCACCCCCGACTCCCCGCAGCACGGCTTCGTGGTGAGCCAGACGGGGGGCCACCTGAACAGCGTGGTGCGCTGGGCCTGCGACCGCGGCTACAAGCTGATCGGGAAGGCCTCGGCCGTGTGCCGGAGCACCCCCTACAACTACTACGCCTGGGACAGCCCCGTGCCCGCCTGCCAAGGTGAGGCCTCCTTTCAGATGAAATCAGCCTTAATTAGTATTACGTTTAATTAAGCTAAAATGTCACATGTAAATGTAACTGTAAAATATTCATTTGTATTCAGATATACTGTTTATATATTTGTGTTCGCAGTTTACTCGATGTTCAATTACATTCATCCCACACACAAACGCAAACGCACACACACACACACACACACACACACACACAGCCTTCAATCAGATACGTAAACACGGAAAACCAAATCACAATTAAGAGAACAAACGCGACTCAATTATCGCGTCAACATTTTAAAGAAGGCGCTCCTGAACTTAGACGCCGTCATGTGGACGGCGAGCTCAGTAGTGCGGTTCACTTTCAACACACAACCACTGGATCGCACAGCAACAAAACAAATGGAACGTGTTCATTGCTTTGAACATCTCCAGCCCCATTGCTTTATTACTTCCCACTGTGCGCGCTCAACACTTGGCATGCAACGCAGCCTACTTGTACAGATGATTATGAAGGGGCTCAGTGGGAGTGCAGGCCTGGTATTGTAAGCAGACGCTACTGAATGACTGGCTAGCCGGCGCCCTGTCAGGTGGCAAGGAAAGTGAAATCAATCAACCTCCCCCCCACCATCTTTTCCATCCCGTCCACTCCTTGAAATGAATGAATGGCTAACTCACCATTAGCATGTGGCGTCTGTATTCCTGTTGGGTTTCACTCGGCTAATTAGCTTTGCGATGGCACGTGTGCGAGCGCTCGTGTGAGCTTGCATGCTCTCCCACCCTGGGGGCTAATGCCAGCAGCTGTTGAACTTCCAGGGGCTCTTGGTCTGCCCGGGCCGGGGCGAGAAACCCATTTTTCTGATTCAATTATTTAAAAGGCTTAAATCCTTTGTAACAGCTTGTTTTGCAAATTGGACATTGGTCTTCAGGTTAAACGTGAAATAAAATGAACAAATGAGGTAAGGTAAGCACAATCAGTTGCAATGTACGTGAGAGCTGATCGTTAGTTGATTTCGAACTACATTGGGCTATGTCGACTGTCAGTATTTCTTGATGTGGAAGGTTGCCTTACGACAGTGATCAACTCCCCTCTTCTTCATCGTGAGATTAATATTGAACTGATGAACTGATAGCAATAATTTAAATGACAAAGGCATCTGAACTAAATCTTTTCCGCTGTGCGAGTTGGCTATGGGTTAATTGGAAAGGGTGTAATGATGACGTATCCATGTTGATGTGCATTATAATATAGGCTTACTTAACACGGGTCATTACCAGGTGAATGAACATGTTAAGCGCTGAATCTATCTGTGTAGGTTAATCAATCTCAAGAACTGGAATTTGCAAGGGGTTTTGATTACACGTATGACACACGCCTCTGCGTGTTCAATGCGCTGTTGTTCTGTCAGCTAATTAGCAGGTTTTGTGATAATGTTTCCCGAATAGCATGTGTTTATTGTGCTGACTCCCTGAAGCAGCCAAACAGAGGTGAAGGCAACCCCCTCCCTCCGCACCAGCAATCTTAATTCGCCAAAGGTTACGGGGGTCACCGAATTCCTGAATACTTACTGAACACGCTCGTTCTCCCACGCTCGTGTTTTTGTTGTTATTTTAGAATCATTACATCGCCGACCCTCTGTTCCTCTGAGATGGGAAGTATTTGTAAATCATTATTCCATCATCTTTTAAGGCTCCTCAAGGATTGGCTGAATAGTTTATGTGTGTGTGTGTGTGTGTGTGTGTGTGTGTGTGTGTGTGTGTGTGTGTGTGTGTGTGTGTGTGTGTGTGTGTGTGTGTGTGTGTGTGTGTGTGTGTGTGTTTATGTGCGTGTGTGTGCCGGTGTGCCATTGTTTGCCGGTGTGAGTGTTTCCGCCTGTGTGTATGTGTGCGCGTGCCGGTGTGCGTCTGTGTGTGTGTGTGTGTGTGTGTGTGTGTTTGTGTATGCTGGTGTGTGTGTGTGTGTGTGTGTGTGACTGTGTGAGTGCGCCGGTGTGCGTGCCGGTGTGCGTGCTCCTGTTTCTGTCCCGGTGTGAGCGTGTCCGTCTACGGCGCCCCACCGCCCGTGCCTCGAGGGATGGTCCAAACCTGCGCTGTGGCGTCGCGGAGCCTTACAAGCTCTGACAGCCTGCGCGTCGTGGTGCTGATATAATGAGGGATGAGGCCGGCGTCCCCCACCGGCCCCCCTGCCCTGACGTGCACGGGCCTGGGCTGGTCCGAGGCTCTGAGCCCGCCTGAGAGGAGGTAGCCCCGCGGTGGGCCGGGCACAGCTCTGTGTCCCGCAGGTTAACACTGGGGGCACGCCGATCGCTGGCGGGCCCCCCTGCACGATGACAAGGTGGCTGAAGGAAACAAATGAGTGTACCATGAACTAACTGCTCTGTGCTGTGTGCTGTGTGCTGTGTGCTGTGTGTGTGTGTGTGTGTGTGTGTGTGTGTGTGTGTGTGTGTGTTGCTGTGTGTGTGTTGCTGTGTGTGTTTTTGTGCGCTTTTTGTTGTGTGTCACGTGAGTGCCCTGTCATCTGTGTTCTCTGTGTGGTTGTTTTTTGTGTTGTGTGTGTGTGTAACATGTCCCTCATGCTGTGTGTATTTTTTGTGTTTGCACAATCTCCCCCCATGGTGGCTGTGTGTGTGTGTCTGTGTGGGTCGCATGTCATGTGTGTGTGCTCCATGCGGCATGTGTGTGAACTGTCCCCCATGCTGTGGGTGTGCGTGTGTGTGTGTGTGTCATCGCAATCTCCCGTATGCTGTTTGTGTCTGTGTGTGCTCTACGACGTGTTTGTGTTGTGTGTGTGTGTGTCTATGTGTGTGTGTGCACTGTCCCCCATGCTGTGGGTGTGTGTTTGTGTGTGTGTCATCGCAATATCCCGCATACTGTCTGTGTGTGTGTGTGCTCTACGATATGTTTGTGTTGTGTGTGTGTGTGTGTGTGTGTGTGCGCATGTCCCTCGCCCTCCCCCCATGCCGCGCCTCCCAGCGGTCTCCTGCGGCCCGCCCGTCGCCCCGGCCAGCGGCGGCGTGCTGGCGACAGACTACTCGGTGGCCACGCGCGTGACCTACTTCTGCGGCAGCGGCTACCGCCTCTCCTCCAAGGAGCTGACCACCACCACCTGCCAGGCCGACGGCACCTGGAGCAACCACAACAAGACCCCCCGCTGCACCGGTGAGGGGGGGGGGGGGGGGGGGGGGCGGACCGACGGTCAAAGGAGGGAGAGAGGGAGGGAGGGAGGGAGAGACAGAGAGAGACGGAGAGGGGGAGAGAGAGGGAGAGAGAGGGGGAGACACACAGACACACACAGAGCGAGTGAGAGACAGAGAGAGAGAGAGAGAGAGAGAGAGAGTTGGAGGAAGTTGGACACCATTGCTTAAGAGAGGGGGGGAGGGAGCTTGGAGCTCTAAGTAAGGCAGTCCTGCTTTATTTATTTAGCTCCTTTTCAAGCTAAAAGCGACACAGGGTGTCACAGGAGGGATGCACCTGGTGGGTCCACAGGGAAGGGGCAAAGAACAGATGGAGCAGCCCCCTCTGGTCTTGGGGTCTGGCGGAGGAAAGGCACACAAAAGCACCTGGTCAGGGGATCTAAGGGGGCGGTCTGAGTTGTACCTTCTGCGGTAAGAGTCGGGGCGAGGTCCTGGTAAACATCATCGTTGTTATTAATCAACCCCCCCTGGTTCAAGGGACAAGGCTGGTGTGGCAGCGGTACCAGGACCTGTGTCCGTACTGGTAGGCTCACTGCAGTGTTTAGGACCGGCTGTGATCTGCCTAAGGCCGCTGGACTTAAGCCTGCAAACAAAGCATTACAATAATCCAGGTGTGAAAGTGAAAGCGTTTGATTAAAAGTTGTCAGTTGGAGTGGGATTAGATAGACCCGACTGCACTTTGACAATATTCCTTAGTCGGGAGAAGTGTGTTTAGTAGTGCAGTTAAGCGGCTCGGATGCTGGACCCTCAGATAAAAGGTACTGGGTTCAATCACCCGTCTTCCTCAACAGTCTACATTTACGTTAACGTTTAGGGTGTTTAGCGGTCACTTTTTCCCAAAGTGATTGACATTTGTCAGAAGAAAGAGAAACCACAATCTAATGCAGTTGGTACAGTAAGAATTGTCATAGAAACAAGTGCCAAGCACCTACAATTAGGTTAACCCATTCCTCGTACACAACAAAGATAGCTAGGCTAAGAAGCTAGAAGATGCTAAGAACTATTTTTAAGAGGCCAGGATGTACAACATGTAATAGGTGTGTACGGGATGTTTTTAGGAGAGTATGGGAGGAGAAAAGGCGTTGGGAGGGGGCAGGGGGGGGGGGGGTTAAGAGAGGACGCTAGTGAAGTGAGCCTTGAGTCTATTGCAGAAGCTGCTGAGCGATCCTGCAGTCCTGACACCAGCAGTGGGCTTGTTCCAACATTACGGTGCCCAAAAAACAGAGAAGAGGTGTGACTTTGTTGTTTGACTTTTGGCTGCTCTTCGGGCTGGTGGTACCAGGCATCCAGCTGAGTCAGTTCACCAGTCCACATGTTGGTGTCCTTGAGCAAGACTCCTAACCCCTACCACGACATTGTTCGCAAAAGCACATGTCTGTCAATTCAATGGAATTCTCTTTGGATACAAGCGTCTGTTATGTGACCGAATCGTAACTAGCCAGAGGGAGAGGGGCGAGATGGAGATAGAAATGCAGTGTGAAGAGGCCGAGGAGCAAACACAACAAGATACTTCACACTGGAAGGGAGGGAGGGAGGGAGGGGGAGAGAGAGGGAGAGACAACTGAAGAGGCATGAATTCGAACACAGGCCAAACAAGTGAATTGCAAATATAGTAATGCAATTCTATTTGTAGTGAGAGAGACCGAGAGAGAGAGACAGAGGGAGCGATAGATACAGAGATAGAGACAAAGAGCTGGAAAGAAAGAGCGACAAAGAAAGACAGAGACAGAGAGATAGAGAGGAAGATGGAGAGACAACGAAAGACATAGATACAGAGACAGAGGGAGAGAGAGAGAGATAGAGACAGTGTACCAGAAACAGAGAGAGGCAGACAGAGAAAGAGAGAGACAGAGTACCAGAGAGAGAGAGAGGGACAGACAGAGAGAGAGAGAGAGGGAGAAATTCAAACATTCAAAGGCAATTCTATTTCTAGAAAGAGAGAGGAGTATGGCGTATGTAGTACCGCTATTTGCAACCAGGAGGGGGGGCAAGGATGACAAACCACGACGGGAGCCTTCGATGCACGGGTGGGCGAGAAAGAGAGAGAGAGAGAGAGAGAGAGAGAGAGAGAGAGAGAGGGGTACAAACCGGGGTGTCCGTGACCGGTGAGCGAGGGTAATGATGGATTTGGTGGCCGAGCGGACTGAAGCGCTAAAAAACAACAAAAAACAGGAGCGTGATAACTAAGAACAAAGGCTGAGGGGGGAGGAAATGTACTGTAAAACGTACTGCTGTGTGACAGTTGCGGCCCCCCTAAGCAGTCTCCATTGGGGGGGGGGTAGTGTGACAGCCACAGTGACAAGTGGTTAACCAAAGCCCTGGTTCTTGGGGGGGGGGGGGGCTCCCACTGTACGCTTCCTCTAACGCTTAAGGAGAAATATACATTCCGCTCCCGGCTCTCATCTGCCTTTCAAGTGTTCGCTTAATCATCAAGACGATTTTGTTGTGGGGGGAAGGTCTTGCTCAGCCAGCTTGGGGAGGACGCCGGGCTGGCGTTTAATTTTTAATGTGTGGATTAGCTCTCAACTGCTCATTGCGGGGAATAAATTGTCAGGATGTGATCAGCGTGTGTGCAGATTGGGTGAGAGAGATATAAAATGGGGAAGAATAACAGCTTTAATTAGCGAAGTGTGTGTGTGTATCTCTCCCGAATGGATCTCATCGATGCGTTTTATCTTTTTCGTTTTCGTCCGTGCGTTCTTCCAGTAATGACGTGCCCGAGCCTCAGCTCGTTCTCATTGGACCACGGGAAATGGAAGATCGTCAACGGCTCTCACTACGAGTACGGAACCAAAATCATCTTCACCTGCAACCCCGGATACTACCGCCTTGGCCCCGCCCACATCCAGTGCCAGGCCAATGGGGCGTGGAGCTGGAGGAGCGAGAGGCCGCGGTGTCGCAGTGAGTCGTCTTTAAGCGCTTTTCTCTTTTCTTAAGAAAGCACTCTGAGATTATATGTAATGAGACCTCTTATTGATCAACCGAGATTGCAGTGTTCATTTTATTTTTCTCGATGTGAGCGCACATTAAGACTGGCGGGACCAACAAAGACAAATCAAAGCCCCTTTCTGTGACTTGTGTTGTGTTGGCAGCATCTTTGTGTTCGGACATGTCACTTGAATGCACAGCACCCTTACAAAAGCACTGAAATACAGCGAAATGATACAGTGTGTTCATGCGCACACACACACACGGACACACACAGAGTCACACACAGTCTCACAGTGTCACACGCGCACACACACAGAACAAATCAATTTTTCATTTGGAAAAGGAGGTCTTTGAATCATTCATTCTGCCCTTGTCACAGAGTCTGTTCTGCGACCGGATTTGGTCTGATGTGAAAATATATATAACATTTTTCTAACACGCATCCAACCCAATGGCCTGTATACAGCACATTACGTACCATTTCTAGACCAAAAAGGCTGCATAATGACAGATGACGTTCCATTACGGGCAGAACCGAGAATCCCCCCCCCCCTTTACTCACGGGTTGGTTCTGACGCACGTGTTTCTTTACGGTGGTTTGGTACATAAAAGCTGTGTCGTGTCGCACACACATCGCCACGGAGACGACTCTTCCCAGGGCGCTTAACCGCCCAATGGCCCACTTAATAGTGAGGGGACAAGGCAGCGAGTGTGATTAAAAAACCCATCTTGACAAAGGGAAAATACCGCCATCATTACACGGCCCCTCCCCTCCTCCCCTCCAGTATGAAATAGCACCGGCCCCCGATTACGTTGAGTAAGCTATCGAACCCACGTCCTTGTTGACTGGTTTTGTTTATTTTTCATGACGACGGTTTTATTCTCTCCCTCCCTTCCCCCAACCCCCCCCCCCCCCCCCCTTTACACACACACACACACACACACACACACACACACACACACACACACACACACACCTGGTCACAGTCATCTCGTGCGGAGACATCCCCACGCCGCCCAACGGAAAGAAGATCGGCACGCAGAACACCTTCGGCGCCTCGGCCATCTTCAGCTGCAGCCTGGGCTACGTTCTCACCGGCTCCAGCGTCAGGGAGTGCCTGCTGTCGGGGCTTTGGAGCGGCATGGAGACCCTCTGTCTGGGTGAGCATGGGGAAGGGTTAGTGGTAAATGGACCGCATAATACAGCGCTTTTCCAACCGGCGGCCGCTCAAAGCACTCTCCAGTATTGCCTCACGTTCAGCCGTTCATTCACTCGTTCACACACTGACGGCGGAGGCAGCCACGCAAGGCGACAGCCAGCTCGTCAGCAGCGGTTCGGGTGAGGCGTCTCGCTCAGGGGACACCTCGACGCTCGGCTAGGGGGAGCCCGGGATCGAACTAGCAACCTTACCGGTTACCAGCCGACGGGCTCTACCTCCTGAGCCACATGCCACCATCCAGTCCCAGTCCCAGGTCCCAGTGCAGCCACCCTCCCTCAGACTTGCCCCAGTGAGGTCAGCGGTCACCAGCGGATTGGACGCGGTGCAATTTGTCCATTCCAGCCCACATCGCCGGAGCTGTCCCTGGTGGGGTTTAGAGGGGAGATGGGACCGCGGGTTGGCAGTTATAATTGGTTCTCTTGCTACGTGTGGGCTGTGACTTTGGGAAGTGTTATGGTCTGTGCCAATGGCGTCTGTCTGGGGCTACGCGTGGGCTGCAGTGGTGGATTCCACCTATTTGGCACAATGGGAGACTACTAAAAGCACTGTGAGTGCCCAGTGAATGGCAGCTAGGCTTTTTATAAAAGCGTAAACGTTTTCCTGTATTGCGATAAATGATAAGCTGGATTTATAATGCAAGGCCACACATTGTGGCACGGCGACTGGTTGAGATTGCATTCTGTGTCGCTCTGTGGTTGGATCACTATCTTGCTGCAATCGCTTACGATCCCCTTAGTATCAAGGGTAAGTATGGATTGTGCCTGCTTTCAAATTCAAGGTAACTAGCAGTAGAACTAAGGCTCAATGCTCTACATTTGAATCTGAAGCACGATTAAGCATTGTTTACTGTAATGAAAAACAACATAATATATTATTTATAAAATGTATATATATTTTTAACCCTGACCTTACATTTTTTTTGATATATGTAATATATATTTAATTATAAATGGTTCTTAAATAACAATATAAAAAAAAAAATATATATATATATAATATATCAAATTATTTTTTAAATAAAAAAATATATTATAATAATAATTTTCGTTTTTCATATCGGCAAACCATGCTTAATCATTCCATTTCATAAAAAGACGATAACCCAATCTTTCCATTCTTGTTAAGGCGCCAATTAAAGTATGATGACAGCCAACCAAAGCGGCCATTCCGAAAATACCCCCCAGTCAACGTACAGCCCCCATGGGAGGCCAATCAAACTGATGAAGCAGAGCATCTGCACATCTGGCCGTGGTGGGCCAACGCCTCCAACAGGAAATGATGTTGCCTATTCCAACTTCTATCAGGAGCCGTCAAGGGTCCCCCTCGGCCAGCAGCAGACCCAATCGCTGAAGAGTTCCCCCTTCTGCACTCACATGACTCTGTGTCTAGGGGGGCGAGGGAGGGAGAGGGGGGGGAGAGGAGAGGGGGGAGGAGAGAGAGAGGGAGAGAAGGGGGGGGAGAGAGAAAGGGAGAGAGATTTTAGAGAGAGATATCGGGAGAGGGAGAGAGACAGAGACCGAGAGACCGAGAGGGAGAGAGACCGAGAGAGAGGGACAGAGGGAGAGAACAGGGGAGAGGGAGAGAGACCGAGAAGGCGAGAGCGAGAGGTAGAGAGACCGAGAAAGACGCAGGGCGAGAGATAGAATTTGTCAAGCCAGGATTCAAACCCACACATCAGCAGAAACGCAGCCCTATCTCCAGCGGCTGCATTAGTCAATATCTGAACCCCTTTTTTTAACCCCCAGTCCCTCCTCTGAGCTCCAACCCCCCCCCCCTCTAGATTAGCTCAGTTCATTAAAGAGGAGAGACTACTCTGGGCGGCGGCGATACGACCGGGCGGTGTTAACCTCCCAGCCGCCCCAGTATCCCTTGCTTCAGCGTAATCTCCCGGCATCGGCCTGTCAACCTGCCGGGCCGATAATAAAAAGTGCAGGGCTGAGTCTTCTGGTGGTAGGGAGTGAATTAGTGAAATCACACCACAGCACTCTACCGCCACTGCTGCCGCCGGGGCTTTTCGAGCCGGGCTGCATTGCCTCGACTCCTCCTCCTCCGGCGTGTCGGAGATTTACCGTAGCTGAAAGTAATATGATTACGTGGATGAGCGGAGGGGCGACAGATTTATTTATGGGAACTTTTAGAACATGGCATAAACGCCCGCGCATCTAAACGAGGGAGCTTTGTCCGGGCGGACACATGCAAGTGTGCTGGCGTGTTTCCTGTTTTGTCTGTTTGTTAGTTTTGTTCGTTGTGGCGTGCGGTGTTGTCTTTGTTTCTTGAGATTGTTTCGTGTGAATGTAGTCCTGGTTTGAGGTTGTACGTTTAGTTAAGTGACAGCGTTTGGCTGAGCTGCGTTTTTTTTGTGAAACATGAAATGAAATGAAAATCTTCTGAATAAAAAAAATAAGAAATGCTTTCCAAGCTTTTCATCGCGGCCGAGAATCAATTACCATCCTTCCAGAAACTATATTTGTGTTGGTCCTGCCCTCCAAAAGATCCATCTCAGTGGACCCAGAATTGATAATCACACAGCTGAAGCTGGATCTCTCTTTTCTTTGTGTTAATCTTCTTTCTTCTCCTCTCTGCCCTTTTCCTCTCCATTGAATCATCGTTCCGCACGTCTCTCTTCATCTCCTCTCTTCATCTCCGCCCTCCTTTGGTGTGTGTCCGTGCACAGCGGGTCACTGCGGCATCCCCGAGAGGATCGTCAATGGCCAGGTGATCGGGGAGAACTTTGGCTACCGCGACACGGTGGTCTACCAGTGCAACCCCGGCTTCAGGCTCATCGGCTCCTCGGTGCGCATCTGCCAGCAGGACCACAACTGGTCTGGCCTGCTGCCCGCCTGCATCGGTAAGTGCTCCCTCCATCGCCGTCCCTTTCCATAAGCAAACCTCAAGCATAATGCTGCGTCGCCATGGTATGCTTAACCATAAACTGGAGGAACTAAATGGAAAAGACCACCATCATTACACCGCTCTCTCCCCCTCTCTAGTTTGGAATATTCTTGTTGACTGTTGCAGTAAAATTTTTCATGACGATGGCTTAATTCTCTCTCTACCTCCCTCCCTCCCTCCCTCCCAAAGCGCCATGTCCCTGTGTCACTTAACCTGGGTGGCTCTGGTCGGCTTAAACATAAAACTGAGATTTACGGTTAAAAGACTTTGTGCATTAGTGAGCATTCTTTTTAAATGCGTTAGGACTATTAAACTCGTCATTAATAATTCATATTGCGGAATGTTTACGATAACGCTAACATTGCGGGGAAAGTACGTTTGGACCGAGGCGTGCACGGTGGGGAGTTCACCCGCGTGTGAATGTGCGTTTACCGGGTTTGTCGTGGGCGCGCCCCAGCCACCGCTTATCATCTTCCATTAGCCTGCGGACGAGTCGATGCGCCTGCCTTATCCGCGGCCATCTAGACTCTTTCATTCCCCCTCGGCGCCTGCTGAGGTCAATGAGATGCTAATAGTATTCCTATGAAAGGTATGAAAAGGTGTCCATGTACCTCCGGCCTATTGATCCGTTGTATCGAACCCATCCCCGCGGGATTCTCGGCGCCCCGTGTTCTCTGATGCATTTTGCGCAAATAAATATCTATTTTCCCTTTCACAATCATTCTTGTGTAAGTCTTTCATTCCTAACACACACATCCCACACACCAATTCCGTCTTCCTGTCCTCCACCACCTTTTTTGTCCAACTCTGGGTATGAACACTTTCCTTTATCTTCTAAATTGGCACTTCTTCTCTTCTTCACGGTCGCAGCGGTCACCTGTGGCCACCCGTGCAGCCCCATCTACGGGCGGACCATGGGGGAGGGCTTCAACTACAACGACGTGGTGCGCTTCGCCTGCAACAAGGGCTACACCCTGGAGGGCCCCTCCACTGCCCAGTGCCAGGCCAGCAGGCAGTGGAGCCAGCAGCCCCCAACCTGTAGAGGTAGGGGGGGGACGGGGGGGACAAAACTGTCATTTCGGGGAGAGGTCCTTGAGGTCCTGCCTCCACGGTGCTTTTATCGTCAGGTTGGCTGAAGCTTGACTTGACTTCCTGCCAGTTGATGGCTGGATCCCAAACAGCTGTAGGTGCTGCCTGTTCAGGCAGCTTTGGAAGGCAGGGAGGCGCCTGCTGAGGTGCCTTGTGATAGGCAGGTTTTGAGTGAGGGAAAGACGAATCCTTCGGTGGTCAAGATATCCCACAATATCCCACAACCCTACTAGCAACCTTGCGGTTACCAGCCAACCCCGTCTACCTTCTGAGGTAGAGGGGGTTGGCTGGTAACCGCAAGGTTGCTAGTTTGATCCCCGGCTCCTCGTGTCGAGGTGTCCCTGAGCAAGACACCTAACCCTAACTGCTCACGACGAGCTGGCTGTCTCCTTGCATGGCTGACTCCGCCGTCGCTGTGTGAATGTGTGCATGAATGGGGGAATGTCAGGCAATATTGTAAAGCGCTTTGGATAAAGCGCCATACAAATGCAGACATTTACCATTTACGCCGCAGACGAGGACGAAAAACGATGGTAAGTTCGTCTTTTAACATTGAGTTGTACAAAAGTTATTTAACAAAAAATGGAACTCTGCTGACACTTAGATCCTGATTGAAGAAAATAGGCAGTCAGTCCAAATGGTGTAAAGGTGTTATTATAAATGTTGCAACTGACAAAAAAAACAAAAAACGTTAGTTTGGCGACATCAAGACTTTGTGACGCATTACTGCCCCGAAGGTCTGTCTCGATCCAGACACCTTTGAAGGTATCTTTACAAAAACACAGCCTCCAGACAATACTACCTTGCTAGGGAGCACGGCCTTCTGTATCGAATAAAGCCGCATTGTCATTGGTGTGGAAAATGAATGGTGCCATCCTACTGAGGGCTCTACAGTGTATCACCAATAATAATCAGCGGATTCAACTATGTTCTGTATGGTATGGCCACAGCCATTTTACAATGGCGGACACTTACACCCCTGTAGAACTTACAACATATATCGTTCGTGATATTTCAAATAGATAGACTTAGGCAGATAGTGATTATGGCATGTAGAAAATACTCTGATTGGCTAAGGATACAGCCAATGAGGAACTGTGAATCAGCAGTATTATGAGATTAAGTTAAGTTAGATATCACCATTTGGCCAAAATATGACTTCGGCAATTATTTTATGAGGCTAACGATATGTTAAGCCACACATAAGACACAACCCTAAGGAAATTGTCCTTTCACGTCGCAATATTTTCATCGTCGCAATACACATCATGTCACGCATAGCCGTACCGCTGGGTCCCTGCCCGGTGCCGTGGGTGCGAAAGCGACCGCAAAGGGGGTGTGGGCGGCTGTGTGTCGGTCAAGTGTGAATGGCTGGCGAAATCAGCCGGCAAACAGATGTATGTTGACAATTTGAGTGTAGACGGGGGGGGGCCCGAACCAGGATGGCAGCCCGCAGCCCCGGCGGAAGCGACAGTCACTGGCTCGTGGTAGCGCATAACAGTCAGCTGCCACACTGAAGGCTGCCAGTCGCCGGAACCACAAGGCCAGCAAGAAATAATAGAAAACACACAGCAGCAGTAACAAGTGCAGCCTGGTGCCAGCCTTCAGCACACGCGGTGTTCCCGGAGCGGCTCGACCCCTAGGGTTTTTTTTACACGTTTTCAAAGGTCGTCGATAGCAGGGGAAACTAAGTTCATGTTTCTGTAGGTTGGACATTAGGTTAGTTTTATTTACATTTACAATTAGACATACATTTACATTAAGTCGACGATTTTATCCAAAGTGAGTTACGTGAATTACATTTGTCGGATGAAAGAGAAACAACAATATATCGCTGTCGGTAGAGTAAAGATATTAATAGAAACAAGTGCAATGCACTGACGATGGCTAGGATGAACGATTCCCCGTAAACAACCAATATTGCTAGTATAAGACGCTACACAATGCTTAGCACTGTCTTTAAGCGCCAAGTGCCTATTTATGTCTGTAGCAGCAGCACCAGTAGGGTCCATTCTTATTTATTTGACTGGTTGTGTCTATACTGGTGCACTGCCATAGCTACGTTGCATTGGAGACACACCTGTGTTGTTCCTACTGGGAACAGTGGTCTTAGTGGGCCTGTAGGACATGATGGTACCAGTATGGAAATGGACGATAGACCACAAAAAGTCCAGCATCCAGATTCAAGGCTAAGATACTACTCAATGTATCGCAACTTTTGGTCTTGGATGACTTGAATATAAAAACAAGCTTATCGAAAACACAAGCATTTAAAATAATCAGATTGTCTTTTGACTGTTGAGGAGGAGAGAATCAATAACCCTGTAAACACAATGGGACCATTTCCATTGTGTTTGCTATCAGCTGTA
This sequence comes from Gadus macrocephalus, assembly GCF_031168955.1. Classification (NCBI taxonomy): domain Eukaryota; kingdom Metazoa; phylum Chordata; class Actinopteri; order Gadiformes; family Gadidae; genus Gadus; species Gadus macrocephalus. Next base: position 8,074,228 of record NC_082387.1, read on the forward strand.
ACACATTGGAAGGTGTCCCTGCCAGAACTTTAACCGGTTTTCCTCAAAATATTTGGTTTTAACGACCATTTTAGTGTGCCACTCTCAATTATGGCACTAACAAACGTTGCTGTTCCACTTTTTATTTTTTATGGAACCGCTAAACATATTCTCTGTTGTGTTGACGTTCGGTAATAACTCCCTGACTGCCACGCTTAACATTAGCTCGTCAACGTGTTTCTTCCACCACAAACATCTGACGCTTAATACGTGGACATGAAGGGGAAAAACTCATTAACTACCCTGACAATCAATGCCTGGGCTTTTCTCTATAAAAGTACGCGGCTGGAACACGTCTATACACGCCTTTGTTGTCATACTTATTTATCCCTCCGAATATGTTCCACTAATCTGCACGTCCACGCATGTGCATTATTGATCTGCACTCGTTGGGGTGTCGCTCTGAGCTGGATTTCACTCTTGTTCGCCTCCCCCCCCCCCCCCCCCCCCCGCCTCCCCCACTGCCTCCCATCGTCCGCTCTGTGGACCAGTGCAGGTCTCCACCGCGCGTCCGTCACGGGTTCCTGTGTGTGTGACTCGTGGCAAAGAGGCCACCTCCTGTCTCCCCACATGGTGCATTAGCGGCCATTATAGCCGGTGTCAGTCACGTTTAAACACTCTCTGGCCGAGACGCCACATGCAACTGAGTGACTCCGACAACACAGTGTTTGGTTGTGAATGCAGGAGGGGGCTTTTCAAAGGAAATGTGATCCAAATACCAGGGATATGGAAACATTAGTATGTGAGGCCCGACAGTGCTATACAACTATTCATTACTGTGAACTTGCTGATCCACAACCTATTTATCCCTTGGAAAAGCCAGAAGGGAAGCAGTCCCACTGCCAAGAAAGGCAAAAGTTTGAACTGAACTTGAACTGTCAGCTTCTCGTATGCATTCAGGGAGCTGTGTTTGCATACAATGCATATGCAGTGTGAATATCTATAAATATATATATCGCATAACTGCACGCCGTGTCGACGCTCCCCTTATTTTTTAAATTGTACACAGTGCACCTCTTGCTTTGTGTTCAATTATGTCAAGCCTCGGTGGGCCTGCGTGGTCTAGGGAGTACAATGCGAGAACACAGGGCCAAGGAGAGAGCATTCACAGAGGTCGGGCTCAGATATCACCCTGCAACAACAACAAGCATAGTAATGACTTAATCCAGTAATCATTTGCAAAGGCTCATCCACAGTCGGGGTGGAATTGGTGTGCAGGGGGGGTGGGGTGGTGTGGCACACCCATGCATGCTGCGTGAATGTTATTACGATCGGAAGAAGACAATATGCCGAAGTCTCCTTGTAACTTGACGCAGAGCCATGAATAAACAATAGCACGCGCCCCCTGTTTTTTAATCAGTAACTGCCATGCTGGCGGATTTTATATGAGGGGTGTAGGGGGACGTGAGGCACCAGGATTGATGGCGTGACTGTTAAGGGGTCGGAGCCCATTTGAAACGGCTACCTTTGCCCCTGAAAATATCCCCCTCGCCGCAGTGAAATATTAAAACGGCGGCGCTGTCATTTATTCTCCAATTAATTCCAGGTCATTCAATATTTCATGACGTATCGCGTGATGCACTTGTCTGTGTTTTTCTTTTTCCTTCTCTCTCCCGAAGTGGTGAACTGCACGGACCCGGGAATTCCGGCCAACTCCATCCGGGAGAGCAAGATCGAGCACGGGAACTTCACGTTCGGCAGCGTGGTGTTCTACGACTGCAACCCGGGCTACTACCTGTTCGGATCCTCCGTGCTCACCTGCCAGCCGGCCGGACACTGGGACAAACCCCTACCGGAGTGCCTGGGTGAGGACCTCCTGTTGGACGTCACTAGGTCCTCGTTGGTGATTGGTCGAGAGATAGATAGATAGATAGATAGATAGATAGATAGATAGATAGATAGATAGATAGATACTTTAATCATCCCCCTCTGGGAAATCCAGGTATCCAGTAGGCCATGAAGTCAGTCAACAGATGGCATGTACAAGAAAAAAGAGAAGATGCATGTAAATGCATCTTATGCATGTAAATGCATAAATATTACGCAATTACAAAGTATTAGATTCCTGTTTTTGTTTTTTTCCAATTGTGTGGCTACGGGCGTGGATCTTTTTAGCGCTTAATTGGGAAACAGCAGAGTTGGGTTTTTTAGGGTTTGGACCAGGACGGTGTGGACTGGTCACTGATTAAATACACTTCCTTATAATCCCTGAAAGCGTCTCTCCCTGAGTCAAACGCCACTATCTCTGTAGGGAATCAGGAAACAAGGCGTAACTCCGCCCCCTTTGCCTTTTGGTTTCCTGCCCCAGGCAGCCTCTCCGTCTTTAGTTCAGCAATAGCATAGTAGGAATGATGGATCCCAGATCAAGGTGTGTCGGTCCGGTCTGCCTGCATGTTCAGTGGATTAAAGCAATATTGTCCAACCATCTGGTCTTATGTACCCCAACACCCAGTCCGAACGGCTCAAGTACCCGTTGTGTGTTATTATCCTTTTCACTAATATTATACTCCCGCTATTATCATTTTGCGATGTTAATATTATAATATTTCAATATTTATATTGTAGTGCAGAAGCGTTGGTGTGCTTTTAATCCAAGCCTTGCCATTTTTGGTCTGAAGCAAATATCAAGATAGTGTATTTAAGTTCATTCTTAGGAAATCCAAATTTTGGGATTTCCCTGTGGGATTGATGTCCTTCCTGGGGCTGTGTCTCCCAACCAGTGTGCCCACAAATCATGTGGGTTTTAACACACAATCCTGACACAGGTTCATAATTCTGTATATGATTTTCTTCATAATGGATTAATTGTTCCACATAACACAAGTTCTGGCTTCATTTAATATTGATTGATAATGCAAGGAGGGAGTGGTGATCTTCCGACTTAATTTGCGTTTACAATCAAAAGTCATACGTTTTATCCCTGTTTTGTTCGCCATCGGTTCGAGTTGTTTCTCGTCCTCCCCATGGTTCTAATCACTCTCGTGATTAAGCGCTGTGGTTAGTTTAGTCTTAGTAATCCCTCGGCCTTCGTAGACTACACTAGTACAAATTGAAGCAACAACCAATCAGGTTTTCATCACCCGGGGTGGTAACAAGCTCTCTGAGTTTCCCTCTATGTCAATAATGAGGACGCTTCCTATCTTCTGCGCTAACATTGTGCCAGACGCTCATTATTGCCGCGTGGTTTGTCGATCAGCCTGGTGATTACAGACATATACTGCCTCCTTGCACGTAGTTCATGTGTTTTCGAAGCTTACTTGACACGGCCTGGCATTGAAACGGCACTGCACTCTTCTATTTGTTGAACGCTGAATGCAAATGTCCAGCCCGCGAAAAGACTGGTGGGGCTTGTTAGAGGGCAGAGAGCGTACGCCAATCTTTTGTTCTGCCTGTCATGTACGGTTTGCAATTAAGGGAAAGCTGGTGTGTCAGTAAGTGTACGTAAGTGTACTGTGCACCTTTCAGTCCCTTTTTTCTTCCCCACTACGCAAATACGCGAGGAGGTGGGCAGTTCAATGTGTCTTGGCTAACCTTTAATCATCCTCCGTTTCGTTTCATCATTCAGCCTGAAGGATATCTACGTCTGAGCCGTTTTCGGAGAGTGGGTGGGGTTGTTTCCACCTAAACCAATCAGCAAGCAGATAAAGATTTCGCAAGCGACACTGCACTCTGTGGTCGAGTTTAGAGCCGATATTTCTGGACATTTTCCTCGAAACGGCTTCAACAGCAGAATCCATTGACGTAAAGAAACAGTAAATGGCTAAGTGCTAAGTGCTAATTGTTGCACTCCACATGGATTCTGTCAGCGTCTTGGCTAACCCATTCAAAGTATCCTAGGTATGTCCAGACCGAGGATACTTTGAATGGGTCGGTGTGAATTCATGCTGAGCAGAGTAGCACTCAACCATCCAATGCCAGACCCTGAATCACAGGCCATTTGTCAAGAGAGGCCCGGCTGGAACCAGGCAAAACTAACTCAAGACTCTCTCTCTCTCTCTCTCTCTCTCTCTCTCTCTCTCTCTCTCTCTCTCTCTCTCTCTCTCTCTCTCTCTCTCTCTCTCTCTCTCCCTCCCCCCCTCCCCCCCTTTGTCATTCAGAGGTGGACTGTGGCAACCCTGGCGCCCCACCCCAGGGTGTCATGGTGGGGGAGAAGTTCACAGCGGGCTCCACCGTGCACTACTCGTGCATGGGCGAACGACAGCTCCTGGGCGACGCCTCCCTCACCTGTCAGCTCAACGGGCACTGGAGCGCGGCTCTGCCCCACTGCTCAGGTGAAGACACACACACACATACACACACACACAGGCAGACACAGGCAGACACAAACACACACACAAAGGCACTTATGCACACAACTGTGCACACTCTCTTGCAAGTTCACTCGCACGCACACACACACACACACACTCTGTACTCTCTCTTTTGAACGTTCACATGCACACATATACACCTTTTCTCTCCCTCTTGCACGTGCGCACACGCAGACACACGCATTCTTTTTCTCTCTCTCTTGCACGTGCACAAGCAGACACATAAACAATTTCTCTCTCTCTCTCTCTCTCTCTCTCTCTTGAACGTGCACATGCACACACTTTCTCTGTCTCTCTGACTGTGTCTCTCTCGCACGCACACACGCACTCAGTCACGCACTCTTACTCCCTTTCTCTCATGAACCACCACCACCTATTTAACCTACGCTAACGAGCATCATTCAGTAAGAATAGATGGAACATTCCAGAATGTTTAGCGGATGTACCCCAGGGTCTCGTTGGACGCGCCAGGGTTTGGCTAATGAGCGCTAATTGCTGGTGCGACGTTGGACTGGTGCCATATACCCCTCATCAATACGTCTCCCCCGTTATCCGTGGCGGAGGCGGTGGCGGCCATTATCCTTTCTTTAATACCGTGGTGGCGGCGGGGGAGTGATGGATAGGCTTCACATGTTGCGTCTCGCAGAGCCGCGACGGCTAATTACATCTCCCGCGGGAAGAAGCGGTCAATCGAGCGGCGAGGCATTCGGCGAGGCATTATTACCTCAGACACAACGGCAGATGGAGACGTAGCTTTCTCCTCACATACAACAAAGGCGCACGCTGATTGGTTTGATTCCCGTCGCAGGCTGTTGAGCCCTTTTTTGGGTCTTATCTTCCGGGGCCAGAGGGAAAGGGTGTTTACGTTTTGAGTGCGGTGCGACATTAACTTGCGTCAGAAATTCCTTGAAATTGAGTATCCAACAGTATCCAAGTGCTTTCTCTCGTCAAATGAGGCTTTTTAAAAGTTTGATTGTCAAAGTGGTTGTTTATAAAGGGGAGATTAAAGCCATTGACCGCAAATTTGTATGGAAGTGCCGGAACTGCGTAGAGACTGCTTCGTCTGATTCATTCAACCTTTAATGTGACAAAAGTGTTTATGAGTCAGGTTTTAAGACCAACAGTAATGTTTAATTATTATTTATATATTAGCTAACTGAACTCCAAACAAAATAGTTGAAATGATTTTCACAGAGTAGTTTATTTCAACCTATTCAGTAGAGAAGCCGAGGCCGAAGCAGTCATTGAGTGAATCTTCATTCACTCATCGGTCATCTTGTCTAGCGCTCTATTATACGATCTAGAATGCTCTCCCTTGACGTGTATGGGCCGCTTGTGTCTCATGTCTTATGGGGTAAAAAAAATGACCGTGAACAATTATGGAAAATGACCTGAAACAATTATGGACGTTAAATGCCACGATGGATTTGGATGCAAACGGCAGAAGCCTGCGTCACCTGTGACGTCCGTCATGGATTGAAAACTTCCCGGGCTGACTCACAGACGTTTCATGCGCTGACCCCAGCAGCTGTCGATGTTAACTATTACGCCCGGCCAATTTTCAACCGGCCGAATGATTCTCCCACCTTACATATGTCGCCGTTATCAAACGGCGTCAACACCCCCGTGGTTTGCCTGCGGATGCGATGTGGACTCTTCTTTCATCGTTCCTTCCTTCCTTCCACTCAGGTGAAATCGCGCTGGGATCGCAGTGGTTGGGTTTGGGTCACGGCTTTCCCATCGTCGGAAAATCAAGCGTGACGAATAAAACCGCAGGCATACGTCACGTTGTGCTAACCGCCAAAACGTCCCCAGAGGCATGAGCCGCAGAATAAACGTGATAAGGTTCCACTATTTCAAAGGAGTAAAAGTAAACGGGTACATTAGATTGTGAAATTGAACCAACAAATCATCGGAGCGCTCCCACGTTGAGTCGGGGGTTGGGGGTTTAGGAGAGAGTCCATAAAGTCTCTCACACTAACAGAGTTTTTAAACACTACATTGTCTGTGCGTTTACTAATGGGATCGCACTGCAGCCGACAGCAGAGGTGGCATGAATTATAGAAAGACGGCATTACCATGAGCACCCAGAGGACAGTGATACGTTTTTCGGCTTTATTAAAAAGACGCGGTTTGTGGGTCGGAGTTCTGAAGTGATGATGAGAGCAGAGCTCACAATGCAGCATGATGGTGATAATACAATCATAATTATCATGATATTAAGTGTAACCACCTTTGTACAGCCCACGAGCACTGCTGGGCGACAGTCCCCTGCGGCCTTATTACATTCTGAATACATTTGCATTTGTCGAGCCTTATTTGTGTACAGAAAGGATACATCAATTCAGTAACAAATAAGTCACAGTGGAACAAAGCTTCATCAATGACACAGGAATGGCAAGATCATAACAATAATTATAGGCATGAGAACTGCATTTGCAGTTCCTGTGCATCGGTTAGGCCGACTGGCAGGGAAAATAAAACACCAGGCACGGACGGCTCTCACATAGATTTCATTGCATTAATAACAGTTTAATGCATTGTCTTCTCCTTTTCTATCAATTGAATCTGTTCAGAGTCCTCCGTTGTTGGCAGTCAAGGGGATGTGTGTGTGTGTGTGTGTGTGTGTGTGTGTGTGTGTGTGTGTGTGTGTGTGTGTGTGTGTGTGTGTGTGTGTGTGTGTGTGTGTGTGTGTGTGTGTGTGTGTGTGTGTGTGTGTGTGTGTGTGTGCGTGCGTGCGTGTGTACCTTGGCAGCATTGGGTGTCGGAGTGCGGTGGTGAAGGTTGTCTCATTTCGTTCCTTGCTTTCCCTATTAATTAATGTGTGTGGCAGGGCATTAGCCAGCTCCGGCATCGTCGCTGTGCATCTTTTGTGTAGCGTGACTGACCTGAAGGCCTTGTTATTTAGTTTGTGCGGCGGCGGCGGTCCTCCAGCGAGCTTTTAATTCACATTCGCACCAAATCCACGGCCGGCCCAATTAGCCAGATTATAGTTTTTTTTACAGCAGTGAGACAAGCAGACCTGTCTCACCTTAATGAAGTGTTGTGGGGCCACAGTGAGGCACACACACACACACACACACACACACACACACACACACACACACACACACACACACACACACACACACATGCCTGCATGCACATACAAACACACGTGCATGCGAACACACACACGCATGAATGTCCAGGAACACACGTGCACACACACACACACATACCTACATGCACACACACACACATACACACATACACATGCACACACACACACACACACACACACACACACACACACACACACACACACACACACACACACACACACACACACACACACACACACACACACACACACACACAAATGGACCTGCACACTCCACCCAGCAATGCTACAGTCAATTCACTCAATGCCGCTCAAACAGACATCGCTGGTGGTTCAACAACTATGAACCGTGGATCTGAACTGTGTTCTGGCTGAGTGAAGGCGTATGCAATCGCGCACGCATGCACTCATGAACGCACACACACAACCACTCGTACATTGTTTCTCGCACAAACAACAAAATGTCCTGTGTAGACACATCCATACTGAGTCATAGAATATGGTTGATGCAGCCTCCCCCCCCCCCCCCCACACACACACACACACACACACACACACACACACACACACACACATAAAGGGGACTGGGGCAGCCGTTATGATCTACTGCTCTACTGCGCATAAGCTCGGGGAGCGCACCAGCTAAGTTCATATCCCTCACAGGAGGAGAAACACATGCACCATGAAGACACAAGCACACATTAACACATACACACACACACACACACACACACATACATGCACACACGCATACCATGCAATGTACCAAACTGCTGTTGATTCAGTGAACAAAGATGGCAAGGTAGAGCTTAACTGTTGGAAACAATGAATAAATTAATGAATACTCGATTGTTACCGAGAGTGTAATAGGTAATCTTTTCTTTTGTCTCTATGCCCACTGAAGGAGGTATTTTTTCTAACTGACTTAGTGGTTTATTTATTTGCCGCACACTGTGATGCTCAGCTTTGGCTCCGTTACAAACCTGGGAAAAACTCTGCAATACTTCCTCAATGGATACAAAGAAACAAAGACATCATTACAAAAAATAAGAACACACACATTTATATACACACACACATACACAGAAAGACACACACACATACAGCTCCATTTCCCCAGATGGAGGATGTTCTTTACTGTCAAAGCAGTGTATAGGCCCTCCAGGTGGCCTGAAGACAACTGTTCACTACCGCATTGTCATAAAAAGTTTAAATTCTCTCTCTCTCTCTCTCTCTCTCTCTCTCTCTCTCTCTCTCTCTCTCTCTCTCTCTCTCTCTCTCTCTCTCTCAACCTTCTGTGAAGAGGGCGGTGTAACGCAACACTGCATGGATGGAGAACACACTCCCATCTTGTCTCCCTCCCTTCTCCCGTTCTCTCCCACCTCATTTCTTTTCCGTGTTCCGCCCTTCTCACTGTTTGTTTTGTCGTACCCTAGGCACCACGGGCGGGGCCTGCGGGGACCCCGGCACGCCGGTCCACTCCTCCAGGGAGGCGGGCAACTTCAACGTGCGCAGCAAGGTGCGCTTCACGTGCACGGCGGGCCACACGCTGTACGGCTCGGCCGAGCGGATCTGCTTCCCCAACGGCACCTGGTCAGGCCGCCAGCCCTTCTGCAAACGTAAGGAACACGTAGCCTGCGCTACGTGGACACTTGAACTTAGTTCAAGTGTTAGAGCGGGTTGACTTGTAACCGGAAGGTTGTTGCTTCGATCCCCGGCGCCTCCTAGCTGAGTGCTACTTGAGGTGTAAATGGTAAATGGACTGCATTTTACACAGCACTGTTCTAACTATCGGGCACTCAAAGCGCTTTACAATCGTGCCTTTATCATTCATTCATTCATCCTAGGGGCGGCATGTGGCTCAGGGGGTAGAGCGGGTTGACTTGTAGCCGGAAGGTTGCGCGTTCGATCCCCGGCTTCTCCTGGCTGAGTGCTGCTCGAGGTGTCCCTGGGCAAGATTCCTAATTGCACCCGACAAGCTGGCTGTCGCCTTGCTTGGTTGACTCCGTATGAATGTGTGTATGAATGGTTGTAAGTCTCTTTGGATAAAAGCGTCTGCTAAGTGCCCTAGGTGTAAATGTAATTGTTGTGCTCTCCCAAAATGTGCGTTTGACTGTAAAGTGTTTGTCTGTCGAAGCTGCATGTGGCCTGCTGTGCTGTTTTTACGTTGGCTCGGAAACTTTTGTGTAATAAAAATAGTAAAGGCTGAGGAAGCTGAAAAGGCTCTCCTGCTAAATTAAACTAGTTAGTCTATGTATATATTTTACAACAAATGCATCAATCCATCATTTAGCAATCTATTATTCAGCCATCCATCATGCAGCCACCCATTTCATCTATCTACCCGGCACCCTTCCACCCATCCATTCATAGTTCTATGTGTACACAATAAACCAGCCTCCTTTACATCTATATGAGCGATTCAGGTTTCAAACTCACAAAAACACATCCCAACAGATTACGCACTTGCAATTTTATGCATAAAAACACACATCTACACACGCACACATCTACACACAGATGCATGCATGCGCACACAAATATGTCTACCGCATGCATACTGCCCCAACAAACGTCTACACAATTGGGCACTGACACACACACACACACTGGGGAACACACACACATATACACACACACTGAGGCTCACACAATTGGGCACTGACACACACACACTGGGGCACACACACACATATACACACACACTGAGGCTCACACAATTGGGCACTGACACACACACACTGGGGCACACACACACATATACACACACACTGTGGCACACACAATTGGGCACTGACACACACACACACACACACTGGGGCGCACACACACACACACACATATACACACACACTGTGGCACACACAATTGGGCACTGACACACACACACACACACTGGGGCGCACACACACACACACACACACACACACACACACACACACACACACACACACACACACACACACACACACACACACACACACACACACACACACACACACACACACACACACACACACACACACGCGCACACACACACACACACACACACACACACACACACACACACTGAGGCACACACAATTGGGCCCTGACACACACACAAACTGGGGCACACACACACACATGCACAAACACATTCACACACACAAGCAGACACGCATACATTCACATACGCACAAGCCCCCCCCCCATAATGCACCAGATGGATAGGAGATCTTGGCAGGGGCCCGGTGTACACGCTGCCAGCCCATGACTCCAATGTAACAGGGGAATTAAAGAAGCGTTCAACTGCAGCCAAACCAGCGGCAAGCTACTTCTTGGGCGTGTGATAAACGATTCAGAGCACCTTTTCAGAGTTCATCGTGGGCGGGGCCCAGTGAGAAGACCCCACGGGGCCAAACCGGGACATTCAGACAAAAAGTGTGACCGCGTCTGCACGCTGACTCCCGTCCGGGCGGTCCGCCAGAGCCATTTATATTTTACTGGCCGATGTACTAAACGCTCGGAACGACGGCCCGCTCTATCACGCACACCTTTCTTTAGCTCCCTCCATCGCCGTTCTCACCTTTTATTCTGCCCGCGCCCTCCCTCTGAAATCATTCCATCACACTTCCTTTATCTCTCCGTCTCCCTGACACTGTTCAGCACGCTCGGCTATGCCTGGTCTGATGTGTGGAGGTTTGTCTCTCTCTCTCTCTCTCTCTCTCTCTCTCTCTCTCTCTCTCTCTCTTTTTTTCTCTCTCTCTCTCTCTCTCTCAACCCCCCCTATGGCGGTATCTAGTTTGTCCCATTAATGGTCTTCTTTTCCTCCATCTTCCTTCCATTCAATATTGTCTGTATTCAGTGTCATCCACTGGCCCACTTTTTCCCCCTTTGTATTTGGCTGTCTGTACGCATATTTCTCTCTCTCTCTCACTCACTCACTCTCGCGCTTGCTATCTCTTGCTCTCTCTTTCTGTGTCTCTCTCTCTCTCCTCCTCCTTCGCTCTCTCTACTGCTCCTCTCTCTCTCTCTTACTAGTTGTTCTCCTCTCACTAGTTATCTTTCTTAGCTCCCTCATTGCGGTATCTCGTTTGTCCCATTTATATTCTTCTTTTCCTCTATCCTCCTTCCATCCATTATTGTCTGTGTTGAGTGTCATCCACTCGCCCACTTTTCCCTCTTTGTAGTTGGCTGTATGTATGCATCTCTCTCTCTCTCTCTCTCACTCACACATTCACTCACTCACTCACTCACGTTATCTTTCACTCTCTTTTGCTCACTATCTATCTCTCTCCCCCTCCTTCGCTCGCTCTATCTCATTCTCTCCCTCTCCCACTCTTTCTCAAACAAACACAGACACTCCTTTACTTTCCTTGAAGTACAGAGTTTAAAAATACTTTCAGCTCTTTTCCCCAGAGTCCCATGAGTGGAAGGTCCTGTGGAATCCACTGGAGCCTGACTGAGTATCCCTGGCTGTCACTCTCTGTGATCTAGAGGCCTGTCCACCAATAAAGCCCACCCATCTGCTCCAAGGCCCTGGAAAAACACTCGCACCCAGAGCCCCATGCGGCCGCAACCACCTTGTTCCTTATTTACCGCGGCACTTGTGTTTGTTTGTCTAAAGAAGGATGGACTCCAATGAGTTTTGAATTGTGCACACTGCCTGCTACTTTGTGATGCAGTTGCGACGGCAAGCATTGTATGTTCATGCAATGTTCATGCTTTTGTGTAGATGTTTATGTGTGGGTTTTTGTCTTTGATTGCATGCGTGTTTGTAGACGTTTGTGTGTGTGTGTGAGTGTGAATGCATGTGTGTAGATGGTTATTTGTCTGTGTGGCATGCATGTGTGCAGACGTTTTTGTGTTTGTGTATGATTTTTTGCGAATTGATACGCGTGTGTGTAGATGTTTGTGTGTATGTGTCTGAATCCGTTTGTGTAGATGTTTCGGTGTGTGTGTGTGTGTGTGTGTGTGTGGATGTGTCTCTGTGTGTGTGGCTGTGCACTTGTTTCTCCCCGGTGTCCGGCGGCGTTGAACTGCCCCCGTGTGCAGAACTCGTCCATCTCCTGTGGAAATCACTCTCTCACATTTTCTCCGGACAATTAGTTGACCGAGAGGCCGAAACCATCTGGTAATGAAACATGTTCCCGGGCGGAAGGAAAAGATTAGAAACAACACATGTGCTTTTCCTCCCCTCAGGAAGGACGCAGAGAAATGATTCTCTTGTTCGAAATAATCCGGAAAAACCTAAGAGCTACAGCCGGTGCCACGAAGCCGTGCTTCTGTCTTCCATCAGCAAAATGCTGTTATTCTCTCCGTCCCCAGAGTGTGTAACTATGAATAAATTCGGTATACAGTGCTGGCTTGACAGAAATGCCGTCACCATGCGTAATGCTGAGAATTACACGGCAAGACACCCCCAGTCATAAGTGGTGGCCAGTGATTGTATGTCAGCATTCTGTGTTTGATCCCATTAACTTGGAATACCAATGCGCACACACATCCGTTCACACATGTGCACGCACAAAAAACACTCACACGTATGCATGCACACAAACGCAAACACGCACATAGACATGCAAAAAACACACACAAACGCAAGAAGACACACGCACGCAAGCAGACAAAAAGACACGCAAGCACGCACACACACGCACACACACGCACGCAAGCCCACACACTCAGTCAGTCAATCACTCACACACAGGAAAACGCACACAGTTGGGCATCGAGCATCGAGCATCGAATGGAACCGGGACTAACATTCCGGTTCTCCCGGAATCGTTCAAATTGTAAAATTTCGATTCCTAGTTTCGATGCCCAGTCCGCTGACCGGAAGAAGAAGCCGCCGAACACTAACGACGAAGAAGCTTCCGGAGAACCCGCCAAACTGTGTGTGCGTGCGTAAACATGGAAACTGTGCGGCGGCGCTCGAAAGTGTGGCTTAACTTCACTAAAATAAATGACAAGTCGGCTCGGTGCAACATTTGCAAAACAATTATATCGTGCAAAGGCGGGTGTACCACCAACATGATCAAACATCTCCGGGGTCATGGTGTACAGATAACTGAGTGCCCCGTCTTTGACGCGCTGCGCCGGCCATCCTCCGTTGCCACTTCCTCCGCTGCCTCTACCTCCGGCTCCGACCCTCACCCTAGCACCGCACTATCGGGTAAGCAACAAATACGTAAACGGTTGGTCAACTCAAATGCAAATACCAAGGATACGAAAAACGTATCCTTTGCTGGCAGATCTTGCTTTCTCATATTTATGTGTTCAAGCTTCATCTACGCCCAGCGAACGTGTGTTCTCCACTGCAGGAGACACTATCTGTCCAGAACGCTCACGCCTACTGCCCGAGAAGGCAGATATGATCATTTTCCTAAACAAGAACTGTTTCTGATTTTATACTGTACCTGCTGCTAATCTGGGCTAGGTTGTACAAGTTGTTCCTCTTTGTTTGTTCGATATTATCTGCACCAGGTTAGCCCATCAGTTGGAGCTCAGTTCAATGTTTAAGTACCTGCAGGATGTCTAAATTGGAAGTTTTCAAAAGTGAATTAAACTATCTTGTGAAAAGTGTACCTCTGTGTAAAGAAAATTCATAACATTTATATTTATTTCATAGATTTGATATCTATATACTACCTAGTTGAAAACAGCCCTGTGAGAAATTCAAAATGAAGTTCATAAAAAAAAAAAATGTCATTGAATTCAAATTCATGGAGAAGTTCAGACTATTTCATCCAGAAAGACCTCTGGTTAGCTAGCTCATTTAAAACATGTACACTTTTTTGACCCTGCCTCTTAAGAGAATCGGAATCGAGAATCGTTAGGAACCGGAATCGAAACGAGGAATCGGAATCGGAACCGGAATCGTTAAAATTCAAACGATGCCCAACACAGACAGGAAAACACACCTACACACGCACTTTAATCCAATGAGCTATTTCTAATAATCATGATATCAATGATCTTGCTGAATCTCAATCTGAAACGGACTCAGATTGATGTGGCTGTTATCACATGTGGTTCCATGATGGGTGTGGGAGATGAGCCGATAGGCTGCGGGTGGTTGATGAACGGTTGTTAATGCTATCCCCCCACGCTCCTCACGCTCGTCCTAATTACACCCGAGATGTGACAACAACGCCGATGCCCGCCCGCCAACCGCCCAATCAGCGGCTCCGCCCACTCCAACGTGCCGAGCCGTTTAACCATCAACCATCTTGTCCAATTATTTATCGGACTGGGATGTCAAAATGTGCACGAGATATATTCCCAGATGTCATCTACTGTTTTTAAATATATGTGTTACGTTCATAAGCACAACCCCCCCCCCCCTCTGCACCAATCACCTCTCATCTCCTCGTGTTCCCCCAAGCATCACACCATGAATCACTGATATGGAAAATAGAATCCATTACTTTTTTACACCTCTGACCTTCACCATCTTCTTCTTCTACCCTCCTCCCTCTGTTCTCCTCCTCTTCCTCCTCTTTCTGCTCTTCAATCTTTCCTCCTCTTCCTGCTTTTTATCCTCCTCCTACTCCATACCCTCCTTCTCTACACTCCTCCTACTCTATACTTCTCCTCTATCCTCCTCCCTCCTCCTCCATACTCCTCTTCCTCCTCTCTCTTCTCCTCCTCCTCTATCCCGCCCCCCCCTCCTCCTCCTCCCCCCCCGTCCTCCTCCTCTTCTCCCCCCCCAGCGGTGCAGTGTGGTAACCCGGGCACCCCTTCCAATGGCCACGTGGGCCTCATCGACGGCACCACCTTCTCCCACTCGGTGGTGTACTCCTGCATGGACGGTTACTCCCTGTCCGGCTGGCCCACGCGCCAGTGTCTGGCCAACGGCACCTGGTCAGGTGCCGCACCCAACTGCACACGTAAGTACCCATACAGACACACACACACACACACACGTACACACGTACACACGCACACACACGCACACACACACACACACACACACACACACACACACACACACACACACACACACACACACAATAGCGCACATCTACAAAAACACACCCTCACACACATGTCCACACACCCCGAGAGTGGTGAGGGGAACAAGAGAAGGTGGTAAGGGAAGGGAAAGAACACAACTGGACCACTACTAAGCTCAGACCACGCATCCTTCAATGCACTGTGTCAGGGGGTAGGCACACACACACACACACACACACACACACACACACACACACACACACACACACCTGCATGAATGATGAGGAATGGTGGCAGTGGACTAATCAGAGTACACCTGACGATGCCAGCTGACCGTGTAACGCTGGTATGGGTGAAAGGGGGTCGGGATTCAAACACAGTCTTTTTGAAATCCATGGCGCACAAAGCCATGCTGAAACACTGACACTGCGACGCTTGACTAATGGCATCCGACGCAGCATGTACTGCTCTTGTTCCGTCTGGCGGGACGGACGCTCTGGGACGTCACCTCATTCAAAGGAGGACACGTGTGTGTGTGTGTGTGTGTGTGTGTGTGTGTCCATGTGTAAATGTGTGTGAGTGCGGGTGTCCGATGGCATGTGGTACACCACAATCGGCTACGTGTGTGTGTGTGTGCGTGTGTGTCCGATGCTATGCGGTACACCACACTCGGCTACGTGTGTCTGTGTGTGCGTGCGAGTGTCCGATAGCACGTGGTATGCAACACACCCGGCTGCGGTGCATATTTCCCGCCGCACCGCCCGCCCGCACACACCCCATCCTGTGTTTTTGTCGCCGGCTCTTTCGCACCGATTCGCCGAAGTAAATTAGGCCGATCGGAAACCACTTCCTGCCGCCGCACGGGTAGCAGATGGTCCGAGTTATCAACGACGGAACCAATGAATAGGATCCCAAAAAGGGGGTACATCAATCTCCCCCCGTCCCCCTCCCTATCCGCCAGACGTCAGATATGATATATACACGATTGTCAAGGAGGGGTGACAGAGTTCTGTGTACCCAAGCTCAACCCCAAGCCGGTCACACTTTATGCAATCGTTCTTCTTTCTCGGTTTCCTTTCCTCTGTTTTTTTGTTGTCGTGATCTCAGGAAATGAGCCCAGCAGTTATCCAACCAGGCTGCCAATCTATATTTAATTTACCCCAGGATAACTATGAACGAAAGCATCCATTGTTTATTGCCTGTTTGCAAGAATTACCATATTTACCCTCTCTTTCTCTCTCTCTCTCTCTCCACCTTTCCCACTCTCTCGTCTCTCTTTCTTTCTCTCTCTCTCTCTCTCTCTCTCTCTCTCTCTCTCTCTTTATTTCCTTTCTATCTTTGCACCAAAAATTGAGATGAGTGAGTGTTTGAAGTGATACGGCACAGAGGGTGGGGGTCGGGGGTGACTCAGTAAGGGAATATGAAAGAATGAGGAAGACAGGGGGAGCGAGGGGATGAGAGGATCGCTGTGAACTGGTGATCAGATGAGCAGGGAGTAAGCACGCGTTTCCTTTTTCTGTAGGTTTTTTGACACTTAATATTCTGGCGCGGTTTATCCAACAGCATCAAGCATATCATCAAACACAACCACACAACAGGCTATCTCTCTCACGCACACACCGGCTGTTTGTGTGTGTGTGTGCCTGCGTGCATTTTTGTTTGCACATGTATGCGCATTTGTATGTCTGTGTGCAGGTGTGCTTGTGTGTGTGTGCGCTTGTGTGTGTGTGTGTGTGTGTGTGTGTGTGTGCCTGCGTGCATTCATATTTGCAGGTGTGTGTGTGTGTGTGTGTCTGCTCCCGGTCCGTGGACGTGGGCTCTTTGGGAAGGCGAGGTGTCCTCATTATGCATCCATTAGCCAGCCAATCATTTTCACAGTTCACAGGTTATCGATCACACAGACGGCTGGATCAAAGTGACGCACACATTTTGAGAACAAAAATGTATTTATTCATAGGGAGGTACGCAATGCCTCCAAAAATGAATTCAGGAGATTTTTGAAGATTTTCGCATTGACAGTTATTCATTTGGCCGGCGCTTATATCCAAAGTTACCTGTTTCCCTTGTCAAACGGTTCTCTGATCTCAATGGGACCTTATTAAATAAAGGCCCAATGCAAAATTTACAAAATCCAATCAAAATTGGATGAGCTAACTAGCAATAATCGTGCTTCACAACTGAGTTCAGAGTAGCCATAGGGATCAGAAAGACAAGTTTAGCAATGTTTTTCATAATTAGTGTAATTAGTGAAATTAGTGTAAAAACAGCAAAGACTGTCGAAGTAGAACTCACAACAATTTCAGCTACAAATAAACAGGTTTTAGTACTAGCTAACCACAGCTAATGTGCTCGTGACATGATTCATAGTGTTTGGCTGATCAACTGGACTAGTGAGATAATTACTTATATTGGGTCGTATAATAATGATGATGGATGCAAAAAAACCGATACAGAAATACACATCCATCAACTTGCTTCCTTGCTTCCCCAAATGCCGGGCCACTCTGAACAAAAGTAAAATAGTTTGAGGGTTGAAAGTCGAACGTTACGGCCGTGAAAAACGTTAACCCAGCGGTAGACGGACGTTAATGGCCGGTCGCAGTTGACGCCCTACTTACGGAGTTAATGAGCCATGTCAGGTTCACCTTGATCTTGAGACCCGGGAGAAGGCCTGAACAAGTTTACCAAGCCCACCCGCCAACCGTACCTGGTGGGCAGTAGGCTCTACAGGTCATTGCATAGCCGCATCACCTCGCCTGTTCAACATTGGCCTCTTACCCTCGTAACTCTCAGAAAGTCTGAACTTCTCAGGAGAGGACTTTTCCATGGTTACATACTCAAGTCCAAATCAAAACATTATTCAGCATCCGTCCCAGCTCGGTTGGGGGAGCTGTCTGTGAATAAGAACAGATATCCCTGTGCTCTAGACTTCATTCCTGTCATTAGCTGCCTCTACTACTCCTGTCTTGCGAGGGTCACTGTGTGAATAATTGGATATATTTCAATTGTGTTCACCGCGTCGACAACATAACACCCTGAATCTTAATACCGTGGACTCCTGGTTGTGTCGGCCAATGGGTGTCTGTGTGCCAGCACTAGCAATTGCTACGTTAAGCCATTCCCTGTATACAACAAAGATAGCTAGAATAAGATGCTACAGAATGTTCTATTTTTAAGTGCAAGGATGTACAAGATACAGTAAGTGGGTAAGATGGGTTTGGGGTCAAGGGGGGGAGGCTATGCAAAGTCTAGGTGAACTTTGAACAATTGAGTCTTGAGTCTTTTGCAGAAGCTGGTGAGGGAGTAGGGATGCTAGCAAACGGCTAATGAGCTAATGAGCCGTGTACGTTCCAGCAGGCAGCATGTAACCCCAGCGTGGAGAAGACGTTCAGTTTTCTCCCACCATGGATCTTCTTCCATTCTTCACTCTCTATTCATGCTAATCCGACAGCATCTGCTTGTTTCGGCAGTTCGGCCGATTCTGTTGTTGGGGGGGGGGATTTCTCCGACAGAAGGGGAGCACCTGGGGCTGTTGGAGGGATTAGCATCACCTATTTCAGGTTGACCGACGCCGGAGCGTTGCGGCGCCAGAGAGCCTCGTTGCGTATCGTCCAATTAGACCGCAACGTCTCTCCCCTCCGCACCGAGGTCGCTCCGCTCTGCGGCGAGGCAGCGGCTTTCACTCTTTGTTCAGCTGGAAGGTTAACGGATATGACAGTGTGCCGGAATAACTCTCGCCTCGCACGAACCTGCTCTGGCCCCGGTGAGCTTCTTTCGGCTCCTTGAGTTCCTCCTTTTCTTTCGCTCCTTTTTTTTTTTTTGCTTGATATCAATTGAAAATTTCATTAGGCCTCTTTTATGGATGCAGCTGCTGTTCCCGGTGAACGGGGTCATGCTTAATTCACTCTAATGTGTTGTGGCTGTGACGCATGGGCTCACCAGTCAAAAGGAACTCCCAAGACGTCCACAAGCGCACACACTCACACACATGCACATGCACGCACACGCATGCAGATGCAAGCACACACGCATGCACGCACACACAAGCGCGGAGGCGCACACACACAGACACAGACACACACAAACACACATACAAACATACACACTAGCACACAAGCGCATGCACAAACACACACAGCCTCACACACACACAGGCACATTATCGCAGTGTATCTACGCACACACACACACTAAAACACACACACAGGCACATATTCACCGTGCATGCACACACACACACTCACACAGGCACACACAAACACGCACATGCACTCCATAAGACGGTCCGTCTGTGCCATGCTCGGAGCGCTATCATAATTCAGCATCCCCAAGTGTTCTCGTATCAAGAAGGGCCGGTGCTTCCCCAGATGGCTCAGATTCTCCGCAGCTCAAATGCCCCCGTAATAATACCTCTTATAGGGAACATTGTGATCTTATTCGACTGCTCTGGGGAAAGTGTGTGATTTCAGAACATGAGGAAACATTTGCATGCATTTACCCGGCGTTGCCCTGTTGACCGGCGGCTTTTAGCGGCGTAGAGAATAGTGAGTCACACTAAGAGACGATTCTTAAATACACAGTTAACTGGAGTGTGTTTGTTTGTGTGTGTGTGTGTGTGTGTGTGTGTGTGTGTGTGTGTGTGTGTGTGTGTGTGTGTGTGTGTGTGTGTGTGTGTGTGTGTGTGTGTGTGTGTGTGTGTGTGTGTGTGTGTGTTTTAGACGTTGTGCGTGCTTGTTTTTGTGTGTTGGCGGTCGATTTCCAGCCAAATGGACCTTAATGTCTTTATAGACAGTTGTTGTCAAGAAAAGTACCATAGTCGGACAGCAGAATGCACCACATATTCAATGATCAGGGCTTTAAATAAAAGCCCTGACTCGGCTGACGTTGGTAAGCAGGAAAGCGGACGAGAAGCCAAATCACCCAAATAACAGCGTTTAAGGGGCCCATTACGTCTATGTACATCGCCATTGACACCGCCGTAAACTTCTTCGCAATATGAGTTCACACGACATCACATTGCATCCAAACCGTGTCATAGCAGAGATGATGATGGCTCAGTGTGTGGTGCCCGTGAAACCCCATGACACTTCTATATCCTGTGGCCTTCAGACAGTGGATACAGAAGCCCCCCCAAGTGACAAAGTATCATGCAGCCTGGAAGATTCTCCCATTCCAGCAGAGTGGAAGAAACGCATCAAAGACAAGTTGAATACCATACCTGAGGTATTTGCTGTTGATGACTTAACCCATGGTCGCACCTCTGCAGTCAAACACAGGATAAGACTTCAGGATGAAACCCCCTTCAAGGAGAGGCCCCGGCCGATTCACCCATGTGATAGAGAAGCTGTTAAGCAGCATCTTCGAGAGCTACTGGAGGCAGGAATCATAAGGGAATCAGAGAGCCCGTTTGCTTCCCCTATAGTAGTGGTGAAAAAGAAAAACGGGAAGATCAGACTGTGTGTGGACTATCGGAAACTGAACATGCGTACTATCAAGGACGCGTACGCTCTTCCCAATATCGAAGAAACCTTCTCGGCCCTTAGTGGAGCTAAATGGTTTTCCGTTATGGATCTGAAGTCCGGTTATTATCAAGTTGAACTTGCCGAAGAAGACAAACACAAGACCGCATTCACATGCCCGCTGGGTTTTTGGGAATTTAACCGCATGCCACAGGGCGTTACCAATGCACCCTCCACATTCCAGCGGTTAATGGAGAGATGTGTGGGAGATCTGCACCTGAACGAAGTCTTGGTCTTCCTAGACGATCTGATTGTCTTCTCAGACACCTTGGAGGAGCACGAAAACAGGTTGATGAAGGTGCTGAACAGACTCAAGGACTACGGGCTGAAGTTGTCCCCAGACAAATGTCACTTTTTTCAGTCTTCCGTGAAATATCTGGGCCACATTGTAGATGCTCGTGGCGTCCACACTGACCCTGAGAAGATATCGGCCTTAAAAGACTGGCCCAGGGCCACCAATCGTAAAGAGCTAAAGTGCTTCTTAGGCTTTGCGGGGTACTACAGGCGCTTTGTACAAGGCTATTCGAAAATAGCAAAGCAGTTGAATGCCCTCACTGCTGGCTATGTGGCTACAAGGAAAAGGGGAAAGGACTATAAGAAGCAAAAACCTCACACTTCAGTGAGCCCCAGCCAGCCTTTCGGAAGTGAATGGACACAGGACTGTGAAACCGCTTTCAGAACACTCATAGACAGGTTGACCTCAGCACCTGTACTGGCTTTCGCCAATCCTAACCTCCCTTACGTTCTCCACACAGACGCCTGTGGAGAAGGCCTTGGTGCAGCCATTTACCAAGAGCATGAAGGGACACTTAGGGCCATAGCCTATGCTAGCCGAGGGCTATCGAAAAGTGAACGCAACTACCCAACGCACAAGCTTGAATACTTAGCACTGAAGTGGGCTGTGTGTGAGAAGTTCCATGATTATCTGTATGGTACAGAATTCACAGTCCTTACTGACAACAATCCTCTGACCTATGTGTTGACCTCTGCAAAACTCGATGCAGCAGGTCACCGCTGGTTAGCAGCTCTGTCAACGTACCGTTTTGAAGTGAAGTATCGGCCTGGTAATACAAATCAAGATGCAGATGGGCTGTCAAGGCGCCCCCAGGAACCCTCACAAGAAGACGATGCTTTCCTCCAGGAAAAAGAGAGGATTGAGGAGCTCCGTCAACGTGTGCTGGGCGGGAATCACAAAGTACTCTCAGAGGACACCTTCACTGCCCTCTGCCAAAGACACTCAGTGCGACTGGAGCCCTGTGAATACCCCCCGGAACCCCCCGCCTTAGCAGAGTCCCTAGCGGTGGACCCCTCCGCCATTCCCCTGAGTTACACCTGCCTTGCACAAAAAACTGTTCCAGGGATGACTCAAGAGGATTGGCACAATTCACAGAGGGCAGACCTGTCCATAAGGCGGGTCATCCAACTCATTGAGAGAGACACTAAGCCCTCGTTCAGAGAGACTAAGTTAGAGCTACCGGAGGTGAGGCTCTTCCTCAGAGAGTGGAATCGACTTGAACTCAAAGACGGAGTCCTGTTCAGGAGGTATGTTGACAGAGGAACAGAAGGCTATCAGTTAGTCTTGCCCGAGAAATACAGAGCCAAAGCACTAGAAGGTGTTCATGATGAAGTGGGGCACCTCGGATTTGAGCACGCCCTTCACCTGGCCCGCGCCCGATTTTACTGGCCAAAGATGGCTCAAGCAGTCGATGTGAAGTGTCACACATGTGAGAGGTGTTTCAGAAGGAAAACAATCCCTGGGAGGGCTGCCCCAATGATGAACATCAGTACAAGTTACCCCCTTGAATTAGTCTGCATGGACTATTTGTCTATTGAACCAGACAACAAAGATACAAGAAATGTATTGGTGATTACAGACCATTTCACTAAGTTTGCTGTGGCAATTCCCACAAAAGACCAAAGAGCAAGAACTGTAGCTAAAGCAATTTGGGAGAACTTCATCGTTCACTACGGGTTCCCTGCCCGCCTTCATAGCGATCAGGGAAGGGATTTTGAAAGTCACACCATCAAAGAGCTGTGTTCCCTGATAGGAGCAGAAAAGGTGAGGACTACCCCCTATCATCCTCGCGGGAACCCAGTCGAAAGATTCAACAGAACCCTGCTCGGCATGCTTGGAACGCTGGAGGACAAAGACAAGTACCACTGGAGAGACTTTGTGAAGCCACTTGTCCACGCATATAATTGCACAAGGAACAACACCACCGGCTACTCGCCTTATGAGCTGATGTTTGGCAGACAACCGACCCTTCCCATCGACCTCGTTCTGGGATTCCAGCCACAGGGGAATCATGCCAGGACTCACTCTGAGTATGTAAAGAGCCTTCGAGAACGTCTGCGGGAAAGCTATGCTCTAGCTGCAGAGAGTGCACGGAAGATGGGAGAGAAGAACAAGACAAGGTTCAATGCCAAGGTCAGAGCAGCAGAACTGATCGCAGGTGACAGAGTCTTGGTGCGAAATGTCAACATCAGAGGGAAACACAAGCTTGCGGACAGATGGGAGAGAGGGACCTATACAGTCGAAAAGAGGATGGGAGATGGACCGGTTTATGTCGTCAAGCCGGATAAGGGTGGCAGCCCCTTACGCACCCTCCACAGGGACCTCCTCTTGCCATGTGGGTTCCTACCTGTCACCGATGGGAAGGAAGTTGAGCAAAAAGGCCCCTCTAAGATGATGAAGTTGAGATCCGGAGAGCGGCCAACGATGGATGCAAGGGACAACATGCTGAGCCATGAAGAGGATGTTGACGTCTGCAGCAGTAGTGATGAAGAGGAGCTTGTGGTGGTGCACAGGCCCAAAGTGACTGAAATGGGACCCTTCATCAAGACTGTGGAAAGGAGTGTCGAGAGGAGACCCCGCAGACTCAGATCAGACTCAGATCAGACTCCTACTGCTGAGAGCTTAGAAGTGCCATTGGAAATATTCGCCATGCCCTGGACCACTCACTCCAGGGAGAGCTTCAGGAACATGCAGTGGAGCCTCTTCATGATAACCTTGAGCCTGTGGATACAGATCAACGACACGAATGTGATCATAGATCAGATCTCACGGCTGTGGAGGAAGAAGTAGCAGCGGCCATCAATCCTCTGCTTCAAGCTGAACAGTCAGAAAACATAGGAACACAAGCTGAAATCAGGAGATCAAGCAGAACACGACAACGACCTGATAGACTGCACTATGACACTCTTGGGAGACCCTTTATCCTGGCCATTGTTGCCTTCTGTAAGAGTCTGGAAGGCCTCCTCCAGGGTCCTGCCAGGTGGCAGGCGCATGAAGGGACTAATGCGTTCTAGGGGGGGAGTATGTAACCCATGCTATTTCACTCTCTCTGCTAATATATGTATATGTCATTTTATATGAATGTATATATTATAATAATATATATAATGTAGTGTGTATGGTGTATATCTATAGTATATATATATTCCCAATATATTGTAGCGACCAGTGTTCACGTGCTACAATGTATTCCTGACGGCCGCTAACTGAAACGGTTGCCTGGAGACCGTTTTTTGTTGACGCTGGTTCTCTGCTTGACGCGTATGAAGAGCGAATATAGACTTGAAGAACGAACATAGACTTGAAGAGCGAACATAGACTTGAAGAGCGAACATAGACTTGAAGAGCGAACATAGACTTGAAGAGCGAACATAGACTTGAAGAGCGAACATAGACTTGAAGAGCGAACATAGACTTGAAGAGTGAACATATAGATTAGAAGAGAAATGAAGAAAAGGTTATATTCCTGATGGCCGCTAACTGAAACGGTTGCCTGGAGACCGTGTTTTTGTTGACGCTCCCTAATAGAGCGAACATAGACTTGAAGAGCGAACATAGACTTGAAGAGCGAACATAGACTTGAAGAGTGAACATATAGACGAAGAGAAACAAAGAAAAGGTTATTACGGAAGAAATAGAAGATATGGAGGAAGATTTGACGTTACTTTGAACAAGAGGACAGCCTGTCATCGACTGGCCCCTGCTCAAGAGCGTTCGGCCGTAGCAGTAGTGGTAGGAACAGAACGCCCCCTTTCATTGAATCGAGTGCACTCAAAGACTTGCTGGGTACCCATTTTATTTAGTTTGTTATTTTTCTTGGGGACCTCTTTTGGGTTCAGTGTATTGAGTTCAGTGTTTTAGGTTCAGTGTTGTTATTATTATTATTATTATTATTATTATTATTGTGTAAATAATCTAATTGATTCTGATGGTTAGATATGGTTAGATCGTTAGATAAAAGGTCAAACGTGCCTCACTGTGTCTGTGTGTTATTCCTTTTATCAGAGTTCCATTAAGAATACAAGCCAGTCTCCTCATAACCTGGGATTGATGCACCACTGCATTGTTATATTACCTTTAAAAATACAGTTGGTTACATGCGGTTATGTAAACAGCGGTTTCGCCCCGGTCCCCCCCTCATCGCCCCCCTCCCCCACTCCCCAGCTTGTGTACCTTCTGTTTCCATGACGACCTCACGCACACTGCAACTGCTGCAGCATCCTTCGTCCCCACGCTAAACTTCTCCCCCTCCCTCCCTCCCTTCTCTCTCTCTCTCTCCCTCCCTCCCCCCAGTGATCACCTGCGGCGAGCCGGGCGTCCCGGCCAATGGGCTGCGCTTCGGCGACGACATCACCGTGGGCCACAACGTGACGTTCGCGTGCCAGCCGGGTCACGTGATGGTGGGCGGCGGCCCTTCGGTCACCAGAGGGTGCACCAGCAACGGCACCTGGAGTGGCGCCATGCCCGCCTGCCAAGGTATGTGCGTCGGCGAGGGCGTCCACGTGTTTGGAAAAGGCTCCCCCCCCCCCCCCCCTTTGTTCTTAGAGGTGGCATATTAAACCACCAGGTGGGAGTCATATTAGCCGTCACAAGCCGTTTTCGAAATTCTCCCTCTTCTGACATCACAAGTGGGCGTGTCAACCTAGATGTATGACGGATAGATGGAGTTGCTTTATGTCATTCTGCAGCTCTATTAGACCTCAGCAAACGAGAATAGATGTCTGTCTGAAAGGGGAATGGGTTTGACGTCACAATGCTTCACGGGGAATCTCTCGCTGTGTGGACAGATTTAGAAACCCGGCGCATGGATTTACACATCAATGTGTTTTTCCATCATGTGACCCCAGAGGAGATCCGTGGAAATCTGAAAGGTTTTTGTGGACTGGTTTCCCATCTTCCGGTTTCTGTTGTAAGATTTAACCGTGTTTGACAGGGGGTAACCCACTTGGATGAACAAAGGTTAAATCAATAAAGATTTGAAGTTAAAAGCGTTCAAAAACACACTCATGTACACAAAAACTCTCTCATACTCAAACACACTCGCATACACAAACACACTCATGTACACAATCACACTCACTTACACAAACAAACTCATGTACACAAATACACTTGCGTTCACAAACACGACTCACGGCACTCAAGAGACATGCGGCTGGCCTGCTAGCATGCGACTGGCCCGCTAATGCTAGCCTGCGGCGCTGAATTGTCTTCCTTGGTGAAAAGTAGGCTGATGTTGTTGTTTGTTTGCTGTGGAGCGCACATTAGTGTGTCCGTGAGCTAATGAGATTAGCATTAGCAAGGTGACATGCACGTCCCATTCCTTTCGAGGGAACTTCGAAGACATTAGGGAACTCCAATACATTAGGGGCTGGGGATAGTTAATCACCCTGGCGTCTCTGGTATCTCCTTTCTATATTTTGTCTCTCTCTCTCTCTCTCTCTCTCTCTCTCTCTCTCTCTCTCTCTCTCTCTCTCTCCCCCTCCCTCCCTCCCTCAAAGAAACAAACTCGCACACACTACCACCTGGTTCGGGTCATTAACATGAAATCCATTCTTTGAAACGATATCCACTCCTGTGATGGCCACATGGATATATACTTAACGATGGCAACATTACTGTTTTTTAACGACTTCGCTCGAGAGCAAACATTCCTATAGCTACGGGCTCGGACGGGAAGGTGCGGTACAGGTAGAAAATGAAGAAAGTCTTCAAGCTGCCTTCTGAGTGTTATCTGATCGCGGATGCGCCCCGGGCTGGTGTCCACACCTGTGTCTAGAGATGCATCTGTGGCGGGCCGAGAGCCAGGAATTAGTGGACGTCTGTCTGGTACCCCATGATGGATGGCCACTTCTCCCCCACCCCTGCTGGGAGGAGTGCTCTAATGGTCCCCCTCACACTTAATCTCATTCACAAAGTTACGCTTAAGCACATGTCAGAACAGGTTGTGTTCTGGCCGGCCAACACAGACAACAAAGTCCATTGCAGACAATCTTGCTTGATGATACACATTCAAATTTAGGGAATTTAGCAGATGCTTTTATCCAAAGCGACCTACATTGAGTACATTTGTCAGAAGAAAGAGAAACAACAGTATATCTCTGCCGCTACAGAAAGGATGTTCATAGAACCAAGTGCCAAGCACTTACAATTGTTAGGTTAACCCATTCCCCGTATACAACAAAGATAGCTAGGATAAGTCGCTACACGATGCTAAGTACTATTTTTAACAGCATACAATAAGTGAGCACATAATGTACTCACATGGATAGCACATAACACATCGATAGTGTTTAAATATGTTCTTTTCACTCACTCTCCACCTCATCCCTAACTCTCCACCTCAAGCTGGTGTGTAGTGAGCGTTCTGGCACCGATTGGCTGCCGTGCATCACCCAAGTGGGTGCTACATATTGGTGGTGGTTAGTGAGGTCCCCCCTTCACTTTAGGCGTCTTTGAGTGTTATTAATTATTATTATTCTTCATGTTTAACCTCTGTTTTCCTTTTATTCCTAGTCTGTTTTACATAGTTTTGAATGATGACTATATGCTCTGTAAGGTGACCTTGGGTGTCTTGAAAGGCGCCTCTAAATTAAATGTATTATTATTATTATTATTATTATAAAGTGCCAGGACGTACAACATACAATAAGTGCGTACATAAAGTGCCAGGACGTACAGCATACAATAAGTGAGTACATAAAGTGCCAGGACGTACAACATACAATAAGTGAGTACATAAAGTGCCAGGACGTACAACATACAATAAGTGAGTACATAAAGTGCCAGGACGTACAACATACATAAGTGAGTACATAAAGTGCCAGGACGTACAACATACATAAGTGAGTACATAAAGTGCCAGGACGTACAACATACATAAGTGAGTACATAAAGTGCCAGGACGTACAACATACAATAAGTGAGTACATAAAGTGCCAGGACGTACAACATACAATAAGTGAGTACATAAAGTGCCAGGACGTACAACATACATAAGTGAGTACATAAAGTGCCAGGACGTACAACATACATAAGTGAGTACATAAAGTGCCAGGACGTACAACATACATAAGTGAGTACATAAAGTGTCAGGACGTACAACATACAATAAGTGAGTACATAAAGTGCCAGGACGTACAACATACAATAAGTGAGTACATAAAGTGCCAGGACGTGCAACATACATAAGTGAGAACATAAAGTGCCAGGACGTACAACATACACAAAGTGGCTGCTTTATGGTCCCCCCCCCCCCCCCCCCCCCCCCCCGATAGACCGACGCCACGACCCCCGCGTCCCGGTGGGAGCCGACGGTGTAGACGTAGCAGGTCCGCGGGGGGGGGGGGGGCCTCACCGCGCTCCGGGAGGACTGACGGAGTGGCGCAGAGAGCGGGGGCCCAATAGGCAGAACACAAGCAGCACGTTGTTGCTAGGGAACCGGTTTCCATTGCTCCCGTCTCAGGGGCAGAACCAGCGGGCCTGCTTTCTGCGCGGCCGGCCCGTGGGGACGTGGGAGGCACAAACAATGCATCAACGATGCACCAGGAGTGGTGCAAAAAAAAAAAGAAACTCTGCCTTTATGTCGTTGGGTTCGCGGTTCATCAAAGTGTGTTTGATTCTCGGATGAGGCGGGAAGCATCCTCGTAACCATGACAGCGCGAGGGAAAGCACCAAAGACCGATTGATTGATCCATTCGGCTGTGTGCTTGAAACGCGACAACCTTACGACACAGAGACCTTCGTTTTGTGTGAAAAGAATGACTGATGATGGGGGGGGGGGGGGGGGGGGCAGCCTTGGAGATATGCAGAGAGAGAGGCCTGAGGGGATAGTGAATGGTGAAGGGCGGACTAGAATCAGGGCGCTTTTAGTATCTCATCATTTCAGCGGGACAGGGTAGTGGGAGAGAGGGGCTTCTGGTTCCCTCTCTAGAACGGCCAGCGATTGCTGCCCCCCCCCCGCGCTGTCTACTTTCAACCCGGTCTCACGAAAATACGTGACACTGTCACGTTATTTAATCTTTTGAAACGTGATCAGGGACACGTATTTTCAAAATTTTCGTGTCAAAAAGCACAAATTTCAAACCCATGTATTTCAATTGGAAGTATTTGTCGTGTCACTAAGCACGACTTCCAAACTAAGGTTCTGTCCGGGAGCGTTCTCCCTAATGTCCTTTAAGGAGCTCCGTACAGAACATTTATTGTTAAAAATTGTCTGTGATAACTAACAATATGACAGCTTTTGGCCACCCGTTTCTACTTTCACCTTTGATTCTGAGAAATTGTGACAATTCACGGATATATTAAATGCAGGTGCGCTGCTCAGGCAAACCGCGAAGGAAAAAAGGGTAGCTGCTTCATCTGTTCTTTTTAGAATTGTATGTCTTGATGTTTTAATCTAGCCATAGATCTATTGTCTTGTTTTTGGCTATGTGAATGGAAGTCCGCGTCGATGCCTCGCAAGTCCAGTGCCGCGAGCGGACGTGACATCTAGAAATCATACCGTATCATTATCATTAATATTGATGTGTAGGGGTTGATTATAACTCGTGAATAATATTGTTTATACCACAGTCTGGGGGAATACTCGTATTCTGATTGGCTGCAGGGTGTGTATTATCTCCTGATATAGGCCTACAGACACCTGCTAAGTAGTTCCAGTCAGTGTTTAGATTCTCTGCCCGAGCCCGAGCCCGACCCGACCCGCGGGCCGGGTCGGGCCGATATTTCCCACCACTATCCTCGATCGAGCGATTTTATTTTTATTTTATCATTGGTTTATTGGCCTAATCTGAGGAGAAATCTATGCCATGAACAGAAATATTATAGGTCTTTATTACACGGGTCTTCTCAATGCCGTGGAACGCTCCGTTCACTTGCATGGGTCCGGTGACTTGTCAACCCCTCTGCTGATCAACACTACGAATGCTGGTAACGAATAAATTGTAAAAAAGACACAGCATGTGAAGTTATTTTTTCGTTTTGGCAGTAGCCGTGTAATAAGCGGGCTAATGTATAGAACGTCGCCGGTCAATATCGAAAATAAGACCCTTCAGGGCGAAGCAAGACACCTTCGCTGCGCGTCGGTGTACTGTTCGCCCTGGTGGGGGCTTATTTTCCCGATAATGACCGGCGTTCTATGCATTATCCCTGCATATATATTTAGCAGAGTAGACTAAATGTGAACAAAGTTACATATGTATTAAAAAAAATGTTGGGTTGAAATCGGGCTCGGGCTCATAATTACAGTTAATCTGTCGGGGCGGGCCGGGCTCGGACAGAACGTGCACGGGCTCGGGCTTGGTTTTCTTTATTAATCGAATGGGAAATGCAATAGGCCTATTTTAGGACCGAATCACCGTTAAACTTGTTTCTAATAGCATTCCAAGCGAGAAATATACTTTTTACTTGCATAATCTTTAGTCAGTGATTACGTCTGATCTTTAGTTTTATAGTTATTAGGAAGATTTTATCGGCTCGCTCGCATGTTTCAACGACGTCAGGTTGCTAGGGACGCTTCTTTCGCTAAACTAGCAGCTCACGTGTTTCCTGCGTTTGTGTTATTAAACCGTTACTTTATGTAGCCTAACTTTTAATGATATCATCTTGTTGGAAACACGTATATCTGAGAGCCAACCCAGTCGCCAAAAGCATACGTTGACAACGTACGTTTTCGTGAACACTGGATTACGTCGCATTTCAACATAAAATAGCGTGTTATACACACACACACACACACACACACACAATGCATTTCGCTGCTAAAACAACAACAACAGATATTCCCTCAATTATTATTACTTTCAAAACGTTGGCCAAGGTGGAATATCCTTTTTATTTGGGCTGCTTCTAGGACATTTTGGGTGGATTTTGAACGGTATGTGGGCAGGACGTTTTTTGCTGGACCTGGCAACCCTGCGCTGTTGCCCGAGGTGCAGAAATACTCCGGAACAGATCTGGATCCACTATGGCCAAAAGACTTGTATGCCCCCCCTCCCCTTAAATAAATTCTATGGCAGAATAAAGAATAAATTCATGCATTATCATTCAACTTCAACATGTGTTTTTACAGTATAGCGTGGTGGAGGGGTGACGTATGTTGGCCAACCCGGAAGTGAGCGTCGCCCTGGTTTCCCTTGACAAAAAGCCAACGGGTTTTTCCATTGGATTTTGGATTATTGCAGAAAAATTAGCATCTTTGAAGCACCTCCTCAAAAACTGAAAATAAATAAATAAATAAAAATATCTGTGCTCCAAAGAACGAAATGTAAACCAATGCATTCTGAATGGGAGTGTTTCTCCGATTCTTCCATGCTACACAGAACAAAATGTAAACCCATGCAAATAAAGACTTCATGTTCATAATAATTTAAATATCATTAATCTCCTGAGTGTGTAGAGTGGTATTCTATTTTTTTCAACGGGGCTGCATCCAGTCACTTGACCGTCATGGTTGCTATGGTGGTTGCTATCGACCGCCCCCTCTAATCCTTACATGGTTCTAAAATCCACGCGGCAAAGGAGCTGCCGTCCATTGTGTTGTTTTTGTCGTAAACTAGGGTCCGATGGTTAAAAAATAGACAGATATTCCAAGGTATCCTTAAAAGGCAGCTTGGATGTTTTTATTTTGTGTGTGTGTGTGTGTGTGTGTGTGTGTGTGTGTGTGTGTGTGTGTGTGTGTGTGTGTGTGTGTGTGTGTGTGTGTGTGTGTGTGTGTGTGTGTGTGTGTGTGTGTGTGTGTGTGTGTGTAACACGCTATTTTATGTTGAAATGCGACGTAATCCAGTGTTCACGAAAACGTACACTGTCAACGTATGCTTTTGGCGACTGGGTTGGCTCTCAGATATACGTGTTTCTAACAAGATGATATCATTAAAAGTTAGGCTACATAAAGTAACGGTTTAATAACACAAACGCAGGAAACACGTGAGCTGCTAGTTTAGCGAAAGCAGCGTCCCTAGCAACCTGACGTCGTTGAAACATGCGAGCGAGCCGATAAAATCTTCCTAATGACTATAAAACGATCAAAAGATCAGACGTAATCACTGACTAAAGATTATGCAAGTAAAAAGTATATTTCTTGCTAGAAATGTTATTAGAAACAAGTTTAACGGTGATTCGGTCCAAAAATAGGCCTATTGCATTTCAGATTCGATTAATAAAGAAAACCAAGCCCGAGCCCGTGCACGTTCTGTCCGAGCCCGGCCCGCCCCGACAGATTAACTGTAATTATGAGCCCGAGCCCGATTTCAACCCAACATTTTTTTTAATACATATGTAACTTTGTTCACATTTAGTCTACTCTGCTAAATATATATGCAGGGATAATGCATAGAACGCCGGTCATTATCGGGAAAATAAGCCCCACCAGGGCGAACAGTACACCGACGCGCAGCGAAGATGTCTTGCTTCGCCCTGAAGGGTCTTATTTTCGATATTGACCGGCGACGTTCTATACATTAGCCCGCTTATTACACGGCTACTGCCAAAACGAAAAAATAACTTCACATGCTGTCTTTTTTACAATTTATTCGTTACCAGCATTCGTAGTGTTGATCAGCAGAGGGGTTGACAAGTCACCGGACCCATGCAAGTGAACGGAGCGTTCCACGGCATTGAGAAGACCCGTGTAATAAAGACCTATAATATTTCTGTTTATGGCATAGATTTCTCCTCAGATTAGGCTAATAAACCAATGATAAAATAAAAATAAAAACGCTTGATCAAAGGCCCGGCCCGAGGATAGTGGTGGGAAATATCGGCCCGACCCGGCCCGCGGGTCGGGTCGGGCTCGGGCTCGGGCAGAGAATCTAAACACTGACTGGAACTACTTAGCAGGTGTCTGTAGGCCTATATCAGGAGATAATACACACCCTGCAGCCAATCAGAATACGAGTATTCCCCCAGACTGTGGTATAAACAATATTATTCACGAGTTATAATCAACCCCTACACATCAATATTAATGATAACCCATTATTATACGGTATGATTTCTAGATGTCACGTCCGCTCGCGACACTGGACTTGCGAGGCATCGACGCGGACTTCCATTCACATAGCCAAAAACAAGACAATAGATCTATGGCTAGATCAAAACATCAAGACATACAATTCTAAAAAGAACAGATGAAGCAGCTACCCTTTTTTCCTTCGCGGTTTGCCTGAGCAGCGCACCTGTGAATTGTCACAATTTCTCAGAATCAAAGGTGAAAGTAGAAACGGGTGGCCAAAAGCTGTCATATTGTTAGTTATCACAGACAATTTTTAACAATAAATGTTCTGTACGGAGCTCCTTAAGGGACATTAGGGAGAACGCTCCCGGACAGAACCTTATGGTACGAACACACCAAACGCGTACCCGCGTAAGATTTACGCGCGTAACGCAGCTAAAATGTTGCTTGACCATTTTGTGTCAAAAATGGTCCTACGTACGCAGCTACGCACCTGTGGCTGCGCTGGATTTAGGAGTCCGAGGAAGGAAACCCAAACGCCGCCGTGTTTGGGTGCATGATAGAGCTTGGATCGGGTTAGATTAAATAATCTCAGATATAAATAACAATAATCGGGTTAAATAACTTCACATGGTGTGTCTGGTGTGTTTCCAGCATTCGTAGTGTTGATCAGCAGAGATATAGTCCGCCAAGACGTTGAGGTTGCTTAGCAACCAGAGACTCTGTCCATGCAAGTGAACGGAACGTTCCCTCTTCGTCATAACTAACCAAACATCCTTCACATTCACCGAGCGAACATTATGAAAGTAAAATGCACATTTCTCGCTAAAAATGTTTACATAAACGCATTTAATGGCGTAACTATGTTACTATTTCCACCCAGAATAAAGAAAGATGTCGGCCGTATGCTTCTGTGCAAGCGTCACTACTCTCTGCCAGTGACGTCGGGTCAAGCTCAACGCTGATTGGGCAACGCGGCTAATCGTCATGCGTATGAGCGTAAAAACCTAACCCTAAGTTAACTCCTCGCGTACGCGCGTATATGTACGCGCGTATATGTACGCAGCTCATACGCACGCAGCTCATACGCCGCTAACGCGGGTAAAATGTTGCTTTAGCGCATGTAACGCATGTACGCAGCTCATACGCGCGTAAACCAATGGTTCCCTATGGAAAAATTGCCGATTTTATACGCGTCTATACGCGGGGTACGCGTTTGGTGTGTTCGTACCTTTAGTTTGGAAGTCGTGCTTAGTGACACGACAAATACTCCCAATTGAAATACATGGGTTTGAAATTTGTGCTTTTTGACACGAAATTTTTGAAAATACGTGTCCCTGATCACGTTTCAATAGATTAAATAACGTGACAGTGTCTTTTCGTGAGACCGGGTTGCTACTTTGGCACGGGTCTGTTGTGATGGGCACTGCAGTTTTAAAAAAACACGCTCCTCGCCTGCTGAGCCCCCCTGGGTGACCTTGTCCTGGCGAAGCGCAGAACATCTGGGCTGGCACCCATTGCTAATATTTTATGGCTGCTCATTATTAAAGTGTCACGTTCAAGTCGGGAAGGCCTGACAAATGCCAAGGACTGGCGTGTGTGTGTGTGTGTGTGTGTGTGTGTGTGTGTGTGTGTGTGTGTGTGTGTGTGTGTGTGTGTGTGTGTGTGTGTGTGTGTGTGTGTGTGTGTGTGTGTGTGTGTGTGTGTGTCTGCTTGTGTGTGTGTGTGTGTGTGTGTGCAGCATGCAGTGTCTCATGCACATGTGTGTGTGTGTGCTGTGTTTGAACGCAAAACGCTCACTTGCTCACTCAACCAGGTGAGGAGCACTCTCGTCTTGACACACGCACACCCATATTCAGACATGCTCACCCCTACTGCAGCCTGCAGATACACCCTGGGCTGCTTTTGTGACCCCCGGTGCATTAGTGGTACAGCTGGAGAGAGAGTCTGTCATGGCTGATAACCCCCCCACCCACACACTCTGCCCCCCCCCCCCCCCCACCACCACCACCACCACCCCTCTCTCATTTATTTCTCTCACGGGGTGCATTAATAAAGTAAGGGAACAAGAGTGAAGTTTGAAGTGGCGTCGGCAGCGTCTTGTGTTTGACCTGGGTACGTCTTCATCAACGGGACGGGCGCGTGCCGTGCCTTTTAACACTTTGTTCAAAATCAACTCGTTCCTAGTGTCCCGATGCAGCAGTACTGCCATTTCCTTTCGTCAGCCAAATTAGATTCTTCATTCAACTCTACATGCCCCCCTTCATTAGTAAACTCTCCCTATTCCTTTGGATCGTATTCATCAAATTTTGGGGGATTTCATTGAGAACATAACGGTGATCTCGGAGCTTTGTGCCCCGATACGTACAAAGCATTAGGTTGATCTCCGATCACTCTCCCCATCTTACAGGATAATGAAACAGGTGGCTGCTTATCGCTGTTTCCCCCATTCTTTCCCTTTCATTATATCCCCTGTCACTCACTCACAACCCACATAAAGTTTTCGCAAAGAAAGTCATACAATAGTGGGTCTTCTCGGCCTTGTATATCTGCGACTGGAAACAATGTCTGCTTCAATGCTTTCCTCGTCTCCTTCTGCTCCCTTTCTCGCGTCTCTCCGTCTGAAGTCAGAGGTTTGTTCAGTCGGGGTGAGAGATGTGATCGCGTCACAACGCCTGCAGTCACAGAGCTGCAAGATGTGCCACCGGGATATGAGCTGGCAGATGCAGACGGAGAGATACAGAAACAGGGAGATAGATGCAGAGAGAGATAGAGAGACAGAGGGTGAGAGAGAGAGAGAGAGAGAGACAGAGAGAGGGAGAGGGAGAGAGAGAGAGAGAGAGAGAGGGAGAGAGAGAGGGAGAGAGACAGAGGGTGAGAGAGAGACAGAGAGAGGGGGAGAGAGACAGAAAGAGAGGGAGAGAGACAGAAAAAGAGGGTGAGAGACAGAAAGAGAGGGAGAGAGACAGAAAGAGAGGGAGAGAGACAGAAAGAGAGGGAGAATGAGTGAGAGACAGGGAGAGGTAGAGAGAGAGAGAGAGAGAGAGAGAGACAGAAAGAGAGGGTGAGAGCGAGAGAGACATTGAGAGAGACAGAGAGAGGGAGAGAGAGGAAAAGAGAGAGAGAGAGAGGGTGACGGATAGAGAGAGACGGAGACAGGGATTGGGAAAGGGAGACGGGGTAGACGTAAGGAGTGTAATGCAACTAAAAATAGAGACGGAAGGTTAAGCGTATCATAGCACGCACCAGCCGTGCATGTTGTGTGTGTGTGTGTGTGTGTGTGTGTGTGTGTGTGTGTGTGTGTGTGTGTGTGTTCCTGCCCATGTGTGTGTGTGTGTGCCTACTAGTGTCAGCACGCTGAGACTTTGAGAGTGTGTTAAGCCTGGGCACGAGCAGGATTGTGTGTGTGAATCCCAGGGTTGGTGTGCTCAGCTGGGAGGCACTAATGCTGCTAAGGGATCCTCTGGGTGGCATCCAGCCCCGCTACCCAGCCACGGCCCCTCCTCTCCCCCACACTGCACTCACGTGGGCTTTTACTCAGGATCACTGTGTCCCTCCCTTCCTCTCTATCTGCTTCTCTTTCTGGCTCTCTTCCTGTCTCTCTGTGTCTCTCTCTCTCTCTTCCCCCCTCTCCCTCTTTCACTCTATCTCTGTCTCTCTCTCTGTTTCTCTCTCTCTCTGCCCCACTCTTCCTCCGCTTTTCCTCTCTCTCTCTCTCTCTTGCTCTATCCTTCTCTCTCCTCACTCACTCACTCACCCAAACTCTCACAGACATCCTGCTTTCGATCGATGCTGGCTTTCGATCGAGGTCGTTCAGATCGATTTCCAAACTTTAGTCCGCCACTTCTCGTTAAAATGCCGATTCGACACGTTGCATGTAGACACCTCTGCCCGTCGACCATGTGGTCAGAGAGAAAATTGTCTTTTCCCCACAGTGCTTCGGGACCTCACCTTCTCTCAAGATGACCCCAATTCAATTTCGGCGTGATCGCACGCCACTTGCCTAAAGCAACAAACAGGAACAGGTCGCCAACACAGCTGTGTGCGCCCGCAGGACAGCTCGGTGCCAGGGAAGCCGTGTACTCGGAGAGCCAAAGTGATGGCAAGTCTGTTCCACTAAAAAGCCGGCATGGGAGAGTTTCCGGCGTTAACATGACAGTTGAAGTAACCAGGGACTCAACTCCTGATCTAGTCAGACAGGAGCCTCTGTGGAGCCCGGACCTTGCCTTGGGTTTGCACAATCTCCTGTTGGAAGTGGTCCAAAAGTGTGTATGTGGGGGGGGGGGGGGGGGGGGGGGGGGGGGCACGTCATGTGCTTTCACACAGTTTGTGTGAGTGTGTTCTGTGTGTTAGCGTGAGTGTATGTTTGTGTGTGTGTGTTTGTGAGTGACTGAGTGGATAGAGGAAGGACACTAATGGTATACAACAACTGGTGTAATTTATTCACGTCACCAAAACTCACATCCCATCTGCCTCCCCACGGGATTATCTGCAAGTGTGTCAGAGCAAACTGAGCGGCATTATGCATGCATTTATTGTGTTTGTCGAGCAGAAAGTTTCAAGTTTACACAGATCCAAGACGTGGTTATTTTCTGGTGTTTATCGTGGGGAAGGATGCCGTACACTCAGAGACTTTTCTCAATAACACAACATGGGGAGAAAATCCCAATGTTGTCTTCAAAACCAAGAACATTTCCTGTACACCAGAGACCTGGTTTCACACGCGGCGTGCAAGCCTATGAAAACATACAGCTCTGAAGCGGCGGTTTGTAC
Organism: Gadus macrocephalus; assembly: GCF_031168955.1. Classification (NCBI taxonomy): domain Eukaryota; kingdom Metazoa; phylum Chordata; class Actinopteri; order Gadiformes; family Gadidae; genus Gadus; species Gadus macrocephalus. Next base: position 8,112,161 of record NC_082387.1, read on the forward strand.
TGCAACATTTAAGCCTGCAACATTTGGTATGTAAATGTTATGCAATGCAAAGCATGTTGCCTGGAACAACAAGTCAGTCGTTGCCCATTATTCCTTGCCCATTTCAATGTTAACTAATGGAAAAAATACATTACAAAAACGAAAAACATATCAAAACAAAAAACAACAAAAAAAAATAAATGAAAATGGAATGGGGGGTAGCGATAGTAAAACGTTGTAAAAAACAAATAATTACTTTTTCAGGGGCGAGACGAGGAGTGTTTACAAATGGCGCTATGTTTTTTTTTTTTTTTTTTTTTGTTCGGTTTCCGCACTGCACAATCAGTCCCCGACGATGCATCACGATCGCCACGGCCACAGCACCACCAATCTCAGCGCGATGGCTGCATCCCCTCGAATAAAAGTCATTATCTCCAAACCAAAGCATTCGGGTTAATTGCCTCTTGTGCCACATTAGAGCAAGGAAACACAGTGGTGGAGGTCTAGTGGACCATCGCTGTGTGTGGTCATGCAGACGAGTCTCTGAATTTGTGTGTCTAAGGAGTCATTGGATGTTAGCGTCTAAGGAGTCATTGGATGTGTGTGTCGAAGAAGTCATTGGATGTGTGCTTTTAGAAGAGTCATTGAATGTGTACGTGTAGAAGTCATTGAATGTGTGCGTCTAAGGAGTCATTGGATGTGTGCATCTAAGGATTCATTGGATGTGTGCGTTGAAGGAGTCATTGAATGTGTGAGTTGAAGGAGTCATTGGATGTTTGCGTCTAAGGAGACATTGGATGTGTGCGTTGAAGATGTCATTGGATGTGTGTGTCTAAGGAGTCATTGGATGTGTGCGTCTAAGGAGTCATTGGATGTGTGCGTCTAAGGAGTCATTGAATGTGTGAGTTGAAGGAGTCATTGGATGTTTGCGTCTAAGGAGACATAGGATGTGTGCGTTGAAGATGTCATTGGATGTGTGTGTCTAAGGAGTCATTGGATGTGTGTGTCTAAGGAGTCATTGGATGTGTGTGTCTAAGGAGTCATTGAATGTGTACGTGTAGAAGTCATTGGATGTGTACGTGTAGAAGTCATTGGATGTGTACGTGTAGAAGTCATTGGATGTGTGCGTCTAAGGAGTCATTGGATGTGTGCGTCTAAGGAGTCATTGGATGTGTGAGTTGAAGGAGTCATTGGATGTGTGCGTCTAAGGAGACATTGGATGTGTGCGTTGAAGATGTCATTGGATGTGTGTGTCTAAGGAGTCATTGGATGTGTGCGTCTAAGGAGTCATTGGATTTGGCGTCTAACCGTAGGTCCACACCAGGAGCGACCAAAGCGTCAAAGACGCTTTGGTCGCTCACAAAGTTTCGCTGCAAATATTTCTGTTCGCTTTGGTCGCTCAAGTCGCTCATGACGTACAATTCAATTATGCAGACGCATTTAAAGGAGCTGTATGCTTTTAGTACAGACAGCCATATCAAAGAGTGAACTCTCCCATACACTTTGGCCATATTGCCGAGACGGTTTTGCTTGTTGGATAAAGTGCTTCGACAACAAGTAGGACAGTGATTCCCCCCAATATAAAAAAACTCCTAAAATGTAGGCTAATTACAACCGAGAACAAAAAACCCTGCGTGCTGTAGTAGGCTAGTTAAAATATGTTTCACTGATCTGCATCTGCAAATCATGATCTGCACTCATTCGTCGCACTCAAAACAAATAGACATTGGCGCACATGGCTAATTTGCATACGTGCACAGGACTGGTTGGCTCCGCAAGTCAAATAATGGAACATATTATCTATCTATCTAGGCCTATCTGTCTATCTATCTATCAACGCGTGTCTAGTTTTAATGTGATGCATTGTGTGTATGTCCAGTCAGACTTGTTCTGTGTGGTCTTGTAGGCTACTGTCCTGTGTGGGCCGAACCACCTAAATGGATTCCCGATGATTTGTGTCGTTTGGTATTAATAAAGACTTGACTAGGCTATATATCTATCTAGACTATTTAATTAACAATTATTCACCTCAGGCTCCGTGAATAGTGGGGAATAGAGGGATAAAAGACAAGAGATATATCCCTTGTCATTTATCCCTCGTCTTGTTGATTAGTTTGTTTATGTGACGATTTCAAAACTTTTTTGGTTTTGTTTAAAGCATGCTACACGCGATTGGTTTGTTAGATTGGTGGCATGGAGAGCAAATGAAAATGATTCCCGCTTAAATACGAACGTTCTAGATGTATAAATACTCCCGCTTATCATCACTTGGTATCCAAACCACGATGGCGTTTCGATCTCTGAACTGAAAAAGGGTTGGGTCGTACAACACCGGGTGCCCAGTTACAGCCGCGATTAATACTTCAGCCGACATTTTGTTCAGTGAGTGAATAAAGGTAGGTAGGAACCAAAGTGCCTGCCGATGTTCCCTGGGATCCACGCAAGCGAAGAGCGTCTACATTCCGATTGGCTGTCAGTGTTTGGCCGCTGAAGCGCGTCATAGTCATTTGCATTTAAAAAGTTTTCAACTTTTTTTTGACGCTCTGGTCGCTCAACTTTGGCCGCTTGTAGCGTTGGTCGCTTTGGTCGCTTTGGTCGCTTTGGTCGCTTTGGTCGCTCTTGCCCATAGAAAGTGAATGACTTCCGGCGATTTGGTCGCTCAATTCGCTTCTGGTGTGGACGTACAGTAAGGAGTCATTGGATGTGTGTGTCTAAGTAGTCATTGGATGTGTGCGTGTCAAACTGTGTATTGTAGTGTGTGTGTGTGTGTGTGTGTAGTGTAGTGTCCCCGCGCCTGTATTGACACCCCGGTCCTCCCCTCTCCCTCCCCAGTGGTGACGTGCCCGACCCCGCCCGCGGTGCCCAACGGCGTGCGGGAGGGCACGGTCCTGGAGTGGGGCGCCAGCGTGAGCTACCGCTGCCTGCCCGGCTACGAGCTGTCCTTCCCGGCCGTCCTCACCTGCACGGGGAAGGGTGCCTGGAGCGGAGAGACGCCTCGCTGCCTACGTGAGTCTCCACCGCACGAGGCATACACACGCACTCACGCAGATGCACACACACACATATATAGACACACACACGTACAGACACACACACACACTCACATGCAAGCACGCACATGCACGCACGCACGTACGTGTGTATGCACACATACTCACACTCACACTCACACACACTCACACCCTCCCACACACACTCACACTCACACTCACACGCAAACACACTCACACACACACACACACACACACAATGGGGCTGAACTGATAAGATGAGAATTATGATGATGAGGAAGAATATACAAAGATAAGGATTATAAAATCAGGATCAAGATGTGGATGAGTATATGATGATGATGAGGAAGGTAAAACGATGATGTGGATAATCACATAATGACGTGATGAAGATTACACATATATTCGGATGATGATTATACGATGGTGGTGAAGATTATATGGGGATGAAGATTATATGATGAGGATGATGACGATTATATGATGACAATTAAGATTATATGATGCTGAAGATTATACGATGATGACAATAATGAAGATTTATGATCATTAAGATTGTACGACAAGGATGAGAGGATAACGATGTGTTGATGGTGGCAATTTTTTTTATTATTATATTATTAATGAATTATGGCCTCAACCAGAAAAAGTTAAAACTATATATTTGTGGAAATTAATGTTCACCAATCATTGTTTTTTTTATTGTTATTAGCATCAATAGCAAAAGTTATATCATTACAAGTCATTCTGTGTCTTTTCCTCCTAAATGGATTCCGAGTTCTTGCTTGCAAACAAACGTATTCATACTCAGCGGATTGAAATGGCCCAGGACACCTGAGTCCGTATTTCACTGCCGCCCACGGAGAATAGGAGAGAGGTCATTTAATTAATAGCACAAGGGAGCATCATGTGTCACTAAGGAATCCTCCAACAAATCCCTCCTCATAATTCATGGGAGGCATGCTCCATCCAGTGGCCCTCTCCGTCTTGCCTTGGCCTTTAGCATTCAGCTGACATTCATTTGACAAAGGAGGAGCGGAAGGGACAGTAAATCCTTCACATTGAGACGGGTGTTTATAGCAATGCATTGGGATGCATATTGAGTGAGTTGGGTAACAGACCGTCCTGTATGGACAGCACGCTTCACGGTTACGTCCAATAACCTGGGACGCTTCCCTCTCTCCAACGTCCAGGCTGGATGAGTATTTCTCATTTAGTGCTCGTTGATGCCGGCTGTATCTCTTGGTGCTGGTGGGTTTCCAAACTCACTCAAGCTCTAAAGGCAACATTAAGCGAATGGGCTTCTCCCAATTAGTTCAACACTTCTGATTGGTTAGATGATCGGCTGGATTGTTGTCTTCATTAATTGGCATG
>NC_082387.1:8116624-8119124 GCF_031168955.1 Gadus macrocephalus
GAGTCTCCTTGAAGCCCCTCTCTCCCCCCCCCGATCGTCCCTCTCTCCCCCTCGCTCTGGTGTCTTGGATGACGGTGAGACGGTATCTCTGACTACTTATCTCTGACTCCAGGCCTTAGCACGCCAACAGATGTGTGGTCTCCCGGGGCCGGCTGTGTTATTTAGACCCAGAAGCAGCCTGCTGCCGTGTGCCGCTGCCTCGCTCCAAGCTGCCTGGCTGGTCGGCTGTGTGACCCTTCTCTACCTGCCTCTTTTATCTAGCGTTTCTCTCATCCCCCCACCCCCCCCCCCACTATCACTCCCGTGGCCAGTCTGTGAAGCTCCCCCACGGCAAAGTAAAAGCAAAGCCTTTGCCGACTATTAATAATAATAATGCATTTGATTTATCTAGCGCTTTTGTAGATACTCAAAGACGGTTTAAAGAGTGACCACAAGACAAAATCATTTCATAAGAATGTGTATTAGTCAATAGCAACCTAAGGCTAGTTAAAGGGTCTAACAATAAAGGTAGAACGTCAAAACACAAATGTAGTCTCAGTTGGAGAAGCGGCGGCAGTCACTTTTTCTGACAACATGGTCTCACAGGAATCCGTGAAATGACTACGGTCGGACGCTTAACTCGAAATCCGTGGCCACATCACGGAAACACGCCGATATCCGTGTGTGAGCCACGGAATAACTGTCATTTACTTGCATTGGAGCAAATTCCGTGGCCACATCACGGACAATTGAAGTGATTCCGTCAGACCACCACGGATTTTGAGTTAAGCCCCCGCTGTGGTCAAATGTGGCACACACACAGATTGAAACGGGAGCACACACACAGATTGAAACGGGAATCTGTGTGTGTGCCACGGAATATCATTGTCATTTACTTGCATTGGAGCAACTTCCGTGGACACAACAAGGACAATTTAAGTGTTACAGTGAGACCACCGGGTTTTGAGTTAAGCCCCCGTGGTCGACTCGCTCGTTGAAACGGGGATCCGTGTGTGAGCCACGGAACATCAGCGTCATTAACTTGCATTGGAGCGAATTCCGTGGCCACATCACGGAAATCGGCGTGTTTCCGTGATGTGGCCACGGATTTCGAGTTATTCGTCCGTAGTCATTTCACGGATTCCTGTGAGACCAGGTTGTTTTCTAAATAACACGGACTGCAGAAAGCTGGAGAAAATGTACATTTTGTCTTCAAAACCAAGAACATTTTCCGTACACCAGAGACACATGGGGCGTGCAAGCCTTCGAAAGGTACAGCTTAGAAGCGGCGGGTTGTAGCCGGAACAACCTGTCTCGAATAAACCAAACCAAATGATGAATACGACTTGACCGGAGCAATAGGGGACTAATGATGAAGGTAACTGGATAAAGGAACAGGTGGAGTCCCATAACGGAAGAGGGGCTTATTGTCATGGCGGTCCCTGGGGTCCAATCACGCCACAGTCTTCCGGACTCCAGCGATGACGAACACAACCCTAAAGAGAGGGCGGAGAGAGTATTGGACGGACTGCGGTTTGGTTCGCATCAGGGCTCAGGCTGGGGTCCCATTAGAGTTGGTGCCACAAGAGAGAGGGAGAGACTTTGACGGGCATCGCAGTGGCAGTTGGCTCCGGTTCGCAATAACCTGAAGTGAAAAGAATGAGCTTCTCAGCGGGTAATTATTACGATTTAAATTAGAGAGTGCCGTGACCTCCGTCACCCCCGACGACCATCGCTGCCACCCGGCGATTGCTTCTCCCCTCACCGGGCATAGCCACCCGCTGTCGAGGTTAACGGCGGGGGAATAAATAAGGGCCAGGCCGGATGGATTAATCCGATCTTGAAATGAGGTGTTTAATGTGGTCGGGATGCCATAAAACACAATCCTGATCAAGGAACTATGTGTTGGGGAGGAAACCTTAAGACCTGTTTTATCTGCCACGGTTGTCGTGAATCATCTCCCCCTGACCTGGGACGACGGCGGCTATGCGTGGTCGACGCTATGTCGGCCATCTTAGCCGCTCACCGCCACCAACTGCCCTCCATGTCAACCATTTTGTTTCAGGAATTTTCATGTTAAATGTTTCATGTCTGATTTCATGAAGTTTCATGAATTCATGAATATAATAATAGATAATAGATTAATAATAACAGATTCCTGGCTCCAACCTTTCACCCGGTCCATACAGTCTTTTAATGGCAGTGAATACTATTTAGCGATAAAGACGAAGACAAAGCCCTGTGTAATCAATCTGTTCAAGCAGTGCCGTCTCTTTCCTTCGCAGCCAAGTTCTGCGGGGACCCGGGCACCCCGGCCCGGGGACGGAGGGAGGGCCGGAGCTTCATCTTCAAGTCGGAGGTGTCGTACAGCTGCGGCCCCCCCCTCCTGTTGGTGGGCTCCACCACCCGCCTCTGTCAGGAGGACGGCACCTGGAGCGGAGCGCCCCCCCGATGCATAGGTAAGATAGAACTACAACTCAACCTCATCTATAACACTAGAGCTACGACTCAACCTCATCTA
>NC_082387.1:8124124-8129124 GCF_031168955.1 Gadus macrocephalus
CCTCCTGCTGAGCCGGCAGAAACACTAATACCTAGACTTCACAGTCCACGTGATCCCTCAAGCACTGTGCCCAGTGTGTGTGTGTGTGTGTGTGTGTGTGTGTGTGTGTGTGTGTGTGTGTGTGTGTGTGTGTGTGTGTGTGTGTGTGCGCTTGAAGGTGTATGTGAGTGGGTGGGTGTGAGTGTGTGCGCTTCAAGGTGTTGGTGTGTGCGGGTGTGTGTTTGCGTGTGTACGTGTGTATTTATGTGGGTTATGTACGGTGGGGTTTGTCTGAATTGCTTCATATTTGACTGCTGTCTCTACAAGTGTGTGTGTGTGTGTGTGTGTGTGTGTGTGTGTGTGTGTGTGTGTGTGTGTGTGTGTGTGTGTGTGTGTGTGTGTGTGTGTGTGTGTGTGAGTGTGTGCGCTTGAAGGTGTATGTGAGTGGGTGGGTGTGAGTGTGTGCGCTTCAAGGTGTTGGTGTGTGCGGGTGTGTGTGTTTGCGTGTGTACGTGTGTATTTATGTGGGTTATGTACGGTGGGGTTTGTCTGAATTGCTTCATATTTGACTGCTGTCTCTACAAGTGTGTGTGTGTGTGTGTGTGCGTGTGTGTGTGTGTGTGTGTGTGTGTGTGTGTGTGTGTGTGTGTGAGAGAGTCTGTGTGTATGTCGGACCCTGGGGTCATCTTAGAATCCTCTCAGATTCCTTTCAGGCAGATTGAACATTGACTTTGGCTGCCATTTAAACTCTGCCTAAAGTATGAAGCCCCCACGGCTGCTTACCGTATCAGAGAGAGCTCAGGGGGGATTACCGCGGACACTGTTACACTTTAATGGAATTCAATCGATCTAATGGAAGAAATCACCAAAGGTAGCGCTCTGCTCAGCGCACCGGCAACGGCACATATTGACATCAAAACAACCGTTAAGAAGCTGCATGAAATATTCAAGACGTTTTGACTTTTTCTGCTACCCCCCTTAGCTCCGATACCCTCAGTGTTGCGGCATAAGCATTCACTCACCCTTTTTTCGCATCGTCTTGGCAACGCAGCCGTCACGATCGGACAGAAGATGCCGCACGACGTGGAGCACTTTAAGTGGAGCCCAGGGGTTTGTGTGTTTTTTTTATTCCTATCCATAGATAGTTGACATGATCGATTGGAAAAGGCTGTTTCCGACAGACACGGTCACAGCAGGGGGGAGCATGTTTGCGTTGACCCAGTTTCCTTCACACACACACACCCACACGCGCCCAGGTGTGACAGACACATGTCACACCTAGCTGCTGTTCCCTCTCTTCCCTGCGTGCCCTACACACCGTTTGAGCGTGTGTGCGTGTTTGTTTGTTTATGTTTTTCGGGGATATATTAAAATGAGCGCGGCGAGGTGACCCAGATTACCGACACACAGATGTGTGTGTCGTTCTCGCTGCCGTGTGTGAAGGCTGGCGTCGCCGGGCAGAAACCAGCCTGCGTCCGTGGTAAATGGACGGGATTATATAGCGCCTTTTTGTAACCAGTGGCCACTCAAAGCGCTGTACAATCTTGCATTCACCCTGTCATGCACACATTCACACACCGACGGCGGCATCAGCCATGCGAGGTGACAGCCAGCTCGTCGGGATTAGTTAGGCTGAGGTGCCTGGCTCAGAGACACCTATACACTCATCTAGGAGGAGCCGGGGATCGGAACTCGCAACCTTGCGGTTACCAGCCAACCCGCTCTACCTCCCGAGCTACATGCCGCCCAATCGCTTCCCATGCCTTCCCATCGCATTCGGCGAGGACTTGACTCCGGATACCTCTCTGATCCGCACGCTCAAAGCGGCTCAGCAACCGAGTCTCAGGGGCATCGGGTGTTTGTCTGAGCCGGGAATGGCCCTCGGACTGCTAAAAGGGCCGATTGACCTTCCATGTCTTCTGCGGGCCCTTGAGAGGCGATAGATGTAGGACACCGGTCCCCGTGGCGTCGCGTAACACGGATCCAGGCGGCTCCAAACACGAGGCTCCGTCGCCTGAAACACATTCTGGACACGTCGGCTCGGAGTCGGAGTGGGAGGAAGGCTGTTCCCGCTCTTCGTTGTTTTTTGATTCCTCTGCGTCACTGTTGTTTCTCTTCCTGCCAGTTCTCTTTATTTTTTCTCCTCTTTCTTCTTGTTGTTTTTCTTCGCTCTACACGACATGTATTCGTTATTTTCCGCGGCATGCAACGTAAACACAGATTGCAAGCGGGAGGTCGGCATGAATCATCTTTTGCAATGGCGGTGTAGGTGGGGGTACGGCATCCAGGAAGAACACCAACTGCTCCGCTCGCACCGCCCTCCCGACCGACCGCCCGCCCGCGCACGCCACCTGAATCAACAACGCTCTCTCAATGCAGATCACAAACCTCTTCCGAGGCTGAGCCTTTTTCTATCAGTATTTATTCTGGTGCTCTCCAGAAAGCAAGTCTATTGCTAGGGGGCTCGATCGTCAGAACGCATCAGCTGAGGTTTTTTCTGGGGCGATACTCCGCCATGTTGAGGGGAGTAGAGAGGGAGAGAGTGTTGTAGTTCTGTAGGATTTGAAATCAACATAAATATACCATAACCGCGGCTGATGAAATTGTTGTTTTTCCCCCCGGTCTCGCTTGAGGAATCCTGTGGCGGATTCAAAACACAACAAGTTCTCCCCGTAATGACAAATCACTTCAGGATGATTTGGTATCAAACAGTGACAGAAAACTTTACATTCACATCATCACCCCAAACAAAATAACTCGCATTCCGATGCTCCCGTGCTTCCAAAATAGAGACGATCACGGCGTTGTGACAATGCAACGTACAAGCCCTAGAGCAAGGGGAGAACTCAACACAGATACAGTAGATATCTATTCGTTATAAAGGAGATGAGCAGTCAGCTCGCAGAGCTCCCAGAGATAAGCTGCAGAGCGGATGTTGTTAGTCTGCAGAAGGTTACTGACTACCTGGGGTTTAAACCGTGTGTTTTAGTAGACACAACGCACCTGCAGCTCCACACAGGTTCCCTCTCTCTCATGGTCTGTCTGTCTCTCATGCACACACCCACAATCACACAGATGCATGCACCTATGCATGAAAGTATCGTTACCTTCATAGCATGACCGCTTGAGTCAAATTTTGGCCAAATTGTGATACTAACTCTACTCTTGCTCACCCTGCTGATTCACTGCACCTCATTGGCTTAATCTTAAGCCAATCAGAGTGCTTTTTACATTCCATGATCACTATCTGGCCTCTATTTGCCATTTGCATTTTTTGCATTTTGACATCACGTGACGCAAAATACAAGATATGACTTAGACGATTATGCTATGAGGCTATCGATATGCAAGCATGCACACATACACACGCAGAAACACACACATACACACACGCTAAATGTACCTCACATCGAAGGAGCATTTAATGCCAGGCTGCAAAATAGTTTTCTTTGATTGAGATATCAAAGCTGTCGCGTTATGACGCATTAATTTCATCCAGAGGCCTAATGGGTGTTTCAAAGTGGTTAAAAGATACACTTTTAACCACTTTCTATAATGTTGTGCGCTAGTCGTTTGAAGTGGCGAAACACTCGCTTGGGGTTTGAAACATCGCTGTTGTTTCTCTTCATGCCAGTTCTCTTTATTTTTTCTCCTCCTCTTTTGAATATAAAACCCAGTTTGAACGAGCTCTCCTTGTCGATGGCGCTCGCCAAACGTTGTTTCCACGCCGCGCTTTTCTACAGGAATTAGCCCGGGACCAAAGGCTGAAAGCACCTTGCTGCCAAAACACCAGCCCCCGACTGACACCCAGAGGCGTGTTCATGTACGAGCGCCTATGTGCGTGCTTAGCCTAATTAAACGAGCTACCGTTGGAGCGGGAAAGGAATAAACAAATGACTTGTGAAAAGGGTGCGAATAAAGTGCCAGAGGAGGGAGAGAGACTGTGTGTGTGTGTGTGTGTGTGTGTGTGTGTGTGTGTGTGTGTGTGTGTGTGTGTGTGTGTGTGTGTGTGTGTGTGTGTGTGTGTGTGTGTGTGTGTGTGTGTGTGTGTGTGTGTGTGTGTGTGTCTTGTGTTTGTGTGTGTGCGCCTGCTTCTGTGTGTTTGTGCGCTCTCATGTGTGTCTGTGTGTGCCCCTGCCTGCCTGTGTGTGTGTGTGTGCACGTGCCTGCCTGCGTGCGTGTGTCTATATGTGTATAAATGCACCTGCCTGTGTGTGTGCCTGTGTGCCCGTCCGTGTGCGTGCGTGAGCTTCCAGTGACAGGGAGAGAACAACCAGGGGTAACTGCGCGGCTGGTGCCTGAGCCGGGTGCTGTCAGAGAGGCAGGCAGCCTGGCTGGTGGTGACACACCGCCACTCTGAATTGGCCTTTCATAGGCTCTTAAAGGCACCCAGTGCAACTTTCGAGGCTTAAAAATAAACATTCAATTTCTAGTCTTTTTTACACGTAGTAAGTTTCAATAACTCCATACCATTACATACCGACATTTAAGCAGCAAAGATGAGACGTCGTTGTGTGGTGAGAACTGATACAAAATCGATAACAACAACAATGCCGCCATTTTCTTTATTTTTTGTAACCTACAATAAATAAAGCAGGCTTCCAGTCAATGGAAAAATGGCTTCTCCCCACCGGCGATTGTTGTTGTTTACGATTTTCTATCAGTTCTCACCACACAACGACGTCTCATCTTTGCTCCTTGAATGTCGATATGTAATGGTATGGAGTTATTGAAACTTACTACGCGTAAAAAAGACTAGAAATTGAATGTTTATTTTTCATTGAATGTTTACATAAAGTTGCACTGGGTGCCTTTAATGACATTAGAAAGACGTAGATGAGAAGAGGAGCGGCGCCAGGAGAGTGGAGCGTGGTGACTCTGGGATTCATCTAAGACATGTTTAGGGAGGGGGGGGTACGTACTGGGCGGTGGGTGGGCGGGGATAAAGGGTCATGTGATGGTGGGGGGGGCCCAACTCAAAAGGTGGGTGCGTTTGTTCGAGTGTGTTTGGGTAAGCGTGC
>NC_082387.1:8131624-8189124 GCF_031168955.1 Gadus macrocephalus
TTCCCCCGCCCTTTACATCCCTCCTCCCCTCCACATCCCTCCTTCACGTCCGGCCCTCCTCCCCCTCCTAACCCTCCCATCCTCCCCCCGCCCCATCCTCCTCCTCCTCCTCCTCCAACCCTTTTGATTAAAGGAGTTGATTAACAGTCACTATGCACTCCCATTGTGCGCAGCATGCAACTATCGATGATTTGTTGTTTGTCGTTTACATTTTTGAATGCGCGCCACCGTACACACGAAACCACTGAGGCCGTGTTAAATCGCCGACGCTGTGTGTGTGTGGTTGGTTTAGCACGCCCCAGGGTCGCTCAGCCATTGCTGACCGCCCATTTTGTTTCTCTTATTTGTTTCTTCGGTGTGTGTGACATCCGTTCCCTCCTTCCGTCTGCCCACAGCCGGCTCCAAGTCGCAGGAGAAGAGCGCCAAGCCGATGCAGGGGACGGCCAGCCCCAAGATAAATGGTGAGCCAGCCCCCGTGTCCGCCGGAGACCGCCTCCTCCTCCGCTGTCATCGCTCTGCCAATTTATGCTACCTGTCAAATTGTGCTACCTAGATAGATAGAGAGATGGGTAAGAACTTTATTAATCCCTCGGGAAGGTTCCCTCAGGAAATTGCACCTCCAGCAATAGCAAACACTGCAAATATAACAGTGAAGAACAACAAATATAAATGTTCAAAAGTACAACCTGCTGAATACTAAATGCAATATGCCAAAAATATAAAAAATATATGTGCAGGGAACAACATAACTCATGATTCTGCGCATGCGCGAGACGACAGTATTGACCTGTGGTGTACTAGTGGTGTAAAATACACATACTGTACCCCTGGAACCTCCAATTAAGACATTATAATACAGTTAGTCAAAATATGCTCCCTATATACTTAACAGTGTACATGGAGTGAGTAGTAGTGTTAAATAGCGTGATTCTGTAGTAGGATGGAGCATCGTTTGATAGAGGCAATGGGTCTGCAGATTCAATACGCTACCAAACACATAAGGGAGCATTTTATAGTTGCATACATTGTTCTGCTAATCTATGCTACCCCGGTCAGAGTCTATCGTATCATGCTACCCTATCAAACAGTGCTACCTTATGTGTTTGGTTGCGTACTCGATCTGGAGACCGATTGCCTCGTATCAAATGATGCTCCCACTAAAGCAGGGGTTCTCAAAGTTTTGACAACTGAGGGCCAATTTAGGAACCCAAAATTTGACTGAGGGCCGCCAAAGGAAAAAAAAATTTGGCGGGAAACGCCGTCAGCATCCCAGTGGTGAAAAAAAACATTGCACCCGCACCGTGGACCTCTGGGAGTGAGGTCAAGTGAGGTCTAAATCATGAAACTGAGGTTCACCCTTTCAAAGTAATGTACAGCCGGATTAAAACTAAAAAATGTAAAAGGATTTAATTGAAAGCTAGAGAGAGTCGAATTTTCTCTTTATATTTATTTATATTTGTTTAAATTAATATTGATAAAAAAAAAAAAAAAAAAAAAAGGTTTTATTTTTATTTTTATTTTTTTATAACTTACATAATTATGTATGTCATTGCGGGCCGCCAGGAATGATTCCGCGGGCCGCCATTGGCCCGCGGGCCGCACTTTGAGAACCAATGCACTAAAGAATCTTATGACATGGATAATACAGTACAGAACACGGTCACTCGCCCCCACGCGCACTTCACCGGCCATAAAGGGACCGGGCACGAGGGGGGGGGGGGGGGGGTCCGCGGGGGTCTGCGTCCTGTTATGGCCCCTTCCAACGATATAATGAGCGGGTATTCCGCGCCCCGCTCCAGTTGTCTCTCGGCGTGAGTTGGAACATTCCGTTCCCCCTGAGTGTGTCACCGGGGCAGACTGTAAGCACAGACTGAACACCGGAGTCACGCCGTTGCAGGGCTTGTAATCAACAGTACACTGTACGACCCGAGTGGCCCCCGTTTGAAGACCCTTATAGCCTCGGGGAGGACTTTGAACAAATTGGCCCCTACTGTCACAGGAAGTGTCTCGCTGTTCGCTTCAAGGCGGCCTCTTCGCTTCTTCTTCTTGGAGTTAATCAGATACAGAGCACTAACGCTGTGAGTTAACTCTGCGGGGGGTAAATCATGGACGCCCCGAGGAAGGTTTGCGCGTTGCTAAATACAAACGTAATGGCGGCAGCAGTTTCTGCTTATTTTGGACACGTTTGTGGAAGAGGAGAAACAAACTCACGTTAGCTGATTTAATCTTTAAGATTGCCTGGACCATTCCGAGAATTGCTTTATTCAGAGATAAATGTAATGGAATCGACCACATTGTTAAATATTAAATTATATGTTAAAAAATCTGGGAAAACGTTAAGAATAATAATTGAATTCCCATTACCGATGAGGGCCGCCATGGTCTGTGTTGATGATGACATCAGGCCGCAGCTCAGAAATTATGACTAATTTCAGAGCTGATATTCTAAGTTTGTAACAAGTTGTAACAAGTTTTTACAAATTTTGAGTTGTTTTACACGCGGAACAAACAAACCATTCAGTTCAATGTCTCTACTGTTGATGGGGCTCCCGGTCAAAATAGACATTTTCAGTTGTGATTATAATCACAATGAGACAATATCCGAACATCCTAAGCCCATGCAGAGATAATTAAAAGATGCTTATCGACAGATTGGATTTCAGAAATAAATAAGGTACTTACCAAGCATTGCGTGGGTGCAAAGTGCAAACTAAAGAAAATGATGTATGATAATTTCAAAGGTATAGATTATGGATATGAGTTTGATATACCTATCTATGTGACAGATCCGTAATAATCAGTCAATGAAAAAAAAAGTTAGAACCTTAAGCTTAACTTGACGAAAAAATTTAGGAAAATTTTTTTGTCCAACCCTAAACATGGAAAAGTACGATTATTCGATGTAAACCAAAATCCAAGAAAAGTCCTCAGTATAAAGTAATTATATTTGTGTTGCTCCTTGAGTAGCTTAACTTGTTTACCAGTGAGTGAACTCAACATGTCTAGGTGTGTATTGCGTCGTTCCGGCGCTCCGACCCAAACGGTAACCGGTAGTGATTATTCCTCCCATGTTTGATTCCGCCTTCCCCAGTCCCGGACGACGTGTTCGCGCCTCACTTCCTGTGGAAAGGCTCGTACGACTACAAGGGGCAGAAGCAGCCAATGAGCCTGACAGTCACCAGCTTCAACGCCTCCTCGGGCAAAGTCAACGCGACCCTCACTGACAGCAACATGGAGTTCCTTCTTTCCGGTAAGTTAAAAATCAAAGTTTACAAAATCATTCACTCCCTTACCTTCTTCATCCTCCTCTTCTTTCTCCTCTTCATCCTCCTCTTCATTCTCCTCTTCTTCATGCTCATCCTCTTCTTTCTCCTCCTCCTATCCATCCTCCTCCTCTTCCTCCTCCTCTCCTCTCGCTGTCTTCTCGCTGTCGGCCACTTTCATTTATTTTGTGCCGGACCTCCTGTCAATCAATCAATCTGCGAGCCGTCTCATGCATGAGAGGGCGAATTAACTATTGGCTCCGAAGACGGATGCATCAAGTCTCGGGTCGACCTAAAAAGTCTGGCTACTTCTCCATCCCCTCTTCCTCCCATTCCTCCTCCTCCTCCTCCTCACTCTGACTTCTCATCTATCCACCTTATTGCTTCTACCCTGCCCCTCCACTCACTCAATCTTCCCTCGCTACCTTCCCTTCTTCTTCTCCTCCTCTCCTTCACTTTCCTTTTCTCATTCAATCCCTGCCAACCTTCCCTCACCCCTCTCCCCCTCAGCCTCACCCACTCTCCCCCTCTCCCCCTCTCCGGTTACCATTTCTCATTTATTCTCTTCGATTCCACTTTCACTGTGCCCCTGTGTTTTCGTTGTTTGTCTGTGTGTGTGTGTCTGTATGTTTGTTGTGTGCGTGTGTGTGTGTGTGTGTGTCTTCGTGTGTGTGTGTGTGTTTGACGTTGTGACTGTGTGTGTGTGTGTGTTTGACGTTGTGACTGTGTGTCTGTGTGTAGGAGTGTACAAGAGCCAGGAGGCGCGGCTGACGCTGCTGCTCAGACAGGCCCGGGCCCTGGCCCACGGCTCCCCCTTCAGCAGGATCACACACGACTCCTGGGCCATGGACGGATTCGTGAGTACACACAATGAATTATGGAGTGGGTTCCCCCCTCGCACGCACACGCAAACACGCACAGGTGCACATGCGCATGCACACATGCTCGCGAACAGGCACATGCACAGGTGCACATAAACAAACAGACGCGCAGGCATGCGCGCCCACACACACACACGCACATAGATGCGCAAACAGAAAGACACACACACACAAACACACAAGAACACAGCCACAAGCACACACACACAAACACCAAAATAGTTCTTTTTAGTAAGGGAGACCTGATTGAAAAGTAGATTACTCTGGGAGAAAGTGAAACTGCAGTTGAATTCAGTTGTGGAGCCACAATGTGTACAAGCGACAGATCAACTTCTTCCTCTCACGGTCCTTTTTTCTTGTGTTTACATCATTTACAAATTAACCGTGAAGACGATAGTTTCTCTTTGACTCTTTATTATTTTGTCAGACGATGTGTGTATACATGCACTTGAAACGTGAAGAGGACACGGGGGCGGAAGAATGAGAAGAGGCCGTTTCCACGGACCCCCTCGAATCATCAGGATAATTGCATTATGCAGACGTATCGTACGGGATTACAACAAGGGCCCAGATGCGTTTCATCCGGAGATGTTCATGGTCATTGATTGAACTGAATTAAGAAGCTGTGCTTGGGATTTCATCTTCCTTTAATAAACGTTGCGGCGCGACTGAGTTGTTCACGAGGGGCCTTTTCATCCTTCTGGGAACGATAATGATCACATAGTGTGCTGTGTCGTGTCTCCTCCTTGTGTGAATACACACATACATACACACACACAGACGCCAAACACACATACACACACACACACAGCCACAGAAGAGCTTGTTGGGTACTTACTCGCAAGCCTTCCTTTTGATTTGTATGCGTTGCCGGTTGTGTTGTGCGTTTCCAAAAGGTTTGTGTGTGCGCATGTATGTAACGCTGTGTGTCCTATAGGTTTCCGCGGAGCCAGATGGCGGCAGCTACGTGCTGCAGGGCTCCATCCAGGGTAAAGACTACGGGCAGTTTGGACTGCAGAGACTGGGTACGTCACGTCCACTTCCTCCAACTCCAAAAAACCAACTTTGAGAAAGTGAGCAGACTGCTTGAAAAGACACGGAAGCAGCTTCTTTGACCTCTCCATCGGGTCAGAGATGAATAACTTTATTCCGCTACCGGTTTTTGGGGCAGTAGAAATCTAATAGATGGAAATTTGTTCGAAGAATACTCAGTATTGTGGAAGCGAGCTAAACCTCTGGCCGGTAGCTGAATCGGCAGCCTTAAGTGGCTTGTCAATCATTCAACACAGACACTTTTTGGGAAGCCTTATCAATGAAACAAAATGTTTCAAGGTTAATGTTTTCACTGTTTGCATTTTGGGAAGGGAGGCTTCCACAAAGAGTACTGACCTGATGGAAATGTATTGACGTGGGGGCTGGAGATGGGGTTAAAGGTCCCATGACATGAAAATCTCAATTTATGAGGTTTTCTAACATAAAAATGAGTTCCCCTAGCCTGCCTATGGTCCCCCAGTGGCTAAAACTTGCGTTTGGTGTAAAACGAGCACTAGCTGTTCTGCTCGCCTTTGAAAAAACGGAGGCTCAAGCGCGCTGATTTGGAAATCTGTGCTCATGACGTCATGAGGAATCTCAGCTCCTCCCCTTACTCTGCCTGGCCCGCCCAGAGACGTTGGCCCGCCAATGAGACTCGACCGTGCGAGCGCCACATGTGTGTGTGTGTGTGAATACACACACTGTAACGCAAGTGTTTCTTGTCGGTTCTTTGACGTGTCTTGTATTTCCACAACGAGACTGTCGTGGGGGTTATCTAAGCCATGGTTGAGAAGGAATTGGGGGAAAGGAACTTTGGTTTGACTCGCTGAAGTACATGAACTGCGACATGCCGCCGGTTGCCGCGAGGCACCATCGCCCGGCAGCGGGCAGCCGGCCGCAGGCAGCGCGCGGTTCAGTCGACTTCAGGTTGATGTGGAAGAACCAGAGACGTCGCAGAACCCGACAAAGTCGTTTGTGATTCATAATATCGTCTGGAGGCGCACACAATATGTTATATGATATAGATATCTATGTATTATATGATATTATTTAGATATAGAGCTCCAGGACTGTAACGCAAGTGTTGTACACTTCCTTGTTATTTGGATAACCGTTCTGCTGTTGGTGTGATGGCGCATAACACGTCTGGTATTTCTACAACGAGACTCGTATTGGGGGTTATCTCAGCCAAGCTTGAGAATGAATTGGGGGGAAGGAACTTTGGCTTTGACTCCCTCAAGAACATGAACCACGACATGGAGGAGAAAGGGATTGTTGGCGGCGAATGTCTCCCGCTTGAGCCCCGCTGAGGGACCACCGCCGGAGGCGGAGGTGCATAAGCGCTGCCCGGCAAAGATCCCTTTCTCCTCCTTGTCGTGGTTCATGTTCTTGAGGGAGTCAAAGCCAAAGTTCCTTCCCCCAATTCATTCTCAACCTTGGCTGAGATAACCCCCAATACGAGTCTCGTTGTAGAAATACCAGATACGAGAGTCCGACGTCACACCAACAGCAGAACGGTTATCCAAATAACAAGGAAGTGTACAACACTTGCGTTACAGTCCTGGAGCTCTATATCTAAATAATATCATATACATAGATATCTATATCATATAACATATTGTGTGCGCCTCCAGACGATATTATGAATCACAAACGACTTTGTCGGGTTCTGCGACGTCTCTGGTTCTTCCACTTTCACATCAACCTGAAGTCGACTGAACTGCGCGCTGCCTGCTGCCGGGCGATGGTGCCTCGCGGCAACCGGCGGCATGTCGCAGTTCATGTACTTCAGCGAGTCAAATCAAAGTTCCTTTCCCCCAATTCCTTCTCAACCATGGCTCAGATAACCCCCACGACAGTCTCGTTGTGGAAATACAAGACACGTCAAAGAACCGACAAGAAACACTTGCGTTACAGTGTGTGTATTCACATTGATGTGGACGTTGAAGAACCAGGAACGTCGGAGAACCCAACGCGGTCGTTTGAGATTCATAATATCGGCTCACACAGCTTTTGGCCGTGATAATATATATTATATGATATAGATATCTGTGTAGGCTATATGATAATATTTAGATATAGAGCTCCAGGACTCCCGTGTGTTCTAGAATATTTACAGAACACGGCTAAAGGCTGTGTGCGGCTCGCCATTGCGATACATCCACTGTAAACAGAGCGCATGGTGGCTGCAAGCTGCTCAGGGCCACACCCCCACCCTCCTCCTTGACACGCCCACCGAAACAGCGCATTTGGGGGAAGCTCAATGTGCGACTGGCTCGGAGTGGCTGTAACTCTGCACCACGGCTGAATTTAGGGAACGTCTTTGAATACTGTGTTAGTTGCCCACTAATACCTACATTAAAGAATACATAAAATAGCATGTCATGGGACCTTTAAGGTTGGAGAAAGTTGGCTCCCACTCATGCGGGTGTTGTTTCTATAATGGTATCTAGCTTCATACTGGAGGAACATCTCTGGGCACTCGCATCACTGCATCGGCTCTAAGGACAACCCAACCGTAAAACAACTTATTTGAGAAAAAAAGTAGTAAAGGGTCGACACGAAGTTTGTGCGGAGGTGTTTGAGAAAAGTTTGATAGTGGGTGGCGACTAGTTCCACACGATGTTTGGCTTTGCTTAAAACATCAGACCGTGAAGGCTAGTCTGTGTGCGTCACAATCATCCAATCCCAATGGGGTTTCCACAATATTCCTTCTATATATTTTATACGAGTGGATTTGCCCATGAAATAGACAGCTTTTCCAACCCTAAAATGCAAACACCCCCCCCCCCCCAGGGATAAACTTCCACTTTATTTGCTCTTGGACAGGAGATATCTCAACGCAAAGGGTTAAATGTCACATATTGTGGCAGGATGATATATTCAAGAATTATATCACCGTCCATGAAACCATCCCAGGGAACAGCCATAGCGCTTCACTCATGCCCTGAGTCATCTCTCAGGACCGCATATTAATACACTAATCATACAAATTAGTGGGTGAAATGACAAACCGAATAAATTGCAGATAAAGAAAATCAAAAAGCCTAGATCCTATAAAAGGTGACAGTTTGTTGGAATCATTATCCCAAAACACTGATCTCATTCCATCTCGTCATGTCTTTCTGTTTACTTTTGTGTGAGTTATCCATTCATCCATTCACGTGTCCTTAAGAAGTCAGAGCCAACTTTGTCAGAACCGCAGTCTCTGATGAAAATGCCAACGCTCCTCGAGTTGGAAAACCAATCAAAGTTCCAAAAGGGACGGCAGATGTGCTCCATATTAGCGGATAATAGATCAGCAGATGCTCATTAGATACAGACGCTGATCGCACCGCTGCCTCCCCCCCCCCCCCCCCCTCCCGCCCATCCCTCGCCACGCCGCCACCGCCGTCAATGCTGATGTCCTCTAACGCCATATTGCCGCTCCTATCCTTCCAAGATCACGCATCCTTAAAGCGGGCACTCCCCGTCCCTTTCAACCTAGCAGGCATCATCATCATCATCATCATCATCATCATCATCATCATCATCATGATCATGATCGTCGTCATCATCATCATCATCATGATCGTGATCGTCGTCGTCATCATCATCATCATCTTCATCATCTCAGTCCTCATCCTAATTCAGAGTTTCTGTCCATCCAAGGTCAGCCTTCCTTAAAGTGGACCAATCCCTCCACCCTCCCAGGTATCATCATCATCATCATCGACATCATCGTCATCTTCATTCAGAGTGTCCCTCCATCCAAGGCGCCTACGTTCCCTCCAAGACATCCACAGCGTCATCTTCATCACCTTCGCCATCGTCATCGTCATTATCATCGTCATCCTGCTCATCGTTCCCATCCGAACGGGCTTCCCGTTTCCAGAGCCTGTTCCACTGGGCGCCGGTCGTCGTTGGTCTGGCCTTGTGGTCCTAACCCTGGTTGTGTGTGTTGGGGACCCCCCCCTGCAGGCATGAGCGTGCGGGAGAACGTCACGGCGGTGGAGCCCGAGTCCAGCGGCGCCACCAACAGCAGCTCCGTGGCCGTGGCCATCCTGGTGCCTTTCTTCGCCCTCATATTCGCGGGGCTCGGCTTCTATCTCTTCAAGCAAAGGTAATGCCCTCTGGGCTTGAGGCCCAATTGTTCTCAAATTGCGGTTCTCGCACCCATATGGGTACTTTAGGGGACAGTAGGGAAGAAGTAGAGGAATTGAAATAAGAATATTGGTTGTTAACAATTGTAATATAAATCCACAGCTAATACAGTGAATTCAATCCGAATGCCTCCTCAATAAAAAAAGATTAAGTGGCACATAGGAATTCTAACCTACAAGTTCGGTAACCCGCGTTTAATATTCATGTGCACTCCAAATAACATGCAAGTAGAGGAAGTAAAATAAGAATATTGGTTATTAATAATTGTAATAGAATTCCACACGTAACACAGTGAATCCAATCCGAGAACCTCCTCAATAAAAAAAAATGAAGTGGTACATCGCAATTCTAAAGTTTGGTAATATGCATTTAATATTCTTGTGCACACCAAATAACATGCGCATGCATTCATGATTTATATTCATGATTTAAATCTACTCCGCAATAAGGTTGGTCCTGTTGAAAGGGGGTACTTGGCTGTGGGGCTACATTAGTGTTAGTGTTTGACAGCCCCCCGCTTTAGGCTTTGGTTGGCACCACTGCCTCTCTGCTCTGTAAGGGGGAGTTAGGCAGAGTCGCGTTGTGACGTACCTGTCTCCACATGTGTATTTACTAGACTATATAAAGACACAAAATAGCACGCTTTCTGCGGCGCCTCTCTCTGAACTCTCTGCCCCGCAGAAATGCACAGTGACGTTTTTAATGTGGCGGCTGTGGGCTAATGCCCAGAGTTATGTGTGATGTGCCTTGTAAACACAGGATGGTATACAGTGTGTGCACAGTCCAGATATCAGTGGAATGAGTTTGACAGTTCCCTTGCAACCGAATGAATCACTGTAGGGATGTAATCGCTTGTGTGGGCTAGCACTCACTGCAAGCCTGCGTGCATGTACGTATTTGGACAAATCTCAAATTTTGTTATCACACACACATGTCTACTGATAGATGCATTCCGGGCTCTGGAGATTCAAAGAACATCGCCTTTGTCACGTTCATTACCCAGCGAAGCCGTCTGCTGGGCTCTGCCTGCGAATAAGTGGTCCCACCGTTTAGTAGCGCATGTACCTCGGCTTGCACCACCTCATGCCAAGATAAGGGCGGAGTAATTGGTGTTGGAGCTAGCTAATTCGCTTGTTTTTATTGTGTGTCTGTGTGTGTGTGTGTGCCTCTGTGAGTGCCTGTCTGCCTGTCTGCCTGTCTGTGCCT
This sequence comes from Gadus macrocephalus, assembly GCF_031168955.1. Lineage (NCBI taxonomy): Eukaryota > Metazoa > Chordata > Actinopteri > Gadiformes > Gadidae > Gadus > Gadus macrocephalus. The sequence continues at coordinate 8,142,150 of NC_082387.1, forward strand.
ATCTGTGTCTGTCCGTCTGTCTGTGTCTGCGTGCATGTCTATCTCTGTGTGCGTGCGCGCGTGTGTGTGATTGTTCCCTTGGTCGTCGGCGCTGCAATAGGAAAACGGACAAGGCGCAGTACACAGGCTGCGCGGTGCACGAGAACAACAACGGCCAGGCCACCTTCGAGAACCCCATGTACAGCAGCAGCAGCACCGCCAAGGCGGCCGAGGGCAAGGTGGTGCGCTTCGACCCCACCCTCAACACCGTCTGCACCATGGTCTGAGGGCTGCCTAGTGGGGCGGAAGGAAACACAGTCAGCACATATTCACGCGCGCATACGTACGCGCACGGAGGGAACGCACGCATATGCTTTATGCTGCACACGCGCGCACACACACACACGCACACACATTAAAGAAAAGAGAGAAACAAACACAGGGCATGCATATATTTCCTGTTTCCGCACACACACACACACACACACACACACACACACACACACACACACACACACACACACACACACACAAGCTAGGTCTAGGCAACACAAAGCACACTTTGAGCAACAGATATGACGGTTCAATCATTTGCTGAGTAAGTGAGGTAATGGAGGGCTTTAGGTCGGCCCCCCCTCCTCCTCCTCCTCCTCCTCCGTTGGGTGAAGAGATAGGTTTATTTATTTCTTTACACTCCGTGAGTGTCAGCTTTATTAAGAAAAGGACATAAATACTAATAAAAATATCAAAGCTGCCCCTCCTCCCTCCGAGAGTATTTTATATTCCTGGGGTGCGGGGGTGGGGGGGGGGGGGGGGGGGAGGCTGAGTCGAAGATGCCAAACTACATGTTGAGTCCCGGACGGCGTCGTTGTTGTGTAGCGGCCATTTCCCCGGCGGCAGTCTGGGGGTGCGGGGGGTCTAGGTACTAGAGAAGAGACTGATGTGGGCACTGTTCCCCCTTCAAGGTTCATTTCCCCCCCCCCCCAATTACCTCTGCATCGATGTTTACCCCCTCCACACTTAAAAAGAGAACGTTTAAATTTCCAGATTCTTTGGGGTGTTTGGAGTTTTATTTATATCCGTACGGTGTGTGTACGGTTTCCAGTGTCATGGTGTCCCTCTATGGATCTCTCCACAGTGCTGAATCCAACTGTGAAAAAGTATGTTTTTCTACGGTAGTTTTATTGAAAAAAAGAACACTTTTAAGTATGTCGTACATGTACCGGGTCGCCAACTCTTATAAAACTGGCGTTCTGTTGCTGATTTAAGCACATCAGTCTTAGAATAGTCTCGACTTTTCGGTTATTTTTGATTTCAACAAGATTCTCTCGCTCTCTCCATCTTTCTCTCTCTCTGCTCTCTGTGCTATATCTCTCGCTCTCGCTCTTGCTCTCGCTCTCTCTCTCTCTCTCTCTCTCTCTCTCTCTCTCTCTCTCTCTCTCTCTCTCTCTCTCTCTCGCTCTCTGCCTGTCTTGCTCTCTGCCTCTCTTTACTCTCTGCTCTGAAGTTGTAATTAAAACCTTTATAATTAAAGCTTTTCTAAATGGAACAGATTAAACGGTACATTACGAGAGTCCTCTGGAGTTTTTTTCCCGGAGTCCAAACTACCTTGAATCTGTCGCTCGGAATGACACGGTCCGACGTCGACCGGCAGTTAAGAGGCTACGACGCTCCGAGCGGAACGTTTTATTTGGGGAGGACTTCAAAGGGCATCGCATCCGTCCTCCAGTATACGTGTCACTCATTATTTTAGTACGTTCACCAAGAAGGACCCGTGGTTTACCCCCCCCCCACCCCCCCCCCCCCTGCGCGAATCACAAAGTGTATTTCATCTCCTCACCAACACCGTATGTACAGGACACACATATGGGATTTGCACACAACGCACCACCACCACCACCACCACCATCTCCCATTTCAACCACTCCTCATGGAAACGAGTAATAAACCCACCGCTCACATCCCATCTGAGTCATTGCAGTGCCTTGAGAAAAACACACACACAGAAAAAAAAAAAAAAAACCGGCTACTATAGGGGCCCGGGGTATACAAATTTGAAAGGAAAAACATATTTATTTTGATAATGAAGCGATGTCGTCGGCGTCACCAGACAGGACCCATGCGAAGGAGAAGGGCGGTTTGCAGTTTGTGTTCGGGTTGTTTTTGGTTTGTGTTTGCTCATTCTCGTGCATGTCGGCCATATGTGAACCAGTGAAGCGACTGCTGCTAGCGCACTTTGTGTCTATTCCCCATCACTGCTGTTGCATTTTGTACATTTATACAGTTTTGATACACGGTACCCCCTTCTCCTCCGCCCCCTGACCCCCCCACCCCTCCCATCTCCAACAGGTGTTCGTTGTGTTATTGATATGTAATATATATTTTGCGAGTTCACGTTTGTTATTGGGGAAAAACCTAATGCGGCCGTGGAAAAAAGAGCGAAGCCCACACTACAGGTTGAACTGTTTTGGAACGCGTTTATCTGTCTCTGATGGACATCCAGTTGGGAAAAAAAGAAAAATAACCGTGTTTATGTATACTGTATGTACATACAAACACACTTTTATATAGAGCTCTATTTTTATGCCGATAAAAAGATTTGTAAGTTATTCATTATATTGTGTACATTTTCACATGTAAATGTCATGTAAGATCAAAAAAAAATGTTTTGTATTTTTTCTTTATCTGCATAAATGTATAAATCCTTAATTTATATATAAAATATGAACTAATGAACTTGAGTGTTGCTACTGTCTTTTATTGAAGGAGATAACAGGGCCTTCTACCCCATTTTCATTGGCAAACGTCCAAAATAACCCAAAATGGGTGAAGGTGTCCCTTCTCTATGATGATAAAACTGTTGCTGGATTCAGGTCTTAATAAACGTTGTTACAATAAAATCGAAAGTGCCGCAGGGAGGTGCTGACATTTAATCAAGCTTGGAAACAGTTCGTAAACTTACTAACGAAAACCCAACGAGGGCCGTTTAGAAACCAAAACCAAAATGGAAGACCGAGGCGGAAAATTTGTCTTGCCTATTTTAATGGCCGGTGCCAAGACCTTGTGAAAGAGATTAACTAACATGAATTGTGTGAGTTTGCGTGCAGGTTCTGTGAGGAGAACTTATAAGGGGGTTGTGTGATGGCAGAAAGCCCAGTTTATTGCCCTGGACGGCTGATCTGAGGGGATTATACATCAGTTTCACAGCCCCTCTGACTTGAGTACAGTCAAACAGTAGCAGATGCACATCAAAAACAACAACCGGGATCAAATGGCAGCGAGTGGTTCAAACAGCATCTCCGTGGCATGGAGTTACATGAAACATTGACATGAAAAATGTATCCAAGAATTGAAATTGTGGAAAGTGGATGAGAAACCCATCCATTCCCCATTTGATGAACTCTCTGTTGAAAGTGCTATTTGCCACAGAGTTGGCTGCACATACGGATGTGCCAAAACTGAAATTATATAACATAATGAAAGAATGAAAAAACAAATGGTAGCAATAAACGCGTGGGTAGAAATGATGAGGAATGCAGAGTGTAGGAGAAATGATCAAATGTAGCGTCGGAGAACCGGCATCGCCAAGCACCGTGGAAATCAAATAGCAGGCTGTGGAAATGCTAGTTTGATGTACAACCCAGGTTAGGTGTAAACCCCAAAATCTTAAAAGCAAGGATTAATGTATGGATTAGTAATATTTGCCCAGGGGGATTTTCTACAGAGCTTTAAGTATTAGCAAACACATTCAGCGATGATCTGAAAAAGTCTTTATAATACGCATGGCTCGGAGAAAAGTAATTGAAGATTTGCCACAGATGGATGTACTGCATCTACCAAATACTGCGCAAGCTCCCCTTCGCTTTGGAGGGTTGCGGTATTTCAAATGACTTTACAATGCATCATGAACCGCATTTCTCTAGGAAACCAATTTTCTCTTAAAGTCTCGGGATGTCACAGCCTTCAAAAGCACTGGTAAATGCGCCGCTGAATGAAAAGGGGAAGGACTCATGTTCAATTGCTCAGCTTTTTCCTGAGCAATCACATGGACATTGCCATGAATGAAAAAATCCATCCTCAGATGAAAGTGAAGACATTTGGTACCTTAAGAGGAACAACTGATCCGCCGTTCCTCTCAAACGTCAATATTTACGCTGATACTTCTCTCAATGTTATGTTTATGCATCGCAAAATGAATCAGATATAGTCTCACTTTTCTGCAGACCTCAACCGTTTACAAAACTCCCTTCAAATACTCACTCTAAATCAGACTGAGCAACTTGATGTATTTTTATATTTCCTTCAATGTTCCTTCAACGTTTCTCCCCGATCCCTAGCCCACAGCAAACCCGCTTCCTTCCACTCTGCCAAGAGAAGTGGAACGGTGCCGGGGCCTCCGACTGTCTTACCTCGTTGTCGTCAAAGCGTGACAGGTTCTGCCTCGTTTTGTGGATCAGCCGTATCGTTGGGGGAATGTTAGTTTACAAACAAGTGGTCCCTCCGTTTGAGCGGCACACTTTGTGCACCCGGCGCGCGCAAAGGGTGCTGCCGCATAATAAACCGGACCCTAAACGGAGCTTGTGTCTCTCTTCCACAGAGAGACATTTACATTACCTTTATCCAAAGCGACTTACAACAAGTGCATTTGTCATAGTGAAAGTGAAATAATATATCGCTGTCGGTACAGTAAGGATCTTCATGGAACTAGCTTAACCCATTCCCCGTATACAACAATGATAGCTAAGACAAGATGCTATATTACTAAATCCAACATACAATAAGTGCGTACATTAAGTGCAAGGACGTACAACAAAGAGTAAGTAGGTGGGGTGGGAGGGGGAGGCTGTGCAGAGTAGGTGAAACCTCTGAACTCTCAACAGGTGCGTCTTGAGTCTTTTGCAGAAGCTGATGAGCGACTCTGCGGTCCTGACGTTGGCAGGGAGCTCGTTCCACACCACTGCGGTGCCAAAACAGAGAAGAGTTGTGCCTTTGATGATCGACTTTTTCTTGCTCTTAGCGATGGTGGTACCAGACGAGACAGGTGTTGCGTACAGTAAAGCTCAGCAGAGTGGCGGCTTTGCTCGATATCAAAGCGTAGCCGGTTTTAGCTTGTTTATCGCTCTGTGATAGCCAGCTGTAATTGCCTTAAATAGTAAATCAAGGAGACAGCTGCCGTCAATAAGTAATCAAGAGTTGTAGTCTTAATTGACCTTGTCAGGCCTTGATGGAAAAAGTAGGCTTTGCTTCTCATTAGTACAATTAGAGTTGCAGCAGGCTTTCTTTTTTGTGTCGGTGCTTTCACTATAATGAATTGCTTTCAATAGATTGGGATTTGGCATGCTATACCAGTTTTAAATTGCAGGACCATGGGGAGTCACGTCGTTTTATATGATGTGTTTTATCCTTGGATTAATTAATAGTCTACCGTTTCCCCTAGCCAAAGTGCTGGAACATTTTTAAACAGGCAATTTAAACACGGCCATTGGGAAATTGGCATTGGAATGCCCTGCTTGATCTTTGATTGATGGATGTATCGCATTTCATTTCAGTCGGAGATACTCTCTGAATATGCATGAATATACATAGTTTGACAGGACAGATATTTTAATATCGTTCTCTTCTGTCCACTACCGTTGGCCAGCAGGCCGGACCAAACCAGCTGTAATATTCACGAGATGGATTGGTGAATTTCTGCCCCAGTTGTGTCGAGTTATTCTCTGTTTTCACTATCGGGATGTAATGGCTTTAAGTCTTTGAGTTCATTGGATTTGTTTCAGAGCCCACAGCCATGCTCACCACTTCTGTGATAAATTGGCTGCAGTGGGCGGCCAACATCCCCTTGTTTGATGCTTCATCTCTTTGTGTTCGTTAAGCATGCTTTCTATGTAATATGCACAAGTTAGTTCCTTTTGCGTTCACACCCATTACTGCATACGTACTGACGGAGTAGACGTAAAATGTACTCTCTGAGACTCATACCATCGCTCCTGTCGCGACGAATGCACACAACCAACTTCTTTACGAGTTGGTTGGCAGTTAGCATACAGACAATGCTGCCATTATGTGTTTATGTTGCCATAAGAAGGGTGTGAATGCTGCTCATATGTCATGTTCATTATTCATCAAGTCACATTCACATTTGTCCCATGAATGTGATGTGATGCATCTGGGAAAACAAGAAGCTTTCAGACAATTTAACAACAAGCAAGGGGGTAAGGAAGAATTATTCAGATGGGGATGGCTTTTGGTCCTCCCAATTATTAGAAAATCACGATGCAACATTTTTTTACTAAAGCAACATCTTTTCTGTCGTTGACATGTCCTTTCAGGTACGTCTTCGATAATCCGGCAGGCCATCTCATAAAAATATGCAGTATACTTTGCAAATTGCAATATACAGATGTGTAATCATTTAATTTAGGCTTATAATGTATAAAGCTGTGGTTGGAGAAACCAGCCAGAGTAAGCTTTATTTTGAGATAGTGACAAAGCCACGCCCCCAAAACAAACTAGAACTGCACGCAGTTATGCAGGGGTCCAAGATATGTGCATTTCGCCGGCACAACGCGAAGCAAGTATTCAAAACGCTACCGTGAACAACCTGTGGATATAAAGGTTTTGACTGTGAGAGGTTCGGTGTGGGAGTTTCGGCCCCAAACAAATGACTAGCTGGCTAGCTGGTGAGGGTTCAGCGAGTGCCTGTTCACGGCGTCGGATTGATGTGGATTCTAATGATGTTAACTATGTTAACCATTCCTTTGCCACAGTAGGCCTTTCATCACACAAAGAGAATATGTGTGCTTGATTAGAAGTTCACGAACTGTATTCACCGAAATAAATTGTGAGTTAAGGGATTCGTCTCCTTTATTGCGTAATAGGCAAGGTTTGATGTGTGATAAGACGTGGGAGAACCAAGATCAATACACAATGAGGAGGGTTCAGTCACACTCAAACCCTTTTTAACTATAGAAGTTGGGCAAATTTGAAACTCTATGAAGAACTGACACAGCGGCTCATCCAAACCTACAGTGTGTGTAGCAACTCAATAGACAACACCTAATCAAGTGATGAAGGGTAAACAAGATGTAAACATTGTGTAAATGAGCATGTTTCTAATGGATCCCTCTCAACCGGTGAGGAATGAAGTGACAACTTATTTTTAGCCTATAACAGGGTATATCTGCTTATTTTTAGTCAGCCATCAGAAGGAAGTGTATATATAGCCAACCTGTCCACAGTCATGCAGGCGCGCACACACACACACACACACACACACACACACACACACACACACACACACACACACACACACACACACACATATTGGCTACCATGTCACATCTGTCACTTTGGGGAATTCTCCGAAGCAAATCTTTGAGAAAGCCAGATCCCTTAGACATCAAACGGACACATTTAATCTACGCTTCTCTCACCACAGATGGGCCCTTCCCCAGACGCACGACAGAAATGCCTGTTTCCTATTCTTTTCATCTCTCTTTCTTTTTCTTCGTAAAACCACATAATATGCATTGTAATTCCGTTCGCCTTCGCAGCCTCGTTTGCGGTCGTCGTCTCGAAACTTCAGGCCTCAGGAAAAAATATCTCCCTCCGGAAGATTCCAGAGAACAGGAAGTCCCAGTTGTGCAGGGTGAACTGCTTGATTCTGATGGTGGTAGCCTGTGAGTGAGTAATTGCTCCCCTAATTGAAACGGGAGAACGTATAATATTTAATTCCAGGGCCCCAGAACGACTGAAGAGCTTCCGTGATCTCCCTTCCCCCCTCACATACTAATTCTCTCCCTTTCTCCTTCTTGTTGCCTTTGTCTTGTTGTCGCCTGCGCCTCCGTCTCACCACTTGTTTTAGTAAATCTAAGTTCAGGAGTCAACAGAGAAAGGATGCAACAAATGCTAAAATTGAAGACAATTAAAACAACACATTAAATATTTGTTGAACGTCAAAGTCTTAATTTGGCTCATTTCGAGGCACTTGTTCTAGCTTTAGATCCCATACAGTTGGCGGAAAGAGAAGCAAATATGACAATATAACACTGCAACAATAATGTGTACTGTACATTGCAAGGTTTTTAATTGTGTTGAAATAACATTAGAATCCATCTGTTTCAATTGAAACTTGGAGAGCTCAGTTTGAATCCCAGCCCAATGCCGGTTTTACAAAACCGATATATACTCTTTTACTCCCTATTGTTTCATTTTTACCTCAATACCTAACATGAAATCCCCATTTTCTCCATCTTTTAGTATCTAATATAATATGACAGGTTGCTTTTGTATGGTTAAGCACCCAGCACAGTGGGGGATATTTAAACAATGATTCCTAGTGTGTTGTGTGTTGACCTGGATTCTGCCATAAAGCGAGAGAGGGAGAATGTGATGCAGGAATTCATATCCAACGATACGAACAAAACTAATAAATGCCAGCTCACACCTCAGGACATTGTTATCAATCATATGATCCCCACATTCTGTTTTATAACTCAGTAGATTTTTCTGCTTTTGTCACCGTGTCTCTAGGTTACTGCTCTGTATGGTAGGAAGGCAAGCAGACTCGTGTGCGTGCGTGCCTGTGTGTGCGTGTGTGTATGTGAACGTGTGTTTGTGTGTGTACGCGTTCGTGCACATGTGCGTGTGTGACGCTCTGCTCTGTAGCACGTCGCTAGGGACAGAACACCAAACACGCACAACCCTGTGTGTGCATGTGCGCTTGCTTGTGTGCGGTTGTATGTTTGTGTGTGTGATGTTCTGCAAAGTATGTGTCTAGGAACAGAACGCCAAACACACGTACCCGTTTCCATAAAGACAAGTGTGCATGATGAGGCTGTCATTGAAACTACCATACAGTGAGCTCCTTCCCATGACACCATCAGAGTTCCTCCTGTCCCACACCTTAGTACTGTGTTTCGGACAGCCACACTACACACACTATGGGCCACGCCTTCAAAGTCACTTTCCATTCATTTTGCAAAAAAATTGTTTGAAGCCGCAATCCATTGATCGGACATTCAGGAGGTGAAGGTGGTCTCAAATCAGAGCCCGGGCTAGTTTAAACGCCTGGGAGGAAATCGAATTGTCTTTGTTCTGAGACAGTAGATATTGATTTCTCACTCATTGGAGAGTGGCACTCCACCGTGGTCAGCCAACAAAAGGATGTCTTCGGACTCCATTAGCAGGAGTGTTGATGTTTAGTGTTTTCTGTGGTGTTGTCTGGTCAGTCTTCCCAGTGCCTGTGTTTGTTTGGATTTATTTGCCTTTAACAACCAATTCTTGTAATTTTCTGTACGTGTGTTCGCGTGTGTGTGTGTGTGTGCATGTAGTGCGTGTGCATTTGTTTATGTGTGTGTGTGTGTGTGTTAGTGTGTGTGACTGGAAATCCAATTCGGGTCCTTTCATTGGTTTAGCCAGGGACAAAGGTCTGTTAGACCGTTGTCCATGTGGCCCCGTGCCATTCGGTAATGCATTCTTGTCATTTCGTATAGGGCTATTATGAGATATTCATCTCGTAATTTTAGATATTAAATACATTTCACGGCGAGTCACAACGTTGCCTTGTGGATATGAGGACAGCAGACAGAGCTGAACACTGCCCAAGGGGCTGTGTGTTATCACTCGCCAAGTCTGCCACAAAGTCCTTTAATGCCTCCTTGTTTCAGGGGCTGCTGGGTAATTCCCACTCGAACGAGTTTAAGGCCAACTCTCTGCTTAAGGGCTCCCCTTGATGGTTCATGTAAATGTGGGTGTCAATGTAAACGGGAGTGCTGAAACACAATACTACACTGTGTTGTGCCTTCCCTTCAAACGGCTGTGGAGTTCAGTGAGGGCATGTGGTTTTTGTAAAGGCAGATATGACTTGATGGTGTTTGTGAAGAATGTGAACTACAGCAAGAGCAGAGAAGCCAAACTATTTGTTGTCCGACAAATAGAAGTTTGAGGAAAGACAGAAAAATAATGTGGTGCTTTATATATTTATTTCACATAATTCACAGAACATTTGCAATAACTACAAAATGTATGTAGTTATCAGACGTATTATAGCCGGTTTCTGCCAACGCTTCTCTTCTTCATGCTTTGCGTTTGAGAGGCTCAGCTCTGTGTGTGTGTGTGTGTGTGTGTGTGTGTGTGTGTGTGTGTGTGTGTGTGTGTGTGTGTGTGTGTGTGTGTGTGTGTGTGTGTGTGTGTGTGTGCGTGCGCGGCTAAGCCTAATCCTAACCCTAGCTGTTAACATAGCTGCTATCACCGCAGGGGGGGGCACACTCTTGTACAATAAAATCCCTCTTCCCAAATTGATGGGGAGAAAAAGAGCGCTGGACTTAAAACACATTAACACATGAGAGCGCGCCCTCCTGGTGCTTTGCTTAACAGAACTCCCTACTTTACTTTTTCCCCTCAAACTTTCACAAAAAACCAAGCCAGAAGGTATAATTAAACCCCTGTCTTTCTACCACAATGGTAGCCTGGCTCCGCCCGCCTAAGTACTTCCGCTCAATTTGAATTTCCCCTAAATGAAATGAAGTGAAGTACGAGAGTCTGGTAGAACCAGGCTACCACAATGGAGCAGTAAAATAAGAATAAAACTGTGCCCCGTTCGGTTTTTAACATTCCTAATGATTTTTCCTCATGGATTTTCACCATCGGTCTGACTGAGCTAATTGGATTATACCCAGTCAAGAACTCGCTCTTGTTTCAGATTCTCGGATTAAGTATTGTTCGTGTTCTAGACGGAATGGAAGATAGACTGACAAGAAATAACTTGTTTCCACCATTTTTTTTGTTTTGTTTTTCTATAGCTGAAAAATGGACCTCCAAGTTAAGACTGGACAGAGGAATGGAGGAATACACCGCAGATTCCAACTGTCATTATTCAGGTTTATACCGCAGCGTTAATTAATCCTCTTCGGTCAATAGTGTTCAGATGGGTGCAATATCTTCCAACAACGGGACACAGCTGCCTCTCTCCGGGCCTGAATCAATGCGTATACTCATATCCTCAAAGCCTGCGGAGGTATATTTACATTTCAGCTGACTGAGTCGATAATAAACCAACAACGTTATAGATGAAGGTAACTAAAATCGAATCATTGTTGGCAACTGTGGTATAAGTGAAATAAAGCACTCCGGGCTGTCCCATTATTGGAAAATAATGTACTGTGGTGGTAAGCAACTTTTTAGCTTCGCCTCGACTCCACCAGCGCCACCATCATTTTCCAATAACTGGACACCTCGTCCTGGCTTATCCTTTACTGTAGAGTTAAGAGAGAGTGGGAGGGGGAGTGGGGCTAGGGGTGAGCGGAGAGGGGAATTGGAGTCAGGGGAGGAGAGGAGGAGAGAGTGGAGGTAGGGGTCAGGGGAGAAGGGAGAGAGAGGGGAGGGGGAGGTAGGAGAGAGGAGAGATGGAGAGGTAGCGGTAAGGTCAGAAGGGAGGTCATCACTTTTGAGTATTCGGGTGCGGATGTGGTCATCCCCTACCATCTCGAATCTGTCAGATAAACAGATGCAATATTTAAATGTGTTCCAGCTTTTGAGATGAATAGATGTTGCTATGACAACCTGCTGAGTGGGTGTGTACGTGGGTGTGTGTGTGTGTACTTGTGCGTGTCTGGAGTGGCACAGCAAGTGCGGTCTCCATGGAAACCCAACGTATCGATGGCATTTTGGAAAGTAACCGCCATGTGAAATGTAATGTCAATTATAGCCTCGGACCAGAACATAGCTGCTGTCTGGTAGCACAGCAGAGCCCTGCTAATGGCTACCAGCCTCAGAGAACCGGGTTCAAGTCGGGCAACGGCGCAGTGATGTACGTTTTTAAACTTAACAATGAAGTGGGAATCGAATTGGTTCTTTGGTTAAAATGTATTTTTAAGGCTGATTTCATTGATAACTTCTGAGCAGATAATAATTTGAACAATAATGATAAAACTAATAATAATTACTTTTATTTGTAGAGCTCCTTTCATGCAATAAATGCAGCTCAAAGTCATTTGAGGCAAGTGAGCAAACAGACCTGTAATGGATTAGCACCAGAGATTAAAAACCAAAAAACAACAAATAAGTCAGACTCTACTTATAATTACTTATAGATATGTCAATATATTTGAAACAATTAAAATAACAAATAAGAAAATAAGTGGATGATTCATAATGGAAATGGAACACAGATTTAAAGAACGAAATTAAAAACGGTAACTTTAAAGTGGCGGTCATTCTATGCTAGTTAAAAATTATAATAATTTGAAAGTACCCACTTAGCCTGCATCTCAAAACTACAATAAACATAAAACAAAACTGCAGTAACGTCTGAAATATCTGTTGCGTCTGCGTAAGATAACTCTAACCTACCCATGCATTAACGCCAACAGCAAAAAGGGAAACTCAAAGAACAATAGTTAAAACAGCCATTAAAGACTGCTCTCTACGGTCTCGTATAGTCTCGTATTCCATCGTTTAGGGGCATAGTTAACAAACGCTGCCTCAGCCATTTTCTTCAGGGTCAGCTGCCCGGCAGTGAGGGTCTGGGGGGGGGGGGGGGGGGGGGGGGGGGGTCGATGTCTGCGGATCATATCAGCCAATCCTGGTGACGCAGGTGGTGAGTGCTGACTGCATAGACAATCTCCCTTTGAAGGGACAGGAAATGTGCTGTGGTTCAGCTAGTCCCGCCCACATTTGAACAAAAAACGAAATATGAATTTTGATATGTGTTTACTGATCTGAGGCCGCATGTTTTGGACACTCGGGTAAAGAGAGGGGCGGAACTGTCAACCGACCACCATCTGGTTGTGAGTTGGATCAGGGAATGGGGGAAATTTCCGGATAGACCTGGTAAGCCCAAACGCGTAGTGCGGGTGAACTGGGAACGTCTGGAGGAGGCCCCCGTCCTAGGTATCTTCAACTCACACCTCCGGCGGAGTTTTTCTAGCATTCCTGTGGAGGTTGGGGGCATTGAGCCGGAGTGGGCGGTGTTCAAAGCCTCCATTGCTGAAGCTGCGGTGGCTAGCTGTGGCCTCAGGGTCTTAGGCTCCTCAAGGGGCGGTAACCCTCGGACACCGTGGTGGACACCGGTGGTCAGGGAAGCCGTCCGATTGAAGAAGGAGGCCTTCCGGGATATGATATCCTGGAGGACTCCTGACTCGGTTGCAGGGTACCGACAGGCCCGAAGGGCTGCAGCTGCTGCCGTGTCGGAGGCTAAGCAGCGGGTGTGGGAGAAGTTCGGAGAGGCCATGGAGAAGGACTTTCGGTCGGCACCAAAGTGTTTCTGGAAGACTATCCGGCACCTCAGGAGGGGGAAACGGGGAACCGTCCAAGCTGTGTACAGTAAGGATGGGACTCTGTTGACCTCAACTGAGGAGGTCGTCGGACGTTGGAAGGAACACTTTGAGGAACTCCTGAATCCGAATAACACGCCCTCTATGTTGGAGGCAGAGCTCGAGGTTGATGGTGTTTCGTCGTCAATTTCCCTGGTGGAGGTCACTGAGGTAGTCAAACATCTCCGCAGTGGCAAAGCCCCAGGGATTGATGAGATCCAGCCAGAAATGCTAAAGGCTCTGGGTGTTGAGGGGCTGTCATGGTTGACACGCCTATTCAACATCGCGTGGGAGTCGGGTACAGTGCCAAAGGAGTGGCAAACCGGGGTGGTGGTTCCCCTGTTCAAAAAGGGGGACCAGAGAGTGTGTGCCAATTACCGGGGTATCACACTTCTCAGCCTCCCTGGTAAAGTCTACTCCAAGGTGCTGGAAAGGAGGGTTCGGCCGATCGTCGAACCTCAGATTGAAGAGGAACAATGCGGTTTTCGCCCCGGACGTGGAACTACGGACCAGCTCTTCACTCTCGCAAGGATCCTGGAGGGGGCCTGGGAGTATGCCCATCCGGTCTACATGTGTTTTGTGGATCTGGAGAAGGCGTATGACCGGGTCCCCCGGGAGAAACTGTGGGAGGTGCTGCGGGAGTATGGGATAAGGGGGCCTATCCTCAGGGCCATCCAATCCCTGTACTCCCAAAGCGAGAGCTGTGTTCGCGTCCTCGGCAGCCAGTCAGTTTCGTTCTCGTGGGTGCTGGGCTCCGCCAGGGCTGCGCCTTGTCACCAATCCTGTTTGTGATATACATGGACAGGATATCGAGGCGTAGTCGTGGTGGGGAGGGGTTGCAGTTCGGTGGTCTGAGGATCTCGTCACTGCTTTTTGCAGATGATGTGGTCCTCATGGGATCATCGGCCTGTGACCTTCAGCACTCACTGGATCGGCTGGCGGCCGAGTGTGAAGCGGCTGGGATGAGGATCAGCACCGCTAAATCTGAGGCCATGACTCTTAGCAGGAAACCGATGGATTGCTTACTCCGGGTAGGAAATGAGTCCTTAGCCCAAGTGAAGGAGTTCAAGTACCTCGGGGTCTGTTTCGCGAGTGAGGGTACTATGGAACGTGAGATTGGCCGGAGAATCGGAGCAGCGGGGGCGGTATTGCGTTCGCTTTACCGCACCGTTGTAACGAAAAGAGAGCTGAGCCGCAAGGCAAAGCTCTCGATCTACCGGTCGATCTTCGTTCCTATCCTCACCTATGGTCATGAGGGCTGGGTGATGACCGAAAGGACGAGATCGCGGGTACAAGCGGCCGAGATGAGTTTTCTCAGAAGGGTGGTTGGCGTCTCCCTTAGGGATAGGGTGAGAAGCTCAGCCATCCGTGAGGAACTCGGATTAGAGCCGCTGCTCCTTTACTTAGAAAGGAGTCAGCTGAGGTGGTTCGGGCATCTGGTAAGGATGCCCACTGGGCGCCTTCCTTGGGAGGTGTTTCAGGCACGTCCAGTGGGGAGGAGACCTCGGGGAAGACCCAGGACTAGGTGGAGAGATTATATCTCAACACTGGCCTGGGAACGCCTCGGGATCCCCCCGTCAGAGTTGGTCAATGTGGCCCGGGAAAGGGAAGTCTGGGGCCCCCTGCTTGAGCTGCTCCCCCCGCGACCCGACCCCGGATAAGCGGAAGAAAATGAGATGAGAGATGAGATGTGTTTACGCCAAAGTCAAACACACAAAAGGGTACAAGCCTGAAATCACAATCAGATCAGATTCTCGACGGATTTTCCATTCCGATATACAAAGGAAAAACAAATTATAGTCGAGCACCCCGGCCAACACGTCGTGGTTTATGTGGAATCCATTTTCTCAGTTTGGACACACTGTGACCCAACTGTCTGTCTGGGGATAAGACAACGAAGTGAACTTGAATGTTTCCCTCTGTCGTGTCTGGCAGCCAACATCTGATGGCTGAATGCCTGTCTGCTCCCCTCTCAGATCTGTCTCTCACGTCGCTCAACTGTCACTCGTTGTTTTTATCAAACCTTCGTTTCTCGCCACGCCTCATTATGCTACTTAATCTCAAAGCTTCGGCGTGTGACATCACATTCTTTATTTTTTTCAGCACCATATAAACCCCCTCTTCGTGTGTCTTGAAGGCACCGATGATTTATGTGATTTATTAAATGTTCTCATCTGTAGGCTATGTTGAAGTATTTTACAATACGCAGGCCGAGACAAGATTGTGCTTTCTGTGCTAGGCCAAAAAAAATAAATAAAATAATACTAATCTTGATGCATCATTGTGAATGCGTGTGCTGTGTTTTAGTTTTCTGTCCAAAGGCAGATGAGCTCTTTCCTCTATGACTGCCTCCTGTGCGCTGGTGTGAGGACTATCGATCGGTCCCTTAAAACAAAGCTTGGACTCCTCGTGCTCTGAAAACATCTGTCTGTTGATATTGATCGTCGTACCACTGTTAGTTCCGACCAAGTGATTTGACTAGACAAGAGGCTACGAGGCTCTGATATAAAGATAAACAGCCCTGGGATCCCCGTCGTTTTCACCACACATGTATGACACTGCTTTACAGGTGCTTCTTTTAACCTGTTAAATTATTTTAAAAAAATTCAGCAAGGTGGGCCTCTTTCTGAATCAACCGTGTCCCCATAGCAACTGTCAACAGACTCTTGTTTCACTGGTTACACAATAAATGGAAACACACAGATATATGTACATGGTATAAAGCAGCTGGCCGGCACAAACACACAGCGTAGTAAGCTGTTGTGCTGGGAAATGTTTATGTGTTGCTTAGAGACAGTCCAGTCACAATCCAGTTGCTGTCGGGCCGAGCTCTCTGAGTGGCCAACGACGTGCGTCGCGACGTAGGTCGCATTGGTCGCGACGTAGGTCGCATTGGTCGCTGTGTGGGTCGCTCGTCTGGCTGCTTTCAGTCGCTGTGGTCACTGGCTGGCTTGCTCAAAGTCTATATAACCAGTTGATTTGCATGTTATTAACTTTTTTTTTGCGTCAGTTGAAGTACCAGAAAGCCATGCTCTCTGGCGAAAGCTACCTAAAGCTCTTTAGTGCTAATATTGTTTTAATATTTTTCTATTTAAGTACAGTTTAAATGATGAAATCGTTGGTCTATCAGTATCAATAAAATATATTAGTTGTAATTTGGGGCGTATTCAAATAATGTATTTTATATATTATATATAGCCTATTTGTTTTGTTAAATGTCATTAAGCCTAATAACGTATATTATGCACAAAGTTCTTCGTTATAGAGTGATAAACATAAATATAAGTGCAATAATATGAAGCCAATGCCACAGTGTTACAAGCGGTAGTCATGCTAGGTTAGCAATCATGAAGGCCGGTGTTCGATTCTCTCCACGGATGGTCATAGTTTTGCTCTTTTAGTCAAACTTATTGACGCAATCGGCCTCTTTCATTTTAACATTTTTGTATGTTTTAGTAGGATGGTATGATAATTATACGACGTATTGACGGGCTGCGACGCCTGGCTGGTATCGGCTGGCTGGCTGCGACGACAGCGACGGCTGGCCGCTGTCTGCCGCTGGCCACTGGCCGCTGGCTGCGGCTAGCAGCTGGCTCTGGCAGGCTGACCGACTAGGACGCGACAATAAAAGCGTTGCGACCCTTTTGGCGAAAATAGGTCGCAACCAACCAGAGGTATGGCTGAATGAGCGACCTGTGGCAGCCAGCCATTGTCACCATGGCTGCTACCATAACCAAAAGCCTATATGTTATCAGTTAACATCTCATTGAACAGAATAAATATACGTGCGTCAGTATAATAAAAAAGAATACCCCTTATATTTTATTTGAGAAGGACAATTTTCTTCTTTTTTCTAATATGTTTTTTTTCATTACGACCAATAAAAAACGACAGTGTTACCCCTTATATTTTATTTGTCAAAGACAACAGTGTTACCCTTTATGTTTTTTTTCATGACGACCAATAAAAAACAACAGTGTTACCCCTTATGTTTTTTTTCATGACGACCAATAAAGAACAACAGTGTTACCCCTTATGTTTTTTTTCATGACGACCAATAAAAAACAACAGTGTCACCCCTTATGTTTTTTTTCATGACGACCAATAAAAAACAACAGTTGTTTTTTTTCAACCGCTATGTTTTTTTTCATGACGACCAAAGAAAAACAACAGTGTTACCCCCCATGTTTTATTTGTTAAATATCGACAGTGTTACCCCTTATATTTATTTTATGACGGCCGATAAAAAACGACCGAGTTACCCCTAATTTTTTTTCCATGTTGACCAATAAAAAACAACAGTGTCAACCCTCATGTTTCATTTGATGAAAACGACAGTGTTACCCCCTATGTTTTAATGGATAAATATCGACAGTGTTACCCCTCATGTTTCATTTGATAAAAACGACAGTGTTACCCCTTGTTATATAGGTTATATATGACAATTGCAAGTGCAATAGACATGATAGCATTGCGTTTAAAATATTGCGTTTAAAGATATTGTGTTTTCCACAGAAATTGAGCCGCGGTCTCCAGTGGGTTAGGCAGAGTGCACGCCACTGCACCACTGAGGCGATGACATTACACAATAATAAATCAACACTAAAGAGGATATAAATGACATTAAAATGTATGTGTGTATTTCTATTATTTCCATTATGGTTTTGCCCCTTATGTTTTTTTTCATGACGACCAATATAAAACAACAGTTATGGTTTTTTTCAACCCTTATGTTTTTTTCCATGAAGACCAAAGAAAAACAACAGTGTTACCCCCTTTGTTTTATTTGATAAATATCAACAGTGTTACCCCTTATGTTTATTTCATGACGGCCGATAAAAAACGACAGTTACCCCTCATGTTTTTCCATGTTGACCAATAAAAATTGACAGTGTTTCCCCTCATGTTTCATTTGATGTAAACGACAGTGTTACCCCCTATGTTTTAATGGATAAATATCGACAGTGGTACCCCTGTCGACGTTTTTGTGTGGATCCGAACCTGAGCTGTTCAGAGTGTTAACCTCCGAAATTTTCAATGCACCATCAAAGCACCGGATAATGTCAACACAATGGTTATACTTGACTTTATAATTCGCGGGCATAATTTCCACATTGTTTACTTGCTAACGTTTGAGAATAACAGTGGCTAGTTGGCAGAACTCTTTTTACACACCAGTAGAGTGTTTATCAGAGCGGAGCCCTGAATGTGACGTCACCCGTCATCTCGTCTCTGTAAACAATGGATGTTGCGCAGGATTTATTATGACGTCATTATATAGACTCTCTCAGCACCCCCCCCCCCTGGGACTGACTTCCCGCGTCCTTGGTGTTACCCCCATTGTTTTATTCGATACATTTCGACAGTGTTGTATATTACACTATAACTGTCTTTCTTCATAGGATATTTTATTAGTCTTTGACATTTAACCAATCAATAGGCTGTACAATATAATCAATATAAATGTGTACTACAAAGTTAATTAAAAATTAATTAAATATAGATGGATAGACCAATAGGCCTATATATTAGTGTATGTACGTTTTTATTATACTGACGCACGTGTATTTATTCTGTTCAATGAGATGTTAACTGACAACAGTTATTTGGTTATGGTAGCAGCCATGGTGACAATGGCTGGCTGCCACAGGTCGCTCATTCAGCCATACCTCTGGTTGGTTGCGACCTATTTGCCGCCAAAAGGATCGCAACGCTTTTACGGTCGCGACCTAGTCGGTCAGCCTGCCAGAGCCAGCTGCCAGCCGCAGCCAGCAGCAGACAGCGGCCAGCCGTGGCTGGCCTGTCGTCGCAGCCAGCCAGCCGATACCAGCCAGGCGTCGCAGCCCGTCATTACGTCGTATAATTATCATACCATCGTACTAAAACATACAAAAATGCTCAAATGAAAGAGGCCGATTGCGTCAGTAAGTTTGACTAAAAGAGCAGAAAAGTATCTGACCCCGGAGAGAATCGAACAACAGGCTTCTTGATTACTAACCAGGCATCACTACCGCTTGTACCACTGTGACAATTTCATCTACACATTGCACTTATATTATCGTATATCACTCTATAACGAAGAACTTTGTGCATAACATACCTTATTAGGCTTAATGACATTTAACAAAACAAAAAGGCTATATATAAAATACATTATTTGAATACACCCCAAATTACAACTAATAGGCTATATCACTCTATAACGAAGAAGTTTGTGTATAATATACCTTATTAGGCTTAACAAAACAAATAGGCTATATAATATCTAAAATACATTATTTGAATCCGCCCCAAATTACAACTAATATATTTTATTGACACTGATGGACCAACGATTTCCTAATTTTAAATTGTAGGCCTACTTCAATATAAAAATATAAAAATAATATTTGCAATAAAGAGCTGTAGGAAGCTTTCGCCAGAGAGCATGGCTTTCTGGTACTTCAACTGTCGCAAAAAAAACAGTTAAGTTACCTTAAAGGCACCCAGTGCAACTTTATGTAAACATTCAATGAAAAATAAACATTCAATTTCTAGTCTTTTTTACACGAAGTAAGTTTCAATAACTCCATACCATTATATATCGACATTCAAGGAGCAAAGATGAGACGTCGTTGTGTGGTGAGAACTGATAGAAAGTCGTAAACAACAACAATCGCCGGTGGGGAGAAGCCATTTTTCCATTGACTGGAAGCCTGCTTTATTTATTGTAGGTTACAAAAAATAAAGAAAATGGCAGCATTGTTGTTGTTATCGATTTTGTATCAGTTCTCACCACACAACGACGTCTCATCTTTGCTGCTTAAATGTCGGTATGTAATGTTATGGAGTTATTGAAACTTACTACGTGTAAAAAAGACTAGAAATTGAATGTTTATTTTTAAGCCTCGAAAGTTGCACTGGGTGCCTTTAACATGCAAATTAACTGATAAACGACCGCCCATAGATTTTCAGCGACCAAGCCAGCCAGCGACCACAGCGGCTGAAAGCAGCCAGACGAGCGACCTACGTCGCGACCAATGCGACCTACGACGCGACCAATGCGACCTACGTCGCGACCAATGCGACCTACGACGCGACCAATGCGACCTACGACGCGACCAATGCGACCTACGTCGCGACCAATGCGACCTACGACGCGACCAATGCGACCTACGACGCGACCAATGCGACCTACGTCGCGACGCACGTCGTTGGCCACTCAGAGAGCTCGGCCTTCCTCTCCAGTTGCAGAACTATTCATGTTTGCGGAGCCAAACAAATGATTACATTTTCTTGAACTGATGTTGCTTATTATTGTTAACTAAATAAATGGCAGTTGTAGAACTGTTGTATAACAGCGAGATCAAGGCGGCTGAAGTAGGCCTACAGGCAGCCTTTGTTGAAGTGTGTCGTCATGCCTTCATTCATAACCCTTGTCTGTGCATCGGAACGCATCCGGCGTTGCTTTTGCAATTCAGACGGGAAAGCCACGTCCATCGCCATTCCTGAGGAGTTGTAGTGCTGCCATGTGCAACTGAGACGCAGACACATTTCACTTTCCTTTCCAGTCGACTCGGTCTCCGCCTAAAACAGAAAGACAGAACTGTAGGCCTACTTCTGCATGGGTTATTTCCGCAAAAAGCTCCTGCTTAAAGAAAATCCTATTTATCATCAAGATGGCGATAGGAGAACCCCCCCCCCCCCCCCCTTTAACATGTCAGCTCTCCCTCCTCTCCTTTCTATTTGTAGTTCACTGTAGTTGTTTTTAGATCCCTGCCAAGCAAAGACCTGCAGCGGTTACCACACAAATTCGAGCGGGACTAAAGTTTGGCCGATGACACTGCGCTCCCAGAGCCGTGAGGCTGGTTTCTGGGGCTATATTTGAGTTGGCAGGCCTGGAGCCGGCCTGTCAGGAGAGCCAGGGTCTGCGATGAAGAGCGCTCGCTCACACTCCTTCAGTGGCACGATGACATTCCCTCCTTGCTCCGAGTCAATCACTGCAGCAGACCCTCCCTCCCTCCCTCCTTCCCCCATCCCCATCCCATCCCACCCACCCCTCCCCCCCCAACCCCACCATCATCCTATGTCCTCTCTGGCCCAGGACCAGTCAAAGCAGGCTCACGTCCATCTGGGACTGTGTGGAGAGATCTTGGGGTGAATTGTGTTGGTAGATCGACCATGTAAGCCTCCCCAACCATCTGGGTGCTTAAAGGTTGTACACAGTTTCAGTTTTTTATATTCAATCGTTTGCCTCATCGTGAATCTGCTTTTGCATTTTTATTATGTTTTTCTGGTGTTGTGTTTTTGAAAATAAGTCGCGATGATGGATGATGAATTTTACACTGACGAAATGTTTGGCCCATCAAAGTTATTTGTCACTTGGGATGTAGAGAGGGTTGGCTTGTAGCCGGAAGGTTGCTAGTTCGATCCCCGGCTCCTCCTAGCTGACACCTCACTTTAACTGCTCCCGACGAGCTGGCTGTCGCCTTGCGTGGTTGACTTTGCCATTCGTGTGTGAATGTGTGTAGGAATCGTTGTCGTTTTGGATAAAAGCATCTGGTCTTATATATAACTTATAACTTGACAGCTATGTGAACATGATTTAATTAGCCTCTTAATTTATGCTCATAATTAGTTTTAAATTGGCTAAGCAAATATTTCCTCTAGTTCACCTTAAAAAGAACCCAAATGTTCATGTTGAATTCACACATGTTATTTGATGTTTTCATCAATTTAATCTGTTTGCTTATTTGTAGACATAGTTAAATAGACTTTACTGCATATCTTTTTAACGTCTTATCTTTTAATATGATTTCTCACTTAAGCATTCTCACCGTTGTAACAGTTTTGTTCAGAGCTTCCAGGAAATGAACAGTTCATTTGATGAAATAGATATCGGTGACAGGGCAAATGCGAGCCCCTATGAAAGATAAGCTATTGTACATTTTAATATTCTCTGTGCCGGCACTAGTTAATTAAATCAACCGCAGATAGCAATATTTCATTCACTTAATTATGGTCACTGAACTGAAGTAAGATGCATAGCATCGTGTTTATCTACGTAGCCATCCACTAATCAATATATACATTGCTTGCTAACAATATAATTCTATCAGGGTACTTGAGCAAGATGTAGTACGTTGTGGTCTGTATTCTTATTCCCTGTTAAACAAAAATCTAACTGTTAACATTGCTAACACATTCAAAAAAAGATGTACCGTGATTTGATAATGGAAGAAAATGAGAGGATCAACACATTTGACCCTTGGTAAATTACATCATGTATGATTTCATATGATGGATGATTTGTTGATAAGGTATTCCTTATCATTATAACTCATAACAGAAGGCCACTGACGTGACATTTAATTAATATTCAATGTTGCTGCATAATGCATGTCCAACGTGGCATTGATTCCACTTACACGTAAAACACACAGAATAGCTTTAACCCTCAACCAATGACGCTGATGCATGACCACCCTGGGCCCATGTACAATTATGGGTTGTCAATCAATTCACCCAATCAATGCATCAAACCAATTAGTCAAGTGTCTGTCAAAGTCAGTGTGTCAAATCAATTAATCAATCAACCAATCAAGTGCCCAGAAAAAACACACAACTGTGCAAGACTGGAAAGATATTCCACTTACTCACACAATGCCTACGGTTCTTACTGGAACAATGGTGTGTGCTGTCCACGATAACTCTTCAAAACACTTGAATCGATACGTTCCATTCACACTCACAAAAAAGTGAGTGAGGGTGTACTTCTCCCTGTGTCTTTAGACACCAGCCCCATTACCTTACGCTGTTGTGTTCCCCAGGGGCTGCCGACCGCGGCTCTTTGCAGGGACGGGGGAACACCATTACCTTACGCTGTTGTGTCGTCGTCGTCGTCCCCCCCCCCCCTCAAAGAGCCACGGTCCGCAGCCAACGGGGTTAAACGAGGCGGCTCGTTACGACCAGAGAGAACGGATCTCATTCCAAACCAATTGGGTTTTATTCGCCGCATGCACTCGCTCCGAGCTCTTCTGGCGCCGCCGCCTCTCGCCGCCGCCTCTCGCCACCGCCTCTCGCCGCCGCCTCTCGCCCCGGTGCCGTCACCCCCCCCCCCCCCCCAGATCACTCTTGGACCTCCATACCATCCTGGAGGAACTTAAAGAAACCCGCCACCGCCTGATTGCTGATTGCCTCTGCTCCAGGGCGCCTGAGTGCCAACCCTATGGACCCCAACGGCGGGGGTGTGTGTGTGTGGGTTGGATGGTGTGTGTGTGTGTGTGTGTGGGTTGGATGGTGTGTGTGTGTGTGTGAGTGTGTGTGTGTTGGTTGCAAGTACGAGTGCTCTCGACAAACCCAGATCCGGATGTCATGTCATGCTATAGGGACAGAACGTGGTTGAGCCACGGCGAAACGACAGACGCTTCCCTCGGCTCAGCGCTCTCTGCTACGGCCCCTGGGACCCCGAGGCATCGTTGTCGTTCATCGTCATCGTCTTCATCATCATCATCGTCATCATCGCCGTCTTCTTCATCGGTATCATCGTCGCCGCCGTCGTCGTCATCGACATCATCATCATCATCATGTTCATCATCGTCGCCATCGTCGTAAGTCTTTGTCGTCGTCGTTTGTCTAGACAAAAACCAGGAGAGCTGTAACGGCGGCGGCCTCATTTGGTATGGCGTGCGTGCGTGCGTGCGTGCGTGCGTGCGTGCGTGCGTGCGTGCGTGCGTGCGTGCGTGCGTGCGTGGGTCCGGGAGGAGGCTGGGGATTGGGCAACAGGACGGAGGATGAAATGTCAGGCGGCTGAGGACACAGACATGCGGGCAGATCCGATTTAGATATGATAGTGCCCCGTAAGGGGTACCGGCATCGATACGGCCCTGTGTCTTTGTGTGCATCGGGACAGAGTCAGGCTGACGTTAACTGGACGAGCAGTAAGGGGGGGGGGGGGGGGTCTAATAAAGCACCCTCACAGGGAAGAGTTACCGGACACGGAAGATGGACAGCCTACTTCTTCAGATCACAAAGGGAGAGATACTGAGGTTATAGAGGAACAGGGGGAGTGGACACAGGACACAATGTGTTGTTGTTCCATGGATGGGCACTGTCGCTGTAGATGTTATTCTGCTGGTACATAGATCTTCTACATAGATAGGACACTCGTGTAAGGGTTGACCTAGGGGTCATGCAGGAGGAACCACAACCGTGAGTCAAATTTAGGATGAAAATGTTATTATTAGGGTGACTATGTCACAACTTACATTCATTCTTACATTCAGGGTTAGGGTTAGAGTCAACCATGCAGGGCGACAGCCAGCTCGTCGGGAGCAGTCAGGATGAGGTGTCTTGCTCAGGGACACCTCGACACACAGCTATAGGAGGAGCCGGGGATTGGACTAGCAACCTTCAGATTACAAGTCAATCCGCTCTACCTCCTGAGCTAAACTGACCTCTGTCGTACAACTTCCCACTTAAAACTGGTAGTCTCATAACAGACACGTTAACCAAGGAAGTTTAAAACAAAGTGGTTTAAAGGTAAGGTGAATAGTAAGAGTGAAAGGCCATGTTCATAGTGGAGCCGTATACCTTGAGAGAATAGCAGGATCCCAGGAGCTCAACACGAGCTGTGAGTTTGTTAAACACTGCCGAGTCATGTCATTTATCGTTTTCTTCCCCTGTCTAATTTCAGCCAAGCAGAAACGACAGCAGCAACACTAATGGGCTTGGTGCTCGTCTCCCTTACGTCTGCGTGTCTTGTCAGTCTCTCTGTCCACCTGCCAGCCTGTCTGTCAGTGCCATGGAGATATCTACTAAATAGGAGGCAGTGGACTCTGAAAGCCATGTGTTTTCTTATTTGGACAGCTCAGAGCTGATAGGATCGCTGTTAGCTTTGTACGGTGCTCCGCCGGAGTGACTGGTGCGTCAACACAGGACGGGTTTAAACAGCCTGCTCGAATCTGACATGGGTTGTGTACGTGAGGAATACGAAGTTCATTTCATGTTTCCTAAATAGGGGAGAACCCCTACTACTGTACTAGCTTGTGTTCACTGGTGGCGGTCGCCATGGAGATCTGGAGTCAGAATAAACAAAGCCTGCTTTTACTTCTTCTTCTTCTGCTTCTTCTTCTGCTTTTATTCCCATTTGTAAATGGCTTAATTTCCCCAATGGTAAGACTATCAGATTTCCAAGAACCTTCACGGAAACAGTGTTGACCCAAATCACTTTGGCTTTCGTGTGTGTGTGTGTGTGTGTGTGTGTGTGTGTGTGTGTGTGTGTGTGTGTGTGTGTGTGTGTGTGTGTGTGTGTGTGTGTGTGTGTGTGTGTGTGTGTGTGTGTGTGTGTGTGTGTGTGTGTGTGTGTGCTCGTGTCGTGTGTGTCCCCTCCAATCCATTTGCAAATGAAGAAGAAACTACCTGTCACACGGATAAAAAAAAAAAGAAGAAAGATTTGACCCAGCAACTAAAATGAATCTGCAGCCAGTCCACACAACTCTCTGGAGGATCCCGTAGTGCCAGAGACCAGTGCCAGAGTGGGAGAAAGGGGGATGTGGTTAAAGAAATTATAATCGGATCAATTAGGGAAGAGCACAGGAGAATAGTGCCCCCTAGTGGTGGCCACGCCGCAGCTCACGCAGTACCCGAAACAAAAGGGCGTTAAAAAACAACAACATGGCAATGTTGTGTAAGCCGAGGTACCAGTTCCTTCACAACTTTATGAAGTCATAAAAGAATTCATAAATTATTAGCATGTGAATAATTCAGGGTATAGCCTGCGTTCCACTGGGCTTCATGAAAGTGAAATGAGTCGTTAGAACTCCCTCGTTTTTACCCATATCCCTTTTTCTCTCAGAGCAAACTCTCTGGAGAACGTAGTGTGTTTTGTTTAAAAAAAGCGTAGAAACGCTGGAATTCCACCTAGAGGTCAATTCATGATCTTAAAGTCTTGCCTGCTATAGGCCTACTGTCACTTCACCATGGCAGCCAAAGACAAAGGTGTTAAAAGACCCTCATCTCAACGAATAAATGACAAGATTGATGTTTCTGTTAATGGCTACTCTTCAGATACGAAGCAATAGGTGTATAATAAACTTTTTTAAATATAAATTTGTTTAACTTAATTATATTCACACCGGGCTAGACATCAACCGACAAGATGGACGCCATTAGTCACCACATCACAATCCTAGACCTTCCGTCTTCATTCTCGGTATTTGCCAACCAGACATGACTCATTCCTGATCATTATTTTATTACCAGTTACGTTAATTAATGAAGGAATCAGTCCGTTTAGCGGACTGGGTGATGGAGGGCCCTACGCGGCCAGGGCTCCATGAATGATTAACCGCGGTAATAAATGACGCCATGGAACCGCACCATTACGGTCCAAATAGCCCTCCTAACTTCCTTCCATTTTCTTCCTGTTCCTCAGTCAATAATTGCGGCACAAAAATACATGTGCAAAGAAAATGTGTGGGTTTGTAGCTAAGAGAATAAAAATAAAAAATAGAAAACCCCATCAGAATCGTCATTGACATAAGATGGAGCGGGAGGGGACACTTTGCCCTGACACAACGCCATCTTGCTCCATTTAGTTTAACGTTAAAAATGTCTTCTTAATACCCCCATTCAGCCTAATGAAGGGGACATCCTCTCTCTTCCCCGAGCAGAAGTCCTGTGTCTGTGGGAGAGGACTGATAGCGAGTAGACTTTGCCCCTGAGGCGACACACACACACACACACACACACACACACACACACACACACACACACACACACACACACACACACACACACACACACACACACACACACACACACACACACACACACACACACACACACACACACACACACACACACACACACACACACACACACGCAGGCAGGCATTCACAGTCCAGGAAAAGGAGCTAGGCTTAATTCCCTGTCAGATCGCAGGTAAGTAGGTGACTTTGTTAACGCATTATTAAAAACCTTTTTATTTATTCATATATCGTGTGACAGTAGTGCCTAAAGTGATATTTAAATATGATAAGGATGGGGTATTTTGTAAGGGGAATGGTACTTTTAGTGTGCCGTTTCAGGTTCAGTGTGTGAGATACTACAGGCGAGATTGAGAGAAGGTGTATTGCCTCAGAGAAGCTCACCGTGTTATGAGCAAAAGGTCATAGGTCGGATTTATTTGTTTCCAGTGCTTTCTCTGTGGAAAGTGAAGAGCCATTACTGGCTATGTTTGACTATTCTAATGCAAAGGCTTGATGTTGACGAGTTTGGCTGTTTGATTTTGAGTTGGCAGTGTATCTGACCACAGCATTGGTTAATTGATGGTGGACATTTTACAATATCTGTACATATAATACAGCTCTTTCCATGTGAACCTCAAGCCATGCTGACGCAACATAACTATCAGTGTTTCCTATCTGCCTTATCATCCGCCTTATATCTTCATTTACTGATTTGTCAATCCACAGTTAATCAAAGTCATATCCACAATGCGCGTCGCCCAAGGAAGATGCATCTTGTATAATAGAACAGTAAATAATACTATGGTGTGGCTGTCATAATCTGTATTCATTGTAGCTCGTGCGTTGAGCATCTTCCGCGAGGATTCTGTTGGAATGGAGCCCAAAGTGGACGGAGTTAGGAACGACTATGGGTTCAATCCACCGCCTTACAACGCAGGCTACGGTTCCGCCAGGCCTTACCAAATTGGCTATGAGGTGAGTGATCTCGGAGGAGACGGCATAAGCCTGGGCAGGAAACCGAAAACAGAAAGGGGCGGAGTTTCACCTATTGAGAGAAACTCATTCAATCCAGTGGATGAGGCTTCCACAAGTGGGTTTCAATCAGTGTATAGAGTCTACTTCGCACCAACAGATTCTTTCCGACAGCAACATTTAGCCAAAAGTGAAATGCCTCGTTCAGACAGATCTGAGCTGGTTTGCTATCAGAATTTAGATTTAAATGTCATTCGTAAGACCAGTGATTATTATATAGCCTATCTGAGAACAAATAGGGGAACAGGGGAAATTCTCTAAATATCCCCGCTTTAACAGAGACAAACACTGAAATGGTCAAAATAGAAATGCTTACAAATTGAGATTTATAGAGTTTGGTAATTGGTGATCAGTTCACACATTCCAATTTGAGTTCAGCTTTAGGGGAATTCAGAGCAATCCTGGGGTCGTAACCAGTGCCATCCCCTGTGTTCTTTGCCTAAACACATTCGTAATGCTGCCAAATTACTTCATGCTCTCACTAGGATTGATTCCATTTATTTCCTTTGATCTCATACATAAGTTACCACCACTCCCAATGAACCTGTAGAATCTTATGAATTCAATCCCAGACCATAATCACTCCAGGGATACTGATAAAATCAATAAAGAGAACGAGAGTGGTAGAGAGAGACAGAGATATAAAGAGAGGGAGAGGCTGGTTTGTCGTAGGGTGGGTACAAATGTCAACTAGCATCGGTGTGTGTAGACCTACATGACCAATTGATTGTGATAGATAAGTTGGTTGCGTAATGACAAAAATTAAACCATTAATCAACGTACAACTAGTAAAAAAAAATCGTACACATAAATTCGCAAATTGGAAAATACTAATTATAAAAAAACGAAGTATATATTTATATATATATAGTTATATATTATATGTGTCTGGTATGCATACGTTCACTGAATGTAAGACTGAACATGAGAGCAGCACCCCAGCAGAGAATCCTATCCTCCATACATTCATGTTAACTCCGTTCCTACGGTGTTCCCCACGTCCTCCACCCAGCATGGGGTCCGACCCCTGACCCCCTCACCCTCACCTCACCTCACCCGCCTCACACAGTTCTGCTCCGTCCCCCCGTTCCCCAGGCGCAGGTGGAGGCGGGGAAGTCCGGCCTCGCGGTGGTGTACCCCCCGGGGGGCTACGACAACACGGCGTATCCCCAGGGCCAGGCACCGTACGGGGGCGTGCAGTCCCCCGACAGCCCCCCCGAGTACCGGGTGGAGGAGGAGGAGGAGGAGGGGGAGGAGGAGAACTGTTTCAGCGACGCGGGAGTGAGAAGAGGTGACGGAGGAGGGGGGGGGGGGGGGGGGGTTGAGGGGGGAGATGGTGATGGGTGCGCGGGGGGGGGGGGTAAACCGAGAGATTGCCGGGGTGGGGGGAGAGAGAGGGGGGGGGGGTCTTTTAGTATGGGCAGCACGCATCCCTTAGTGTGTGACTGGACTACAGAAGCCGATGTTTACCCCTTCATTTGTGTGACTGTGTTTCCTCGAAATTGATTTGAAATTGAAAATGGTTCCCTGGCTCCCCCCCCCCCTATTCACTGGGCCTCCTTACCCATAAAGCTCATTTCATGAAGGGGGGAAAAAA
This sequence comes from Gadus macrocephalus, assembly GCF_031168955.1. Lineage (NCBI taxonomy): Eukaryota > Metazoa > Chordata > Actinopteri > Gadiformes > Gadidae > Gadus > Gadus macrocephalus. The sequence goes on from NC_082387.1 coordinate 8,171,801, forward strand.
GGCTGTGCAATAGGGCTTTGAATACATAGCTCAACACGTTTATGGTAATAAACTGCTGCCCTAAATGGACCGCGCGTCTCTCTTGCACCTGTTCTGTTTATCCGTTTTTCTCCATCTCTCGTGTGGCTCTCTTCTGTCTGAGTCACTCCTCCTCCTAGCCCACTCTTATCTTAGTATTAGTATTAATACAAGTATCATTATTATTACTATACATATTATTGTTAGTAATATTATTAGTAGTGTTAGTATAAGTATTATTAGTCGTAGTATTATTAGAAGTTTTGTTATTGGTATCAGTAATATTAGCATTATTAGAATATGCATTAGTATTGGGCTGATGATCCGCCTTACGTGTCGACCTGTCCGGCTAGCCTGTCTGTCTGCCCCCCTGTCTGTCTGTCTCCCTCCTTGTCTGTCTGACTCCCTCCTCGTCTGTCTGACCCCCCCCCCCCCCCCCCCCCCTGTCTGACTCCCTCATGTCTGTCTGACTCCCTCATGTCTGTCTGACTCCCTCATGTCTGTCTGACTCCCTCATGTCTGTCTGACTCCCCCATGTCTGTCTGACTCCCTCATGTCTGTCTGACTCCCTCCTCTCTGTCTGTCTTCCTGTCTGACTCCTGTCTCTCTCCCTCCAGGGTTCATACGGAAGGTGTACCTGACCTTGATGATTCAGCTCCTGGTTACCGTGGGGATCATCTGCGCTTTCCTCTACTGGTGAGTCATCCCCGCCAGAGGCACGGCCTCCGTTCTATCGGAGCGGAGAAGACCATCGTCCAATCAGGTGGCCATCAGCCCCTAACTAGCTTTGGATGGGTTTTTTTTCCGTTAAGTTTTAAGAGCACTATTCATCTGATTGCAGCCATTATGGTTTGGAGTCATTTTTATTTGTGTCGTTATTTACGGCCATCGCGGTTCGCCAAAGTGCCTCGCTGGTTATTACTCAAACGCAGCGGCAGTTGGCTACGGAGATTGATTCACTCTGGGTAATGGCTGTGACGGACTACTGGCCAATCGTAGGATGCAAAATAGTGGCATGAAATCATTGTGCTTGTTTGATATATACAAATATATAAAACAGTTTCAAATGTGTCTCTCCTCGTTGTGTTTCTGTAGGGACGCTCTCAGGCAGTTTACCTTGTCCACCTACTGGTTCTCCTTCTGCATGATGTAAGCAGTGCTCCTCCAATCAAATCCAATGTACCTGTGGGCCTGTCCACCCACAGCTCGCTTATGTGTGTGTGTGTGTGTATGTGTGTGTGTGTGTGTGTGTGTGTGTGTGTGTGTGTGTGTATATATGTGTATTTTAAAGTGTGTGTGTTGTGCATGCACATGGGTATTTATGTGTGTGTGTGTTTGTGTGTGTATTCCATGTGTGTGTGCGTGTGTATGTACGTGTGTATTCATGTGTGTGTGTATTCATGTATGTGTGTGTATGTACATGTGTGTTGAAGGGCGGTGGTGCTAGTAATGATCTTCGTCTTCTCCTGCTGCGTTGGCATCCGTCGGCGGGTGCCCCTCAACTTCATCGCCCTGGGCCTGTTTGTAAGCCTTCCTCATCACACCTCCAGCCCCACACAGTGGAGGCTGTCCTGCTGCCCACCACTTCACTGGCTCTCGCCTTTGTAGTGTTTGGTTCCTTTGTTTTTACTCACCATCATCGCCCTCTCCCTGATTCCCTGCCTGTCTGTTTCACTCTATTGCTATTGCTAATTTGTTCACATTCTCTCTCTCTCTCTCTCTCTCTCTCTCTCTCTCTCTCTCTCTCTCTCCCTCCCTCTCAGACCATTGCCGAGGGTATGATGCTGGGGTCCCTAACAGTGTAAGTCTCCAGAGCTGTCATGTTCGCAGAGAAAGCAGCTAGGAAATAGAGGGACATTTAAATATGATTAGGAAGCCATTACAGCTGGTATATGCTGATATGTCGTTGTTGATGATTTGGCAACGAAATCAACAAAATATGAAACAAAACGTAGGAGTTGAACTCAATGCTACATTTTCTACTGGGGCTACTTCTCCAGCCAGGCTTCGATGAGCCTGGCTGTTTGATGCCTTCCGTCATCAATAATGCATTCCATATTATCATATTAATAGAAGATTGCCATAACTGATGCTTTTAGTGATATCAATTGAGCAACAGTGGATGTATAATGCAACGCATATCCAACGCGTGGTCTCTGGTTCCCTCACATGAAAGAGACTTGTGGATTCATAAAATAAACTAAAGAAACATTTATATTCCCCGGAGATTTTTATTTTTTTAGAGCTAGTGCTAGCTAGCTGTGGGTTAGTTCATGTGTGTGCGTGAGTAAAAGTGTGTGTCCTCATCTCTATCAATAGCTACTATGCAGCGGAAGCAGTTCTCTGGGCCATGGGGGCGACGGCCCTGGTGTCCTTCTCCCTCAGCGTGTTTGCCATGCAGTCCAAGGTAAGGCCCCGCTGCCCCCACCAATACTAAACCCAAGGTGAAGGAAAACTGAAAGTGAAACCGAAAGTGAAACCGAGAGTGAAACCCGCTTTGTGTTTGTGTTGCAGTCTGAAGAATTGTGTTCAAAGCATCTGAATATTAGATCTTTGCAAACACACACTTCAACGGACAGTATTCCAGGTCTTTGATCTGTTGCTTTGTTTTGTTCTCTTGTGGGGTTACTGCAGTACGTCCCATAAGGCCAGGTAGTGCCGAGCACAGCTGCAATGCAGGGGCTCTCAAGCACAGCTTCTGTTGTAGGTTTCAATGTAGAGTTACAATGTTCCAGTAGCTCTTCATAATTAGTCTGAACTTATCCTCTTTCTCATCTCCTGTGTGTTCTCCAGTGGGACTTCACCGCAGCCAGGGGCTCTCTGTGGGCCTTCGGTTGGACCCTGGTGTCTTTCGGATTGCTCTGCGCGATATTGAGATCCCAGGTAAATCTAGGGGCCAGACTTGATTTATCAGGATGTATCCATCTGCCCTCAGGAGAAAACTGCTGAGTTGTTTTCTCACACAAAGTGAGCAATAGCAACTATAACTATTGTTAGAAGCACTTCCGGTGTCATCATCACTCTCTCTTAAAGGGGACATATTATACCACCGGGTGTGAGTGTGATTAGCCTTACTAACCGTTTCGAAAATCTGCCCCATATGACATCAGTAGTTGGCATGTCCACCTAGATCTGTGCTGGATAGATGAGTAACGGTTACTTAAGTCCACTTGGTAGGCTGGTAGACTGATCTATCCAGCACAGAACTAGGTGGACACGCCCACTAGTGATGTCATATGGGGCAGATTTCTAAACGGTTTGTAAGGCTATTCACGCTCACACCTGGTGGTATAATATGTCCCCTTTAAAGACGTCAAACAAGAGCTTCTGGGAGTATTTCGGCAACCGACAAAAAAACTTGCACAGGCATTAAAAAAATTCAAAACCCAATTTCAAAAGATAAAATATCACTTCATAGTACCCAACTAGTGACTTATTGAATGGGATTTTATTGATGAACGCATTATTCAAGACTGTATTGCATGAGAACAGTCTGTAGCACACCACTAGAAGAATATGGGTTACTGCCTCAAGTTCTATTTGGATACAACCAGAAATATGCTGTTGTTTTGAAGCTGTGCTCTTTTTCCTCTGTCTACCCAAACAGTACCTCTACATTATGTACGCATGTATTGGAACCCTGCTCTTCTCCATAGTAAGTAGCACACAAAACACTAAACTAAACGGTTCAAGTGATTTCTACGAGATGTGTCTCGGATGTGACTGGGGGGGAACCACAAAAGAGCAGCTTCAAGCCATGCAAAGAGGTTCAGCCAGAGGTCAGACATGCCGGTGGGTGTTAAGTATTGAAGAGGACACTCTTCCCCCCCCCCCTCCCCGACCGTGTGCTGTTGGCCTCGACAGCGGATGTGGTGATCCAGGCTTTCGTTCTGCTGACCTGTGTGGTGACGGCCGCACGCAGAGCTCAACAAGCTCTCGACGGAAATCCACAAGTTGTTTATGGACGGCCAAATGTCAGCCTTCAATCCGTACTTCACCCTCTAGGCCTACTGGGTTTTTATTTTTTCTGAAGCCGCGATGAAGTCACACACACTAAAACCTTTTTCCTCCGGAATACATTAAGATTTACATTTAGGCCATTTTGCAGATCATGCCTTATCCAAAGTGACTTAATATGAATACATTTATCAGAAGAGAAACAACAATATACCGCTGTCGGTCCAGTAAGGATGTCCATAGAACCAAGTGCCAAGCATTAACAATCTCTAGGTTAACCCAGTCCCTCTATACAACTGATAGCTAGGATAAGACTACAAATGAAATCCTTACCTGCACGGGGATTCTGCACCAGTTAAGTAGAGCTGTCTTCCCCTGAATCCTTGTCTATGTCTCTCCCCGTGTGCCAGTACTTGGTGGTGGACACCCAGCAGATGGTGGGAGGGAAGAACCGGAAGTACTCAATCTCACCCGAGGAGTACATTTTCGCCGCCCTCAACCTGTACCTGGACATCATAACCCTGTTCCTGCTACTGCTGCAGCTCATCGGCCTGTCCCGCTGAGCCTCTGTCGAGACCTGGGTTTGAATGATGCGTGTTAAGTGAAGGCACGGCCATCTTTAATCAATCTCGCCGTAAACAGATTTATCCCAGTTTATCGCACTTTTGTGTTTAACGACGAGCAATGCACTGACGCTGGTTTCCCCTTCAATGGCACTTTTCCCTGTCCGTCGGGTTTAATGGTAGAGTTTCTTACATGATTTGATGGTATGGCTTTAATGTGTTCTGCACTGAGGTGTCTGTCTTTCTATATATTAATTCCCAGGAACACTTATGGCTAATAGTTGGTTGAAAAGCCAGGTGTGGGAACAATTATTCAAAATGCATTACACGGTTGTCAAGAGTTGAAATGGATGTAAACATTGCATACTGTTCTTACAATTTGCTGTTATTTGTTATGTGCAAAAGCCGTTATTGTCTGTTTGCCTGCCAAGCAGCCCTCCCCTTCCTCTACCCTTCTGTACATGGAAACCCTGCATCTGGGATTTCAATGCATTTTCCCAATACGATCCCTCCAAACTCAGATGGCCATCAATCCCTCACCCTCCAGAAATGTTGTCTCTCCCTGACTGACGGTTCTGTTGGACAGGTTGGCCTTTCCACCCAGATATCCCCCTGCTTAATTACAGATATTTCTGCTTAGTTGGTTTAAAGGCTGCTCTTAGTAGAAACAAAATGTATTCCGCTGCACTACAGCAGAACGGTTTGACCAAGGCTCATTAGCCGAAAAGGGGCTGTCCGCATTAGGGAACAGCTCTTTCCCCTGGAAGACAGCTGAGGGGCTCTTGAATTACCATTATGTGTATCACAGACTTTTAATGACTTTCTAATACAATTGCATAGGAGCTAAAGGGACATACCCTTACTTTAATGCAAATGTATGAGGATAGAAATATTCATCATCCGTTCCTATGTTAATTCTCGGAAAAAAAAACACCACCTTCAATAAAACTCAACTCATTTTATTGGCATCAGCACACTTTTTTTCCTTTCATATAAAGAGGGAATGTATCAAGTATAAACTATGAAAGTGCAAACGGCATCTCAAGGATTAGTTACTTTACAATAGAAAAATCTTAATGTGTTACAAAAAGTTTTGTCAGTTTTAAAATCATAATCACCTGAACAATCGGAAGTGCAATACACAGGAGAACACACAATCCTTAAGGAGGACTCGTGCCCTTTTACACACACGCACACACACACAGTGGAGAAGAAATAGGAGTGGGGGGAACACTTTGCAACCGCACTCATTACCACACCGCACCGTCGTCGACTAATGACTCACCGCGTCGTAGCGCGCGCGTGCTATACATCTTCAAAGACGCGTTTCAAAGCCATCAACACATTAAGATCCACTGCTACGTTCGGGCGCCGCGGAGGTCCCCCAGAACAAACACTCCATTAGCGGGGACTTCATTTCCAGATAACGAACCCTATTTACGCCCCTCGGCTGTGACACATCTACTGTACATGGGAGCAAATTACACCGTTTCAGCTCGCGAACCGTTTCGACTCGCTGCGTCGCGTTGTTTTTTTCGTCTCAGACGCGGCGCCTGGTCTTTGCTTCGACATAAATTGCTGCTTTGAAGGGTGTTCCTTCATCTCGTGGTGGAGGCGATAGGTAGTCAATTGTCGCAGTGCTCTTGTTCACCGAGTCAACCCTCTTGAGTTTACGCATCAAGTCTTTACTTTCACGTCTACTTCCAAAATAACCCAGGTCAACCATTTCAGATCAGCACAAAAAGCCGAGGGGAGACATAAACCAAGCCATAATGTATACTTCAATATAAACATTATGTACTTCCTTAATAAAAAAAAACAATGAACTCTCGTCACCAGGGATCCAATTAAGTATTTTCAGAAAGGCCGTTAAAATATCAAGTCATTTAAATTAGATATATTTTGTTGGGGCACATACATTACCAAGGGTGAGGGAAGTCAAATTTAAGGTAAACATGACTTATTTTATACACCATTTTATACTATATATATTATAAATTATATATTTCTATATGGTTTGTGAATACTGCTCAGTAACACTCTTAAGAAGAGCGTCAACAGAATAATAATTATAATAATACGTTTCGATATAGGAAGGCACTGTGAGAGAATGCGTCGGAAACCGTTCTTCTGAAGGCTCCAGATGTTACTTGGAATTGGCTCAGCTAAAGCTTTAGCCGGGCACCATGTTGCTGAGGACAAATACAAATGACTCAGGCCTGATTAACTAAGTCACAGAGCTCAAGGTCACCCACTACATACCATCTCAGTGGCTTGGTTACAATGGATATCTTCTGCCAGTTAAGCCGTGTGAGATTGCTGCAGATTCAGAACATACAGTACATTCTTTCTTTAGTTCACAATAAGCAAGATTGCAATTACTTTTTGAGCCATTTCTTTCAAAATAAGGACATGTACTAAATAAGTATACACTTATAATTCCATTGAATGAAACCGTAGGCGGCTTGTTGTCTTAGCAGCTCACCTACTATTTATAGTAGAAATTACGCTATGGATAATATTTATGTATAGTTACTTCAAAGACAACCCCCTTTTAACATCTTAAAGGATGCACTCATAATAATAATAATAATGATAATAATAATCGTATCTGAAAGACGGGGCTCTCAAACTGAGATCCCATTTCATGACTCAGTTTGTCGGGTCAACAAAAATGCAAAGAGGCACAATTTGCTTTGAATAATCCACTTGGTGACGACAAACTGCGCTCTTGCTAGTCAGTGTTTGGCACCCATTTACCGGAAGGCTGATAAGGAGAGGAGTGAATAGCGTTACACAGACGGCGAGATACCGAGTCAAATAACATGTAAATAAATCTCTGCGCTCTAATTAAGTTTCAAACTCATCCCGAAAACTACAGTAGGCTTTTACTCCAGTGGAAGAAAAAAAAAAAGGTAACAGAAGACGTAGAAATATTCTTACGTCACTCTAGCACAGAATCCAGAGACGCGACTCATTTACACAAGCACTCAATCGACGTTACATTAACACGTGGCCTCGAAAATCTATTGGTTCAGTTATTGGTTCAGTGAGTGCTTACCGTAGGGAATCCAGCCCACCACCCACCCAGACAGATAGCACTGAGTAGCGGGCTGCCCAATCACGCCCATGACAGGAACCGATGGGTCTAGCAGAAGGTGAGTGCAAGCCACTAATTCCACTGCAGCCAACCTCTGTGAACTACCGCTAGGAGAACTACGACTCATGAAGATGAGAAGGGACTCAGAAGATGGCGACCTGTAACACATTCCCCAGTCTTAGTCCCCGACCCAGTCAACCCGCCAACACCTACTCTACCACCTACTGCCTTCCTTTCCTCTATTTCCCCCTGCTTATTTAGCCGGGCCTTCTCCACATAACAAGTCCTCCTCTTCCTCTCGCGACCTCCTCCTCCTCCTCCTCCTCCTCCTCCTCCGTGGGTCACACGGTGTGGATCTGCTCCTCCCACTCCGAGGAGCTGCTGCTGGCCAGCGGGTCGGAGGTCGAGGAGCACTGCGGCGTGTCCACGTGGCACGTCCTGTCCCTGCCCGCGTCCGTCACGTCGAAGGTCTCCCCCGACGACGACGTCTCCCGCCCCTTCAGGTCCAGCTGGGTGGGCCTCTCCACGGCGGGGGTTACCGTGGCGATGGCGGCGGCGGCAGGGGCGGTGGCGTCCCTCTCGGAGTGCGTCTGTCTCCCGGGAACGCCGCCGCTAACCCCCCGCCGCTCCTCCCCTTCCCGGAGCTTGGCGTCATCCGAGAGGGGGGCGGAGGCTGTCCTCTTCACCTCCAGGTACCCTGCCCCTCCCCCTCTTCCTCCTCCTCCTCCTCCAGCGGCGTGGGGAAGGAGCGCGTCCACGTCCGTGTCGGAGGAGGTGGAGGACTCCAGCGCCACGCCGGGCCGGTTGACGTCGTGGAACCACGCCATGATGTTGCCCAGCAGGTTGGCGTTCGCTGCCTCCGCCGCCGCCGAGGACGGGTCGTGGCTGCCGCAGGTGGTGGAGTCCAGGGTGTCGCTGGACAGGGAGAAGAGGCCCGTAGACGAGCCTCCACATCCACCGCCGCCGCCGCCGCCCCCACGGGAGGCCACGGGGAAGGGTAGCGAGCCGCTGAAGCGCCGCTGCTGTGGCTGATGCTGGTGGTGGTGGTGGTGCTGGCTGGAGGACACCGCCACGGCAGAGTACTGGCTGGGGCTGATGTTGACGCTGGCCAGCTCCAGCAGCTCCGAGCTGCTGAGGGAGGATCGGGGGAGGACCTCCAGGCCCCGGGCGCTCTGCTCCAGCCGGGAGGGCAGCGACGTGCCGATGGCCCCCAGGGAGGCCTCGTGGGCCGGGGCCGGCGGGTTGGCCCAGCCCCCTGGCATGGCGGAGTCCTGGAGGGACAGCTGGATGGCCAGCAGGATGTTGGGGTCCTCGTCGTCCAAGGAGCCGTGGTCCTGCGGCCGACGACAGCAGTGGGAGTTATGAGACACACAGACTGAAATGCGTCTCCAACAGAACGCACACACTCCAAAACCTCTAAAAAATCCCACGCCCGAGTGCTTTTTGAGAACGGTTCCGAGTCCTTGAGAAGAAATGCAGCATGTGTAATTGTGCGCCTTAAACAGATTTTTTTGAGCGAGGGAGGCAAGGCCATCACTTTCCTTTCTGAATAAACTATCGCCTCTACACTGCCAGAAAATCTGCTTCTCTTTGTCGTTGGACATTTTATGTGTTAAGTGTTCTCTTCTGTTGACCAGAGTCGCTACTTCCTGCCCAGCGACCAAAGTTTACATTTAATCACAACTCATCGCAGTGTGCAACACATCGCAGAACAGCTTGACAGTAAAGCACACGATGCGGTTTTCAATTCGCAGTGGCCGCGTCCCCTTTGCGCAGCGCCGTATATATAATGTATGCATGCAGCGATTCTTTTGTTATCTTACGAACATCAAACCGATAAGAGACCGACCAGGGGACCGACCGAGGGAAGCCGACACCCTCGAGACACTCTTGGTATACATTTTTCCGCTGTGTCACCGGTTTCTCCGACTGCGACACACACCCTCTCCCCCCCGTGCTGGCGCTCGGCCAGGAGTGAACGTAGTTAAGTGGAAGGACCCCAGACAGCCATGATCCTCAAGGCGCTCGCAGGACAGCGACTCCGCAACCCCCCCCCCCCTTGCCAAATACTTGTTTTATCGCTGCAGCAAGTGACCTTTGCGACTTGTTTTAAAAGAAAAAGTATATAAAACGCTGCATCCTGCGTTTTCTGTTCGAGGAACCGCCTCACCTTGAACCCCCGCTATGTATGTATATCACCCCCCCGGCCCCCCAGTCCCAAAAGTGCAGAAGAAGAAAGCCGGAGGTGCACCTAACCTCTGCCCTCCAAATAGAATAGCAATTACCCAGCGAACGTTGTTTGGCCTATTGTACTCTTTCTTGGCCGGTGACTTTACGTACGCCACGTCTGAATTACAATGACTGATTTATGAGTAGGGATGGGGAACGATCGTCGAATAGTCGAACAGTCGGAGTCACGTAGCATATCGAATAATGAATGCGAGTACCGTTATTTATTACACAGCTCTTCTCAATGCAGTTGAACGCTCCGTTCACTTGCATGGGCCTTCACAACTTCCGTTGGTGAATAATTTTTTGATAATTTTTGATAATTGTGTTAAGTAAAATAAATAGCGATCTGTTTTCGGCGCATGTAGGCCTATCTGCCTGAGCCTGAAATAATTTTGACGTTGAATGTTGATGGCGCAGTTGTTGAAATAAACTAATTGATTTCAGACAAATAATAAAAGCCTCCCCCTGTGTCATTGTCCGTGCTTGTATACGAGGTGCGTGCATGCGTGCGTGCGTGCGTGGGGGGGTTCTTGATTGACCGATCTTTTAATATTATTAGAATACTTCTCAGCGACATTGGTCCACTCACCGCCAGCCGACGCCTTTGTCCATGCCCTTCCGGACCACCTGGGGAGGAGAAAGAGAAAGTGAAACCACAGGGTCAAAACTACAACGTGGGGGGCCAATTGAACCGAGGCAAGAAATAAAGCCATTGTAAAACGATATGATTTATCCGGCCCTTGAACCGATGTCCACATTTGATGAAATTATCATATTATTATCCTCCGCAAATGACCAGGTAATGGCCGAATGACACAGGCCATTTATCACCCTGCCCACTCAAAGGTTTTGATGTAAAAGTGTAGTGCGCCATTATCGCTGCAGCGTGAAATGTGACGTGGGGAAGACTCAACACGTTTCTTGCCCGACACGGAATAATCTATTAGCTCACAGTGGATAAAAGACCCTCCATTAGCCCGCTGTAAAGAATAGCCGACTCTGAGTACGCAAGTGATTGCATACATAGTCTTATTTCTAGGAAATGGAATGTGGATCTGACCTTCATTTTGCAACCCCAACAGAGATTTCAAAACACATTTTCAAAAGTCGAACATCATAATGTGCTTTTAAGTACATAATTGTAGTGCTGTATATTCGAAGGTTATTAATGAATATTATTTTTTTAATTATACGATTTAGGGGCCGTCGGGTTGATCATTGCAACACTATAATTACAGTTAGCTGCAAATAGCAGCTTCTCTCAAACCAACAGTATTTAACAGGCGGTTCAGTTTGACGGTTCAAACTGAGACTTTGTCAAGTCTCAGTTTATATAAAATGGAGGCAAAAGGGTCTTAAGAGGAACCTCCCGCAGCATGAATCAAACAGCATGGAACCCATCGACTTCACAGCATGTTTGAGACATCCAAATCACCAACACTGTGAAACAAAGCGATGCTGAACTATGAGATTTGAGACTGCAGTATTTGACCGATAACATCTGAATAGCCATCCTCGCTCCCAGGCGGCTCAGGAAGGAACGCCTCGAACGCACATTGCTTCCAATGTGCGTGCACTGCTGCGAGAGAGAGGGCGGGACTTCCGCGCACGCATTGGAGGGACCTACATTTGGTTAGCGGAGAGAGAGGGCGGGACATCTGCACAGGCTTTGGAGGGAGCCATAATAGTTTCAGTTACATTGGGGTCAGCAGCAAGAGGAGGCAGGACTTCTGATAGCAGGATGTCCTGTGTCCACCACATGTTTAGGATATTGCCATGTCAAATTCCCGGTCAAAAAACTCAACATTTTTTCCCATTGTTGTTTTTCTCATCTTTGTTCTAATTCTTTTCCCTCGGGGGACTGGTAGCTGACATACACCTCTCACAGGAAGTAAGGAGCGGAAATTGCTTTTTGCGGTTGGAGCGGTTCCGCAATTAAAACCTCACAAGCTTCTCTCAGCCGGCTGACACCGAGTAGGCGCGTAGGTCCTGCCAAACCATACCCAGGTTCGGCAGGGAAACACGGGGAACACATGCTGCGATTGGCGGTACCTAAACCGGGGTCCGCGGGGTCCTCTCCGTCTGGGCTGTTGCTGCGCAGACTGCCCATGTCTCCTCGTCTCCTCTGCCGGTGTCTCCGTCTGTACTGGAACTCGGTGTACTCCTGGGGGGCCAGCAGAAAACAGCCGCGTCACAACACCCCCCGGACCCACCCAGACACCATGAGCGGCGGCAGCATCAGCATCATCATCATCATCATCATGCAGTCACTCCGTTCGGGTTTTCTACGTTGATTAGTCACACATGCTGCGTCGACAGGAGTTAGGGATGAAGCCGGCCTTGCCAATCCAACACTAGACCACATCTTGAGTTTTTCTAGGGGAAAGTGAGATATGGAGTTATGGTACAAATTTCCCCGACATAAATTTGTAAAATCATAACGTGGATTCCTCATTAGAATGCATGGGGTGGATACGCGTGTGTGTTCGGGTGTGCGTCTGCGTGTGGGTGGGTACGTGTGCATGAGTGCGAGTATGTGCATTTGTGTGCGCGTGTTTGCATTTGTATGAGTGCGTGCCTGTGCGTGTCTGTGCATGTGCGTACATGTGTACGTGTGTGCGTGCATGTGCATGTGCGTGCGTTTGCCTTTGCATGTGCGTGCGTGCGTGTGAAATGTTCCAGCAGAGAGAGCACCGGAGCTCAGCCTCCTCCAGTGGCTTTGATGTGCTGAACAAGCGATCCGATCATTAGGCCCCGAGTGTGGACCGGGACTGTCACAGAACACCCCCAACACCCACGCAGAAAGGGACTCGGATATTAGGTAACGCAAGAATTAGGGTTCAGATGTTAATAATAAAAAAGAGGATTTAGTCGACACAGTCCTCAAAAAGGGAGAGCAAAGATGATTCATCAGAAAGTGAACTGGCCCCTCTGACTGACAGTATATAAGTGAGAGTTATGTGGAAGAATGTATTAGGATTCGTGATTCGTTTTAAACGCATATCTTGCTGAGCTTTTGTCAAAACGCATAGCTACAACCCTTTCCCTACTAAAAAAAAACTGTGTGCAGTGTGTTGCTGCATGAGAAACAGTGAGCCAGACAACATATTATGGGCTTTAATTATTATAACGAACAAGCCCCTACTAATTCCATAATTATTGCACACTTTCACTCTGGGGAATAGAAATGATGTAGAATGAAATTAAATGTTATTCTGACAGAGGCTTGGTAAGAACCAACATGGTCTACATTTGAATTTGAATTCAAATCCTTCCTTATCTCCAAAGAATAATAATTAGAGACTGAACATAGTCTGTTTGAATGTGTGTGCGGGAACACAGGCACACACACAAATTGAAGTAAAAGGTATTAAAGATGAATTGTATCACAATACTTCAAAGTAGTGTGTGTGCTATGGGGTATTTAAGGTGATGACACATCACTTAACATATATCAAAGCGTTGATATAGACAGCGTTAATTAAGTTGTACATCCTGTTTCTTTACAAGGAGGAATTGTGTGTGTCCGTGTGTGCGTGTCTGTCTGCGCCGGCGTGTGTCCGTCCGTGTGTGCGTGTCTGTCTGTGCGTGTGTGCGTGTCTGTCTGCGTGTCTGTCTGCGCGTGTGTGTGCTAGTCTGTCTGCCTGTGTGTGTGTGTGTGTGTGTGTGTGTGTGTGTGTGTGCATCCGTCTGTCTGTGCATCCGTCTGTGCGTGCGAGGGGGGACTTTGAAATTCAAGCATTCAGGCATCAGGCATTAGATGATGTAATGATGACGCATGCATATTAAAAGAGCAAAACCAAATCAATGCTAAAATGGGGGAAAATACATACTGAAACATTCTCAGAGTCAGACTGAAATCAATGCAGGTTAAAGGGAAAGGGTTGTTAAAAACGCACACATCACTTTTGTCCATTATACTTCCTATCTCCCTCCAACCAAAATATATAAAAATCCATACAATAATATGAAAGGAACACTTAACCACAGTGTTGAATTTTAACAAGGCATAAAAAACACCCCAGAATCATTAAAAGCACACTATTGAACATCCCATTCCAGCCTCTCTCAGGGCTAGCAGAGCTAACGTTTAGCAGTAGGGTGATTTCGCCCCAATACTGAGTGTGCAGTAACAGCAGTCACCCAACAGATACGAGCCAAGCCGAGCGGCGCCCGTTCATCAGCCGGTAGTGGGGGGCCCATGGGCACGGGGCCACACAGGGGCAGGGAGGGAGACAGGGCTGCGGAATGTACTGTGATGACATATGGCTGCAGTCCCCCCAACCCCCCCCCGGGGAAGAGCCCCCGAACACACAACTCTGCACTTCTGATGATAATCTAAAAATAACCGCGTTGTTGTCATGCATCATTGTTTTTTCGTGGCTCCCACTGTGTTTGGGGGAACTTACGGACACCTGTTTGAGAGACCTTGGCCTGTTAATGCTTTTAGGCGGGGTGGAGCTTTCCTGAAAATAGCCGTGCAGGCGTGCAGCGGTCTGCCGGTAGTGGAGAGGGCCTGGTGAGAGGGCCATCTGCAGCCATCCCTCCCCTATCATCCCTCCCCTATCATCCCTCCCCTATCATCCCTCCCCGAGCCAGCCATCAGGCTTTGATTGCGGGTCGACGGGGCCCATTACCTGCCCTCGGCTCTCAGTGATCACCAGGCAAAGAAAAGTTGCATTCTGCCGCCTATTTTCCCTTTTTCCGACTGAATTTGTATTTTAGTCCCGCAGAGAGGCTTTCGGATGGCAGCCAGAGATAGGTGCTGCAGGGGAGTGGCCACGCCTTGCTTTTGTTATTTCTAACGCTGTCGGAAGAAGAGACCGAGGAGATAGCTCCTTCCACCTGAATCTCCAACGACGTCGGGGCTCTTCTGATGAGAAGCCACGTCTTTGTAGTGTACGCCCGCGTACTTAATTAAATCCGTCCCTCTGAAATGCAATGGCGTCCTGTCGTTTTTTTTGTGGTGTGTTTTCTTTACTTCCTTCCTTTTCTTCCGCCTGCCAAATTATATCGGTATCTGGGGAGTTTTTAATTAAGGGTGCCCGCGCTGGCCAGCCTGCCTGGTTCAGACGCGTTTGAGCAGTCATTACCTCGGGTGATGCAAAGCCCAAATACTCCCAGTCCCAGGTCCCGCCAGCGAAGCTGAAGGGGGGAGACGGGGGAGGGAGAGGGGGACAGATGGAGGGGGAGGAAGAGAGAGAGGGAGGGCGGGAGGGAGGGAGGGAGGGAGGGAGGGAGGGAGATAAAGAGAGGGAGGAAGGGAGGCAGATGAAGAGAGCGGGATTAAGAGGGAGGAAGGGAGGGAGATAAAGAGAGGGAGGGAGGGAGGGAGGCAGATGAAGGGAGCGGGAGTAAGAGGGAGGGAGGGAGATAAAGAGAGGGAGAGGGAGGGAGGAGAACAGAATAAATATGAGCAAGATCTCACAAAATGTAATATACGTGCATTCAGGGTGTAATAGAACAAATGCTGAGGTTCCACTACTATTAAATATTTGTATTTATTACACTTTTTCAATAAAGCTATAATAATGACATTTATTTACATGCGTTAAGGCAATAATAAGCATCAACTAACAATGAATTGTAAATTGACTTATGGTCTAGAAATAATTTAGTAATGGTGTTCATGTTAACTAGGGAAATGGTGTTCATGTTAACTAAGGAAATGGTGTTCTCATTAACTAAGGTAATGGTGTTCATGTTAACTAAGGTAATGATGTTCATGTTAACTAAGGTAAAGGTGTTCTTGTTAACTTGGGATATTTATTCATATCATACATCATTTAGGGTTAGAGTAAACCCTCATCCACTAATTTCAACCCTTATGCAAGGATATATACGGTACTAATATTTTATACTGAAGATAATTATGTAAACTAATGGTTAATATATGGGCCCTTTCCATCATATGATAAATTATTTCTGCAATTCCCTTTTTGCACATCATATTACACTTGAAAGATAACGTTTGGTCAAAACCGACGGCTCCGTTTAGAAAACGTCCTTGTATATTAAACTTAAGTTTACTAGGCTTACTAAGACATGTACTTATTGTGAGTCACTTTGGATAAAAGTGTCTGCTAAATGCCCTAAATATAAACGTAGGCAGAAATTGAGCTCAGCATCTGGGGTGTATTTCCCTGCATTTAAAATGATCACATGAAGACATGTGATTGGCTTATACTGATCGAAAACTCACTGTGTGAGTGAGTGAGCCATCGAGGGAGGGAGGGAGTGAGTGAGTGAGTGAGAGTGCAAGTGAGTGGGTGAGTGAGTGAGTGAGAGTGAGCAAGCGAGTATGTGACTAAGTGAGAGTGAGTGTGTGAGCGAGTGAGTGAATGAGAGTGAATGAGAGCGAGAGTGAATGAGAGTGAGAGCGGGTGAGAGCGAGAGAGAGTGAGCAATTAAGTGAGAGTGAGTGAGTGAGTGCGTGAGTGAGTGAGTGAGAGAGCAACAATGAGAGCAAATGTGAGCGAGAGTGAGAGCAAGTGTGAACGAGAGTGAGTGAGAGTGAATGAGAGTGAGTTATTGAGCGAATGAGCGAGTGAGTGAGTGAGTGAATGAGTGAGTGAGCGAGCGAGTGAGTGAGTGAGAGAGTGAGCGAGTGAGCGAGTGAGAGCGAGTGATTTAGAGTGAGTGTGCGAGCGTGCGTGCGTGCGTGCGTACCTGCTGCGTCTGGGGGCATCGGGGGAGTCGTTGGGGGCCACGCCCCTCGCCACTGAGGCCAGGAACTCCTGCCTCTTCTGCTGCACCAGACAGGCGGCCCGGAGGATCCTGTGGCGCGGCGTGCGCAGGTACGGCCGGTTGACCTTCTGGGCCAGGTCCTCCGTCACCATCTCCAGGTCCGTCTGAGTGGGGGTTCATGTTCACGTACGCTTCATACAATTATAGTTTGTCCAACAGGGTGCGTTCATGTTCTGCTTATGAAAGGACAGAAAATTACTCGTAACGCCGTGGAGCACAAAATGGAATTGGGAGACTTGAAAATCGTTCTGAAAAGTTTCCGAAATTGCCGTATTTGAACGCTAAAAGCCGGGGCGACGCCAGGCGGTCGTCAAGGCTTGGGGCCAGTTTGAAGTGGAGCAGATTTAAGAGTCTGAATGGTAGACGCGCAGGCGAGCTGGACCCTGTAATCATGGTGCACTTATGAGTGAAAGATGCACAGATCCTCAGTAGAATAGCCATTAGCCAGGGTCCAAAATCTGTCCAACATGTTTGGATATTATCTCGGCTGGCCTTTGGGTGACCGTTTGGTTTGTTCCCCTCAAAGACAGAGAGTGGTTTCTAGACAAAGAATAAGCTGGAGAAAAACGGGATGACTTTCAAAAACATCAGCCAGCATTCAACCCGCCCACGCACACATCTCCCTAGACCAGCCAATATTGGCACCCTATCCTCTGTTTGCGTTTTCCACCACTTCTTTCAGTGCAAATGGCTGAGCAAACAGCCAA
>NC_082387.1:8191624-8310797 GCF_031168955.1 Gadus macrocephalus
CAAAGTATAGTTATAAACAGCGTTAATTAGATTGTACATCCTGTTTCTTTACCAGGGTGTGTGTGTGTGTGTATGTTGGTGAGAGTTGAGTAGGTTTGGAAGGCCTCAACTTCAAAAAAGAAAAATGGGACAAGTGAAATTGAACAACCACAATAAACACACAACTGCATTTTGTGGCGATCTGAAAGGCTCATTTCCTCCCACAGAGTAGCATGTGTTGACTCAACCAGATTTGATCAAAGGGTCACTTCACTCTCCCCTTCCTCGCCTCCCTTGCCTCCAAAAGGCTCAGAAGGGGGGAGACGATGGGGGAGAAGGGGGGAGGAGGAGGGCTGAAGAGGGGAAGAGTTCCGAGGACGCGCGTTCCGGCCACTCACTCGAACACAGCGCACGGCTAAGCTGCTCCATCTTGTCCTTTGCCGTCTTCAGCAGCCGATGCTCCAGCTATTGTGAGGAGAAGACACACGTGATTTTACCCTTCATTGTTCTGGAAAATGGCTTTGGGTGCGGGGGGGGTTTGGGGCGTCGAAACCACCAAACGAAAGAAAATGAAGCGATTTCCTCAAAAAATGCGCCAGGTGCACAGAGATGTGTTCCGAGCGTGAAAGAAAGGACATTGTCAAGGTGTCCCCGGGGATTTTGTCATGCGGAACATAGCCAACTCTGCGTCGTTTGTGGGGTGGATGGCTGGTTTCTTAAACCAGTCCAACTGAGGTGTATGCATGTGTAAGCATGCGTGTGCATGTGTATGTGTGTAAGTGTGAATGTGAATGTCTGCGCACGTGTCTGTGTATGCATGTGTATGTGCCAACACATACATACAGTCCACCGCTCCACACACTCCACACACAGAAGACAATTTTCTTGCATCCCATTGGTCAGGCCTGCGTTACCGCACCATTCCTCAGGGGGCAAACTAGCAAGGTCCATTGATAGTTGCGATTTCTACCCCACCACCACCACCACCCACACCCTCAAAGGGGGGATATTAGGCCCCCAAGTGCGAGTGTGATCAGCTATTACAAGCCATTTTGAAAGTCTGCCATTTTCTGTGTTTTAGTGACCTCCGAGTGGGCATGTCCTCCTAGATGTATGCTTGATAGATGAGTCTACCAGGCTACCCAGTGGACTGTAGAAAATGTTGCTTTTCTAACCATCATGCACCTAGGACATAGCTGTATGATGGAATGACGAGTAATAGATAAGGACCTAGATTCGAGGTGGACACTCCCACTGGTGATCACAAAAACACAGGGAAAAGGCAGATTTTCAAAAGACTTGTAACCGCTAATCACACTCACACCTGGTTGTGTAACAGGTGAGGTGGGGTGGAAGGGGTAACCGGGTGGTACCTCACCTGGTAGCTGTGCTCGTGGTTCTTGAAGCGGGTGAAGTAGTGCATGAACCGATCCAGCTCCTGGAAGCTCTTGTGCTTTTTCTCCGCCTGTGGGAACACAAACCAAAACAAGAACCGGTGAACGGGAGAAACGAACCGCCGTAAAAGTCAGACGATGAAGCTTTTACACTTCTGCGTTGAACAGCCGTCGTATGTTCGCCCTAGACTGATGCATTTCACTTTATGTTTCCATAGAGGGGTCATATGACTTTTCCGATTCCTTTTTTGAATATTGGTCCTGTAACATAGAAAGGAATCAAAGGTTTTTCCCAACATTTGATGAAATAACCCTGAAAAGCCTTGTTCAAATAAGATGAAACACACACACACAGACACACGCACGCACGTACGCGCTTCAAACAGGGTACGTTCTTCACGAGGCCGGCGTAGCCACAAAATAGGCAACGCAGTAGCGTACGTTACACCGCTCTACCATCACGTTGGCGTAGTTCCACGTCGGGGAAGCCGAGCCATGAATGCAGCACCTGGAAGGAGAGCCTAGGGGCGGGTGTGTGACAGGAAGTGTAATTGGGCTGGCTCCTCCTCGGGGGGATTGGCTGACGGTAGGCCCGGGGAGTGAGTGCTCATCGCAGGGGTTCAAACAAGCACTGACGATTGAGTGGCGCGCGGACCAACACGGGCCCTGGCTCCCGCTCACCTCTGCCAGCGGTGAGCGGGAGAGACTGGATGATTCATCTTGATGAGTGTGTGCGTGTGGGTGACTGTGTGTAGCGAAACTAGCAGGGGGGTGTGCTCGTTTGAAGCCTCCCAGACTGCAGCAGTGTGAAAATTAATGAATGAAAGGCTTTCCAGTGATATTTTATCAGTTGTGGAAAAAAAACTTTTTTTTCTATATTGCATGACCAATTTTCAATGACTCAAAAGGAAGTAGTCATACCCTTTGTGAAACCCGGTGAAATACTTGACCTATTTAACGAGGGTAGTTTAAAGTCTGCTGCCTCATCCCAATTTCCAAGCCGATTTTTATTCGTACATTCTCAGGGGCTAAATGCCTTGATCCCCTGTTCAACTCCGACCTTAGCGTGTACACACACACAATCTAGCTGTGTGCTTGGACCCTGAGCCTTAGTTACTCTGTCCTCCTAGGGGCCTGACTCTCTCCTCCTAGGGGCCTCACTCACTCCTCCTAGGGGCCTCACTCACTCCTCCTAGGGGCCTCACTCACTCCCCCTAGGGGCCTGACTCTCTCCTCCTAGGGGCCTCACTCACTCCTCCGAGGGGCCTCACTCTCTCCTCCTAGGGGCCTCACTCTCTCCTCCTAGGGGCCTCACTCTCTCCTCCTAGGGTCCTGACTCCATGCCCCGTTCCCCGAGCCTACCTCCACCGTCATGTCCTTGGACTGCTCCTCCACCTGCTGGATGACCTCGTAGCGCGTGCAGCGGTAGTAGCCGCCGGTCGACGAGCTGTGCTTCTTCCACTCCTCCAGGCAGATCCAGCAGAAGTCGTATTTGCACTGCAGGGAAGGGGGGGCAGAGACGCACGATCTCGGGTTAATTCGGCGTCAAAAGCCACGGCTTCCGATGAAATATTCAGAAGAATTCCAGAATGTCTCAAAAAGAAAAAGTAGCATCACCGGCCTTGAGATAACGAGTAGTTAAACTGAATAAACAGCGGCACAGCGTAATGTAGATGGGCTTCATAATGAATGGACATCGGGTGGCAGATGGTAAACCATAAATAGCTGCCATGGCATCCAATCGCTTTCAAACTAGCTGGAGTCCTCCCCAGGGACTGTGTAGTTCTACGAAGTTTCTGCCCGGGCTGGGAGTGTTCTTCCTCGCAAGTTTCCTAATGGAGCCATTAGGGTTTCCATTTTAATTAAACCTGTAGACTTTCAGCTCAGGCTCCCTGCAGTCCATAGTTAGATTCTTAGCGGTGTTGGGCTCATAAATATTTACGCACATTTTGTTGTTGTTGAGGTGGTTAGGAAAAGCGCTACTCTCTCATTAAAAAGGATTACACTAGTGTGATTTTGATTCATGGTCGTTATTGGGAGTATAACGTTCAATTCAGCTTGTGTGCATGGTTTGACTAGAACGCAGATAAACACGGCAATGCGCGGAAGAACAAATGTCTGCATACACTGCTTCTAATCCCATTCATCTATTATGGAAGTAATTGAAGCAAACATTAAAGTATAGATTGATTACCTACTTCAACAACACACAACATGGGAGTCTTTGTAAGCTTAACAGGAACAGCAGTAAACAAAGCTTTGCATGGTAAGTCAACAGCCAGCAGGACCATATACTTCTACTCAGCCATGCGCACAGACATAGTTAAAGTGAAGCAATAAGGAGGAACAGGGCCGGCCTATCGTCCAGGGCCGTATCAGTGTCCTTGTGTTGCCATGAGCAGGCTGTCAGACAGTGACGAGAGAGCGACCCTAGCCAATCCCCTCTGGGGCTGTACAACACAACGCTACAATCTGCTAGCTACTCTGTTTCCACACAGACACACACATGCACACAGAGAAACACACACACGTACACAGAGACACACAATCAGAGAGACACACACGCACGCACACAGACACATACACACAGTGAGACACACACACAGAGACACACACACACTCGAAGAGACAGAGACACACACACACACACACACAGCTAAAGGCCGAGACAGTCAATGATCTTGGAAACATTGTTAACATGATAGTTGCTGGAGGAGAAATAAAAAAGTTAAATCAATACCGAGATGAGTTTGGGAGGGGGGGAGGAGAGAGATGGAGGGGATGAGCGAGAGAGACACACGAGGGTTTGTAATATGAGAGGCCGAGGGTGGGAAAAACTAAAAAGAGTGAAAAAGTCGACCAGGGGGAGGAACACAGGGGCGGGAGAGGATGGATCACGGAGAGGAACGTCAGGAGTTCTTCTAGGGATGTGACAGATCAAGGGCACTCTGCTCTGCATGCGGCCCGCCGCACATGCGCGCACACACACACACACACACACACACACACACACACACACACACACACACACACACACACACACACACACACACACACACACACACACACACACACACACACACACACACACACACACACGTCAGTCTGGTTCCTTTCAGCAGGGGGAATGAGGGGGCGGGATATTGAGTTGTAGTGTCATCTGGAAAACCGCTGGGTTGCCAGATTAAGCTACATCACACGAGCCCTGCTGCTGGCTGCCGCTGGCTGCTGCTGGCTGCCACAGAGCGGGCGCCTATTAACCTTCACTATTCGTTTTCGAATGCTGCATTAGTGTTAATGAAGCCCTCATGGGGCTGTGTAGTGAGGGCGCGCACACACACGCACACGCACGCACGCACGCACACGCACACACACACACACACACACACACACACACACACACACACACACACACACACACAGCGAAAGAGGTGTTGACGCTTTGCATTGAAAGTGGTGCCTTAACTGTGCAGCGGATGGACTTTGACGCCTCGGAGCCCAATTTACTCAATTCGAAAAAAGACCACATTTTCAGTTCCATCGGGTTTTCAAAAGGTGGTGATCGCTTTAAGAGAAGGAAGTGTTGTATTTGTTGTATTTATCAAGTTGGGAGGTTTCTCTTCTGTGTAGCGAGCATGTTGTATACGATTTGTTTTCAGAAAAAAAACACATTGAACATATTCAACACTTATTGTCGTTTGATCCAATCCCCAACTTCATAGCCCAAATCGAGATTTAGTCCTGACCTTGTCCACAAATTCATACCAAAGCAAAAGCATGGCTGAACGCTTTGGTTTATCTGAGTTTGCAGTCAAATGAATTGCATTAATCTTAAAGCAAACTAGTTTTAAAACGAACACAATCATTTGAATGATTCATTCTCGTTCCTCTTAAAGCGTCGGATGTCTCCGGTGTCTCTCGTTCCCTGAACAGGATTCGGGAGCCCCTGAAAGCCACGGCTGCTTCCCTGGTCCTTCGAGCCCTCATTAGAGCTCTTATCTGTAGGATGAGGAGCGTGTGTTCGACCTGAGGCATCAGGCGCGCCCGGAGGAGGCCTCTGAGAGTCGCGACTGTCAATCGCAGGAGAGCCCCTCCAAGTGGGGGAGAGGCTTAGAAGCCCGGCCTCGTGCGGAACTCTGGGTATTCCTATAAGCTGTTCTCTGGCTGGCCTGATGTCCAGAGGGGCGTGTAGAAAGAGGAGCTCCTGCTTTATAGCAATATTGACTGGTAATGACAAGAACGAAAGAATGACTGGAGGAAAACGCCTCGTCCTTTGAGATACGTCTCGACGGGAAAGGTTCCTGGACTGAGGTCACACAGAGTAAATAGAACGAGAACCTAGCTAGTAACAGACGGTGTGTGTGTGTGTGTGTGTGTGTGTGTGTGTGTGTGTGTGTGTGTGTGTGTGTGTGTGTGTGTGTGTGTGTGTGTGTGTGTGTGTTGGACGGCTGGTTGAAGCAGCCTCACCAGGTGAGGCTGGTGAAACCTGGCGTCCTATTGGCAAGTGAGGGTGGCGTGAGGGTGGCGTGTAGGAGTCCCGTGTCTCTGGCCACGGTGTGTACCTGCCGAGGAGACCGTGGTGGGGCAGCAGCAATCCTCTCTGCAGAGCCATTGTTTGGTCAATATTACCGCTTAATAGTGGAATTACACTGCCAGAACACCGCAGTAAACAATGGCAAGACTGAAAGGCGTTTAAAATGGTAAAAGCTTCACGTTTCAGAACGTTCCCCATGGATTTAGATTGCGGTTTGGAAGGGTTTCCCGCTAGCTCTGCAATAGTAAAATGCAGGTAAAAAAACTGCATAGCATTTCAAACTCCAGTGGGGGTGAAATGCACATAGAGTGTATGTAACGCAAATAGAGTCTATAAAGCACATAGAGCGTGGATAACACATAGAGTGTATATAAGGAACATAGAGTCAAAACTAAAGCACCTACAAAACAAGTACACGATTTCTCGTCGAGGTTTAGTCTGTGTGTTCGATTAGGGTTTTGGGGTATTTCAGGCGTTCTTAATACATATTCATGAACACTGGATTGATTCTACTCAGGAACCTTGCCAGCAGTCTTCTCTGTGGGGAAAAGCCAACAAAAATCCTCCCATTGTTGATGTCACGGGGAGAGAGAGCGAGAATGATTCGATGTGTCGAGTACGGCTCTGCAGTGAAATACGATTTTACCCATTTTGAATGGTGAAAGAATAGAGAACGTATTGAAGACTCCCGTACTCCGTCTCCCATACGTTCACTGCTTCTTTCTTTATTATTATTCCTATTCCATTATTTAAGTACAGTGTGCAGTATGTGTGAGAAACACACATACTGAGCCTCTTGACATGGTGGCACATTATGTATTAGGCTACATAAAGAAAGACGTTTTCTCTGAATAAATTTGGTTTAGACTGTTGGGGGTAAAGGCCATATGACGTCACTGACCTCACCAAATTTAACGGGCCAGTAACGTGACTAAAAGTAAGGGTTACTCCGGGTTTGAAAATTGTTAGAAACATTTGGGATAATGTAAGCTACACAACTCAACAAATTATATAAGATAGGTATGGTCGTTTTTAGACAATCTAACGCGGAAATGTTACAGGTCATACCTTTAATAAACCTATAACAAACAGCTGGAGTCCGCAATTACGCAGAGATGAAGTCCACCGTGAAAAAGAACAAAGCCCCAAAGCAAAGGAACATCTTTCAAAGAGAGAAGCCTTTTATGCTGGTCAGGCACGGCTTCCTGCTTAACGAACAGCATAACCGGGCTTAATGTACAGTAAAGCACAGCTTGTTGCAATTCTCTTTAAAACATTTTCAAATAAGTCTGTTAAGGCACATTAAGCCTTTCTAAGCGAAGTCGATGTGCTAAACATAAAGTGCGCGTCGATCCCGCTTGTGAACGAGTGTTTCCCAACAGGTACTCCCCCATCCTCCCTAATGAAGCGCGGTCTTTACCTTGGCGCACTGCATGTGATTGCAGCCCTCGTTCTTCTGGATGGGCGACTTGCAGTTGGCGCAGGCCTTGGAGTTGGTGAGCATCCACAGGCTGTTGGCCGCGTCCTCGTAGGCCTCGCTCACCCCGCCCACTGCGGTGGCAGATAGGGGGAGGAGGACACATTAACGCCGGCACTGCCGCCGCTGCCGCTGCTGACACTTCTTTTAAAACAGGCCGTTGGGTTTGAGTCTCACCTCGCTAATGTTTATCGTCTATATATTTAACACACGCACGCATGCGCCAACACACACATGCGCGCAAAGGGGCGCGTACACGCGCACGTGTACACACACACACACACACACACACACACACACACACACACACACACACACACACACACACACACACACACACACACACACACACACACACACACACACACACACACACACACACACACACACACACACACACACACACACACGTGTGTGTGCTAACACGCGCTTACACACAAACAGACGCTTACACACACACGTCATGGCACCTGTACGATGCCTCTTCAAACCCCCGGCATACTGTGACATAATGAAATTTCGCACCAAAGAAAATAAATCCAGAGGGGAATGTTTAATAACAAGTCATTTGATTCCACCTGGGTCACCTCTGCAGCACGGCACTTTATAGACTTCAGAGTCTTAGAGGCCATTTTCCCGACATCACTTAGACTGTCAACACTCTGATTAAAGCTTATGCACCCCGAAATGTGTCAATATGTGAGGGGTTCATTTAAATGAATCATTTATTATCAACACTCTACATTTTAATTGGTTTAGCTCTAAACGGTTGGTAATTAATGTCTGCCTTGCGCTCAAAACACGGGGCAATTCCTCCCCTAGATCAATCACTCAATACAAACGCTGTCAGGAGGAGAGATTGGATGAATAACAAGTCACCGCTTCCGTGTTGCAATAACTTACATCTGCCGGATCTAACGCCCCGACGAGCGGCCTGTCAAACCAGGGGATTTATCAGCAGTGTCACTTTTATTCAAAGCAAACGTCCCCAAAACAAACGTTTGAAAACATCACAGCCGCATTAAACCACAACTCAGGTGGAGTTAAAAAAGGAGCCCCCCCCCCCCCCTCAATCCTTTGTGCTGCGCGATCCCCCCCCTCTCTTAAAAAGGTCCCATGACATGCCACCACCACGGCTTGTAACGGCTAATCACACTCACACCTGGTGGCACGTCATGGGACCTTTAAGTCACTGATTAAGTCAACGTCCCCTTAGGGAGTCGCCGTCCTTTAGGCGTTCGGATGAGCGCTCAATGCGTGCGCGTAGCCGGTGGACGACGTTGGTGGAAACCAGACGGCGGTGGTGTACTCACGCTCCTGCGGCCGCATCTCGCTCACTTTCTGCAGCCACAGCTTCCAGACGTCACAGTCACAGGGTTCATGGGCTTCTCCTTGACACTCCCTAGAGGGCGAACACACACACACACACACACACACACACACACACACACATACATACACACACACGTCAACAAAAAGGCAGCGGAGGAGGAGAAGACGGATGGCATCGAAGGATGAAACGGACAGACGGCAACGTGTGAAACGAGCCCAGCCGACGAGCACTGGGCACGGGTGACCCAGCAGACAGACGGGCGGGGGAGGCCCCCAGGCAGGCGGGAAGAGAAGCAGGCAGGCAGGCAGGCAGGCAGGCAGGCAGAAGGACAGATGAGACGGCGTCCACCAGATGCACAGGGTCATGCTTAATTTTGTTTGGCGTGCGTGCTGGGCCATTCCCCGTTTCCCGTTAGACATTCGAAAAAACTAAAACAAACGACCACAATGAACAACTGCCGGCGCCACAAAGCAAACAGGTACGCCCGCCAACGGGTAGAGCGGCTGGCGTGCGACAGCCGTCATCCCTTGGCCCCCGTTGCCGTGACGACTGAAGGCATCCACTGACTTCCTCGCGTCGGAGCACGGTCACGCCTACGGACGTGTTTCAAAGCCCGTGACAAGTAGACTCTGTAGCTGAACAGACAGGTTTAAGAGCTATGGGCTGTGGTTAGGAAGCCTTATATACTGGAGATGGAAGTATAGGAGAAGGGATGTTGATATTGACAGGTAGGGGGTCTTCTGGAAGGGGCAGATGTAGTCAGGAGGTTGGTAAGGGGGGGGGGGGGGGTGGGGAGGCAGATTATTAGAGCGCACTAATGGGCAGATGGAGATGCAAAAAGACCTTAAAAACACAAAACAAACATGCTGGCGAACGTGTAGCGATTAAGGCAAGACAATTTGGACAAATTGCAAACGTCGCAAATCAATGATTACAACGTTGATCTCTAGACATGGGCCTGATCGTCTGCCTTTAACATGCTGCAGTAACTGGACTATCATCTTCTGTATCTCTGTGCACTGGTGGGGGGGGGGGGGGGGGGGGGGGTAAGCTTGGCCCCCACCTTAATGAGGAGTGATAATTACTAATAATATTTGATATGCAATTGATGATACACACTCAGAATGCCACATCAATGTTTTTTTGAATTACGAAATATGTAACCTGATTTAATAATAGTTTAAAAATGAAATACATAGAGGCAATTCAGGGCTTGCAATATAGTTCCAGATGCTGAGAGTCTGAGAGCCTTTCCAAACTCACCACAAGATCCATATCTGCAGTTTGCTTTTGCTTAAGGCTGTGCCCTATGCTGCCCGCGGTGAGTTAAACTTTATTCTCACCTGTAAAAACAGATGGACAAACATTGCATACACCTCGTTCACGACCTAAAGTAACCATAAAAGCACGAGCCATAGAACCACCGGGAACCAATTTCCATCAGGCGGTTGGCCGTGGCCCCGTGTCAAGAGATCAACCATGTAATGGAATGCGGCCCTTTGCTGCCCAGTGTTAACGAGGGCGCCGCTCTCTCTGTGTGTGTGTGTGTGTGTGTGTGTGTGTGTGTGTGTGTGTGTGTGTGTGTGTGTGTGTGTGTGTGTGTGTGTGTGTGTGTGTGTGTGTGTGTGTGTGTGTGTGTGTGTGTGTGTGTGTGTGTGTGTGTCCGGTGCTGACCAACAGAACAGGTGGCCCTTGCCGCAGTCCACAGCGGGGGCTCGGAGCAGGGCGAAGCTGAGCGGGTTGGCGGAGGACCCCCGGGTCTCCTGGGAGTTGAGGCGCACGGCCCTCTCGCAGCCCGCCCGCGGACACCAGCGGATGGCCGGGTTGTTCTCCACGAAGGCCTGCCGACACAGGGGGGGGCACGGGGGGCATGAGACAGTGGAACAGAGCTAAGGCTACTTTATTTATATAGCAGTATTCAACCACGAGGCTGACTCCAAGCGCTTCACGTAGAAACAGTCACACAATAGAACAAATACAATTAAATTATGAAATAAGAAAGATAAGTCAAAGGAAACGCAGTATAATGAAGGAGGAATATAGGAGGACACAGCAGCACATTGTTTGCCTCAAGGTCATTGCTTACCCACAAATGAATGGTGAAGAAGCCTTTTTATTTAAAAGAAATACATTATTTTACTAAGCTACAAACCAGCATCTACTCAAGTTATTTGTGAGACCTAATGAGGCTAAGTACTACAAATCCCTTGAATGGGGCCATTCTGTTAAATACCCCCGTCCCAGCCTGAAAGCCTGACTGCGAATTGGACCCATTTAGTAATTTTCTATAAACAGACCAGCTAATAAAACAAAATCTCAAGTTGCCAACTGCGCTCCAAATCCCTTTTCCTCAATGTCGTCTCTCCCTGCTCGTTATTAGAGACAAAAGCTTCTAGAAATAAATGTATTATTGACATGTGGGCAGCGAAATCGCACGCCACATTATTACCAGACTAATGCGCGTTTTGTTTTAGCCGCCTGGAAATCTTCTCCACCCAAATCATTTGTCAAGGATAATTTTACTCCTGCGTCTACAAAAGTATCGATTTAAAAGTTGATGGATTTCAAAACTTTTTAAAAAGGGGTAGGAGGGAGGACATTTTCGTGGTGTTGGCATCGACGTATGGCACAGATGTCTGGGGCTGTTAAAGGGAAGGCTGGCCATATTCTGTTTTTCCCATTCCAGAAATCTCAATGGGATATACGTTTTTTAGTACACACAAAAGCATCACCTGTTCACCATAGGCTGTAAATGGAGTTTTGAACACCCCAAAAATGACCTTTGAACGAGTGACCGAGCAACCCTGCTGATATGCTGGTCTGAACAAGTCACTGCCGGATTGATTTAAATGGCAGTAGACCCCTAGCCTAGGCAGGGGTTTCGTCCTCTTCCCACAAATCAATACATTTGTGTAATATTTCCTAATATAATAGGAAAAGTTGAAGACTCTCGGTAAAGTATGGTGCTACTTTCAAGCTTGCGTCTTATGTATTTTTTTAATCATCTTCCTGCCGATAGGTCAACTGATAGTTTGGGGTTATTTCAGTTCCTTTGGGGCAATATATATTTATAATGAAAAAAAAAAGAAAAAATTATTAAAAAAGTATGCCCCCAAATATATCCGGAGAGCCAAAGAAAGACAATTTACCATTTGAGACTTTTTTGGGTTTTTTGGGTGCAGTTGGGTCTTAAAACATAGCTAGTAACACCCAATTAAAATCACATTGATGCTTTGCATCCAATATTAATAATGACAATAAAAAGCAAATAACAAAGAATATTTTTGCACGCAAATAAATAGCATATAAAAGTGTTTCATGTTGTTTTTAACCATTCTGCCCGCCTCCTTGGAACCATTATTATATGTGCCGAAACATTTATCAAGTGAAACAAAAAACTACTAACCAACTGCCTTTTACAGTTTCAGGAATTATACGGTGGCTTTGCCTCCATTTTGGATGATAAATAAAAATTATGCTTTACTTTAAGAAGGAAAGCTAATTAAACCTGCACTACGTAACTTTGAAGAGGTTTACTCTGTTCAAGAATATCTGAACTAGAAAGCTTTTCAAGCGTAAAATGTGTCAGGGAAAGTTTCTGTATAATACGTTTTATCCAAGTCCGCCCTTGAACACAAATGGACAGCTCTTGTTTGGGTTTTGGTCATGGTCATGTGACTAAACTGAGTACACAGCTCACTTAGCAACAGGCTTTTTAATCAAAAACGAAACTGTTTCTTTGTCCCACGTCAAACCCATGATAGTGAATTAAACAACGGAACAATTCAAGTGTAAAGTCAAGTGTTTTTTCAATACAATTTCTCTGACTCATAGTGTCCACAGGCCACATTCTGTGCTCCTACTGTTACTGCCCTGCAGACACAACAAAACATATTTAAGAAGACGGAAAACTCGACAAGCAGGATCACGACTACTGAATACTGAATGTTGGGGTCGACATCTTAACACACACCTCCAAATCCAAACACTGGATTGCGAAACACCAACAGCTTTTCAGCAGTGCATTTGAATGATTTTACATCTTAAATTACATGGATACCTTTGTTTTCTTTCAACAAGTGTTCAAGGAAGCACTCTTTCATATCTGTGGTTGCAAACACTATACTGCCCCCTTGTGGTAACGTTACATTTATAGTGCCGATGTGAATACAGGCGGATCTCTGCCTGCACAGGGTACGCACACAAGAGTGGATTCAGCTTAAGCCTACAACGAGCCAATCTATCCAGTATCACATGATTTCATTCGCACATATATAGGGTATACTACCATTAACTAGACCGACACATACGTTACTCTTTACCTATTTATTGACGGCCCGAAAACTTAGCACTCCCGCATAGCGACCATACATCAACGGGCTAGCTCAGGATATCTAGTGGTAGGTTCTTGTACACAGCAATGGCACTTCTGCCCCTAGTGGTCAGAGGCCAGTATCACACCAAAAAAAACCTGCTTTAGTGTCAACCATGTTGACAGACACCCCCACCACCCCCCTCTCTCACCCCAATCAGGGTGAGGTTGGGGGGTCCTCCCTTCCCCCAGTGTACCGGGTCTCCCTCCCCGCCCTACCTTGATGTCAAACTGCAGGTAGCGCCGGTCCATCTCCCGGGACACCACGCTCTCGATGACCTCCACGGGAACCAGCTGGAAGCAGTCGAAGGCGGGGCAGAAGATGTTGTGGGCGTCGCCCTCCTGGATCTTCAGGTTGAGGAACCTGGTGGAGCCACGAGTCACAATAAGACGACACTTACTGTTTTACTGAGGGTGGATTATGGATGTCAAGTTCGGAGACAAACCCCCCCGTTGTGGTTCGCACGGTATTGTTTGTTTGATATTAAATGGCCTGTATTATACCACCAGGTGTGAGGGTTTAGCCTCTACAAACCATTTAAAAAACCTGCCTTTCCCTGTGTTTTAGAGACATTACTAGTGGGCGCGTCCTCCTAGATGCATGATGGATAGATGAGCAACGTTTGCTACAGTCCACTGGCTATGCTGGTAGACCGATCTATCCAGCGTACATCTGGGTGGACACGCCCACTTGTGATTTCACTAAAACAGAGGAAAAGGCAGATTTTCAAACGACTTGTAACAGCTAATCACACTCTTAACTTGTGGCATAATAGGACCCCTTTAACGAGTCATGTTTGCCTGATTGATGAAAAGCACAGTAGCAATCTGATGCAGGTTTTATTAATTTTTTTGTCGTTTTGAGTGTAGTGCCACAAGATCCTAGTGAGGGATTTACTTCCTCTAGCATCAAAAGAAGACAAACGGGCTAACAGTAACCATGCAATTCACGTGAAAAAAGAAAAGCTTTCAATGTTCCCAGATCAAAGATGGAGCCCCCCTCCCCCAGAGGGGGGGGGGGGCTGTGGAGGAGCGAGGGCGTGTGGCCGTGTACTCACTCACCCTTCCCAGCAGACTCGGCAGAACTCGTGGCCGCAGGACATGTCGACGGGCTCCTCAAACAGCGACATGGAGCACATGCAGATGCCACACTGCCAGACACCCGGGGAAACAGTGTGGCAGTCAGCAACATGCACTTAAAAGGAGCACGCCTCTGCAAACGCTACAAGTAATTGATGCGGCCTGATGCACTGTGCCGCAAAAAGTAAAGTACATTTTTCACACTACTACTACTTTAGAATCAGTTTCTCTAGTTTCCACGACACCAAAGGATAATAAAAGAACGACAATGTGGGAATAATGCAAATGTTTTGAAACTTTGCAGAAAGCCTACAAACATGCATATGGAGAGTGTCACCCTATATACTGGATGAAATATTATAAAGAATAACATTATGTTTCCGATACTATATAAAGTATATAAAGTACACCAGGAAAACTTGGTGAGGCATAATATCATCTCAAAGAGCACCTAACGCAATTTATCGGTCGATCGTGGCTCGGTTATAGACCAAAAGGCACCATGCCAAGAATAGCCCTCCCTGCTATCTTCCAAATCATATTTTACTCCCCCAACCCTCCTCCTCTACCACCTGCCCTGAAAAGACCCCCCCCACCACACACACACACGGGACTGGGCGTCCCAAAAGGACACACCGAGTGGGCCCAGTGTACTTCGACAATGTACATATTGATTTGTGAAAAAAGAGGCCGATAGTTGTAACCAACTGTAACCTTTAAAACGGGGAGCCCGGAGTGGCCCCATCGATCGACACCGGGGGGTCCTGGCTCTTCTTCACGGCCCGCGGTGAAAGGTTACTCGCAGTCTAGTCGGTGCCCCGCCCCCCCTCCGTGATGTCCCCCCTGAGTCAGTTTCCAACACAAACCTTTGAACGCGGCCATCAGCCGATGCTAGCCTCGATGATGACTATGATTAGGGGGCTTTTGAAGAGCCTTCACCCTCGCGTTTGAACTGTAGCCGCAGCCAAACACATCATTTGGGCCCCACGCAGCGTGGTTAGCTTGAATTGCAGCCTCTGTCTTCACCGTTTGGACGGCGACCTATTGAGTCACCCGCGACCGCCTTTATCCTTTCACGGACAAAGGCCGAAGTCTAGCCGTCCGTTTTAGGGACGTTACAACGTGGGAATCTTTAAAAAAAGGGAAACCTAGCAGAAGCCGGTGAGCTTCAATGAACCGCTATCTCTAGGAAAACATCCATTCGTCACTTTACCTATGGTGCTAACGGCGGAGTGCTATTGAGAGCCAGCATCGCTTCCCTAAACAGATAGGAAAGCAATGTGTCAGCAGGTACAAGAAACTTTATTTCCACACTGCCAGGGTCGCAGGTAATTGCCAGTTGGCTGTCGCTGCTCTTTCTCTCGCTCTCAGCCTGGCTCTGAATACGTGTTTGCCTTCGACGAAGACAAATGAACCAGCCGACTTGGCAGTTGGCGTCGCCTCCTAGCGGTAGCGTTAGCGCGTCCTCGCGGCGCCAGTGGGCAAGCTATTTTGGCGGCGGAGCCACGCGGGCGGGAGAGACGGCGTTTCACCTCACCAGAGCGGTGTCCTCGTCGGCAGGGGTGAGGCAGATCTGGTCGGGGGTGGTGGGGATGGAGCAGCGGGCGACACGCGGCGTCCGCGGCGAGGGCAGGGTGTCCCAGGCGTTGCAGCCAGTGGGCGGCGGGTTGTGCATCTGCACCCCGGAGCGCTGGCAGCAGGCCTCGGCGTTGGTCATCCAGGCCTCCAGAAGCTTCTCTCTGTCCCAGTCTGGAGGGAGGGATGGACCAATGAGAGGACGAGTTTGTTGTAAAATGATGAACCAATGAGAGTAGGAGTTTGATCAGGTGGTGTGTGTGTGTGTGTGTGTGTGCAGGAAACCCTCTGGGATCGACCCACACAAACTACCCTGACACGTGTATGAACGAACGCTTGAGCACGCGGCGGCAAGCATTAAAAAGGCCATTTTCTAGTACATGATATACGTTTTTTGGGGGCATTTTTGCAAATTCCCCGGACAATTTATCAAACGCTGTGAATTACCTTATTTCGTCTGAGTTGTATCACCGATATTCAATGACCTCAGTATTTTGGCCTTTAAAAGCCACGGTCATCACAATATCAATTCAAATGTTTTTCAGGGGCACGTCCCCTTGAATAAAGTGTGTGTGTGCGTGTCCATCTGTCTGTCTCTTACTCTCTCACAATGTTACTTAACTTACTTCATATAAATAGGGAATTCTAACCTGAGTATATGTTTATAGAACATATACTCAGGTTTTTCAGCACCATTTACACTACTCCTAAACGGTAACCAATGACAGAGTCCAGGTCTTAATAATTAGCTCCTACGCATGAATCGATTGAAAAAGCATAAGAGTCTATCATAAAAGTGAAAAAACATGTTGGGGAAACTCAGCCAGACATCTTACTTGTAATCATCAAATGTTGGTTATAATAGTCATTAGAAAAATCAAATAGTTACGACTGCAATGAGGTCAAAATAACGCCTCAGGATATATTTGAACACTGAATTATCTTGTTTGGAACTTTGACTACGGTACAAACATTTAGAAAATTCAATGATCTTGCCTTGAGGAAGACTGAATGAGACTGTCATGCAAACATGAATTACAAGCTTTTATACAAAAATCTAAAAGCAGCCACAGCTGTGCAAAAGGAGGCCAAATAAGAGGGTGTCCTGATTGTACCGCGGACAAAATTGTAATTACGTCTGAGCAATTATCAAAGAATCCAAGTAGCTCACTTCCTGGACATGTGTAAGGACGAAAATAAAAAAGGAGGGTGAACATCCTTAGCCAGATGTTTGGTGCACTGTACGTACTGACCTACCACATGAGAGGCAGGTTAAATATAGCATCTCTGGGGTCAGCGGCTCCACTCTCCGCTCCCAGGAGCTCCCATCATGTGTAGCACACAGCCAAACACGCTCAACCGAAATACTGAAAGATTAAGTATTCCAGAAATCCAAGGCCGTTGGTTCACCATACATTCTCAACGCCACCTCCACACCTCATTTGAATTCCGCACAGTGTCTCTCCCTTTATGTTGCTTGATTTTACATTTGCGTGGAGGACGTTATTTGCATAATTGTAGCCGGTTTAGCGCATATTAAAACAGGGCAACCGGTGTGAGAGACTGAGGGTGTAATCCTTGGCGTGTAATGAGTGATGAGTGAAGTATCCGCAGGGAGAAATTAAGAGGCAGGCGGTGGTTGTTCCAGGGGGCCTACAGAGTGCGATCAATAGGCCTTGAGTCACAGTCAACGTGGGCCGCCGCGGTGCCATTGGGCAAGGCACCGAGAACCAAAACACAAGGGAGCTGTCGGAAATCAGAGGGTTGAACTCTCTCATCACTGAACTCTCACAAAAAAAGAAAAAAGAAAAAGCAATCCCCAGAACTTTATCACAGAGTACTTAAAGACATTCACCCCCCGAGGTCATAGCAACACTCAACAGCCACTAAATAAGAAACTCTGCTCCTCATGTTACTTTTCTTCCATCCTTTTCTTTCGCCAACAAATTTTAACCGTCGCTTTTCGGGAACGTACGTTTTGAGGGACCATGTTTGAACGGCAGGGCAGCATTCTACATTTAGCCAGCATAGTGTGGCCCTGAACTTAATCAAAAATAAAACTTAGTAGCAGCCCTAGGTGTGACTATTGCTACAACTAATCCAACTAATACTTTTTCAATGAATAATTTATTATTTCGATGAGTCATCATCGTCAGAATTAATAGCAAACGCAATTATAAGTAACCAGAGTCCAAAGTGATGTCTTAAATGGGCTGGCCTTATCTGAAAAGCAGCCAAGAAAAACGTAACTATTCCTTTTATAATTAACCTTGAACTGCATCCTTAAGCAGAATACTTTTGTTATTTGTACTGTAAAAAATTACTTTTAAAATGATTAACAGATTAGCTACTGAGATCTAACGTAGTTTCCTGTCGATCTACAGATCAATGTATTGAATGGGTTAGCTTGAATCGTTGCTTCCCAAGATATAAAAGTCATGTTTTTCACTGAAAAGTTTTCCTCTCTGCGCTCACGTACAATCTGATTGATCAATGTCATCTCTGCCGCCGCAAGAAATCGTGCAGCCCATCAAATGTTATGACCACAGATCAGTATTCAGCACTTTAGACCGGGCATGAAACCCTCTGGGACCGACCAACACGAATTACCCTGAAACACACGCCTATGAACCAACGCTTGAGCCCGTGGCGGCAAGCATTAAAAGTCAATTTTATACTACCTAATATACGTTTTTTGGGGGCATTTTGGCGAATTTCCAGGACAATTTATCAACCGTTGTGAATTACCTTATTTCGTCTGTGTTGTATCACCAACCCACCGATATTGAATGACCTCTGTATTTCGGCCTTTTAAAGCCACGGTCAGCACAATTTCGTGAGCAATTCAAATTAGGTATGGGGCAAAATCCCCCTGAGACCCCTTTAATAAAGTGTGTGTGTGTGTGTGTGTGTGTGTGTGTGTGTGTGTGTGTGTGTGTGTGTGTGTGTGTGTGTGTGTGTGTGTGTGTGTGTGTGTGTGTGTGTGTGTGTGTGTGTGTGTGTGTGTACCGTGGGCTCGGAGCAGGGCCTCGGCGGTGAACAGGGGGGCCTGCAGCATGTCCGCCGTCTCCACAATCAGCATGTCCTTCAGTCGCCGCAGATCCTGCGGCTGCAGGCCCTCATAGAGCTGGGGAGGGGGGGAGGGAGGGGGGAGGGAGAGAGGAGAGAGGAGGGAGAGGGGGGAAAGGAGGGAGATAAAAGAGAAAGGAGAGGAGGGATAGGGGAGAGGGGGAAGGAGGGAGGAGGGAAAGGAGGGGGATGAGGGAGATGAAGAGAGTGGAGAGGAGGGAAAGGGGAGAAGGGGAAGGGGGGAGGAGAGGAGAGGAGGGAAAGGAGGGAGATGGAGGGGAGAGGAGGGAAAGGGGAGAGGGGGAAGGAGGGAGGGGGGAGAGGAGGGAAAGGGGGGAGATGAAGAAAGAGGAGAGGAGGGAAAGGGGAGAGGGAGAAGGAGGGAGAGGGGGAAAGAGGATGGGAAGGGAAAGGGGAGAGAGGAGGGGGAAGGAGACGGAGAGGGGGAGAGAGGAGGGAAAGGGGAGGAGAGGGAGACAAAGGAGGAGGGGGGAGAGGGGGGATGGAGAGGGGGGAGAGGATGAAGAGGGGCGGTAGGGAGAGGGGGAGGAGGATGGGAGGGAGAGGGAGAGGGGGGAGGGAGATAGAGAGGGGGGAGAGGAGGGAAAGGGGGAGAGGGAGATGGAGAGAGGGGAGAGGGGGAGGAAAGGGGGGCGAGGAGGGGGAAGGGAGAGAGGGAAGTGGGATAGAGGGACAGAGGGTGACGGAAAGGGAAGGAGAGGGGGGAGAGAACACAGTAAAAGTGTTGCTTAGGGAGTATGATGCGAGATGATTGCTTGCTGAGGCACCGACCCACCTGACTGACACCAGGGCCAGCGTAGAGACCCAAGTGAGACAACAGCCTGCTGGTGATAATGCTGGGAGTAACAGGAGCTGCCAGAGTAAACACTGCTAATCTGTAAGTGTGTTGCTTTGTGTGTGGCCAGCACCGCTGCTGTACAGCAGGGGTCAGCTGTCCCACTACTCCTCTCTGGCCCAATAGATTACATGTCAAGAATGTCTTGACCTTCCAACATAGAAGCATTATAAAAATATCCCAATGAGTGCACAATAATGTAATGAGATCCCAGCTTATGCATAAGCTTATTAGCAAACATTTGGTATGTTGTTTGCTTTGCAGGGCCAAACCTTTTGGCTAAACACAGGAGGGAATCATTCACAGATTAGATGTAATTGGTAGAGAAGCCATAACACTTTATTAATGTGGGCTGGACGTGTAAAGTGAAACCTCATTCCGACTCAAGATTCTCAGAGCTCAACACTGTGTTCACATTTCCAATCTCAAAAAGCCATGCTCGCAGGAGAAGGTCACGTCAGGCCATCCGCACAGACCGACCACCATATTAATCTTAAAACATATTCATGCATCTCGACTGCATCATAAATAAAATGGATGCTGTACCATCCTCCTTCCCCAACTACTCCCTTCCTGAAACATTTCACCCAGTCAATAACTTTTCCCGAATTTAACATGGGCTCCACATCAAACACGGAGATGCACTCACAGGCCAAATAAAGTGTTTATCTCCCCTCCATCGATTTCCATATTGATACAATCATATTTATATAACACTCAGAAACAATTGACTTTAGCGAAGGAGTAAAAGCCCAAGAGAGTTTAAACCTTAGCAAGAAGTCATTTCATAGCAGACAGCTCGGTTCCCTGAAACAATATTATGTTTAACAATGACTTCCTCCAGCCAAAGGGGACTTTCTCACACAAATAAAGACTTATACCCCAGTAAGCCATCGAGTAGATGTAACACGACGACAAAAAACAGACCCTGCACAAGCCCAATGGCAAGGAAACCTAAGGTTGTGTGGTAGTTAAACAAACTGCAGTCTGTATACATTTGTTAAATCTTGGTATGCAGCTAGTCAGAAAAGGGCAGGGTTCAAGCCAATGTTAGGGTTCAAAGTTACTTTAACTCTGTCTGTGTGTCTCTCTGTGCGTGTTTGTCTCTCTCTGCGAGTGTGTGTCTCTCTGCGAGTGTGTGTCTCTCTCTGCGAGTGTGTATCTCTCACTGCGAGTTTGTGTATCCATCTGCGAGTGTGTGTATCTCTTCGCGAGTGTGTGCATGCGTGTGTGCATCTGTTTCACCCTTTTCCAGGATTTCACCATCCCGTCTGAGTCACTCGTAGCATAATCTTCTACTCAGCATCCCACTCAAGTCATTGAAATCCTTACTGATCACCTCCGGGAAGTCACGCATGGTTTTGCTGTTTTGTTTTTGTTTATTGTAGATCCAGTTGTCACGGTTACTCAGTTTGCCACGGGTCACACTGGGGGAGATTTGGTTTCGTCAAGATATTGCATTACTCCTCAACAAGCTCTTGAATAACCTAATTTGCCCAGAGTCTTTGTTGTTCTCCATATAAGATTAACTGCCTACCTACCTTCCTGTGTCTGTCTGACTGTCTACATGTCTTTCTGTCTGTCTAGCTACCCACCTACCTACCTGTCCACCTTCCTATTGGGGTGGCAGTGGCTCCGGAGGTAGAGCGGGTCAACTTGTAACCTGAAGTTTAATAGTTCGATCCCTGGCTCCTCCTAGCCGAGCCTCGAGGTGCCTCGGGGAAAGACACCTCACCCTGACTGATTCCGACGAGCTGGCTGTCGCCCTGCATGGTTGACTCCGCCGTTGATGTGTGAATGGGTGAATGTTGTATAGTGCTTTGGGTGGCCACTGGTTAGAAAAGGGTTATTATAAATGCAGTCCATTTACCTGCATTCCCCCTGCCCGTGTACTCATTGCGCATCAACCGAATCTTCCTTAAGGCTAGGCAAGCATATTGCGAATGCCGGCATCAGGCTCAGTCATGTGTTGGAGAGAGTGGCTACGGGGGGGGGGGCTGAGACTGCTAACTCTTGCTGATTTCTCCAAATTACATTCCCTTGCTTTAAGAGCTCCAAACAGTATTCAGATTTCCATTGGGAAACGCTCTACTCAAAGTGGAAGAGGAAGGCCATTCATTAACCCCAACAAATATTCATTTTGCATGGCTTTAAGCCTCACAAACTCTGAACGGTAGTACAGACTCTTTCTTTAAAAGCATCAGAGAGGGGCTGGTCCGTACCTCTCGGTGGTCCAGCGCGGCGTACTCGGCGTCGATGCCCTCGGCCTCGGGGGCCGGGGAGAAGACCATCTGGGACTCCAGGCTGAGGGCCAGCTCTGTGTGGCGGTGCTGCTCCGCACAGTCGCACGGGGTCTCCCGCCTCTCGTTCTCCGCAAACAGGTCCGCCTCCCGCTGCACCAGGTACTGCCCAGGGCAAGGGGGTGGGAGGAAGGAAGAATGACAGGGTAAAAAATATATAATTATATTCATTTAGAAAAATCTAAAAATATATCTATCGAATAATAATAACGAATAAATAATTAAAAAAAGATACCGTATATAATTTTTTTTTAAACTTATTTTTTATAAATATTATATTTCAAAGGTTGATGCTAAATGCTCTGGTTTATCTCCGGTTCACAGTTGTCAAACTTGACATCACATGAAGAACTTTTAGACGCCCACCACTTCCGTTGGCATTCATGAAACCCGATAACGCCATCAATCTGGAATTATGGTTTCAGACAAATTCAGTCTATCGCCAATAAAATAACCGTGGCACATTCAAACACATTTATGACGCCGTTTGCAGCGTCCCGGTCTCCCAGCGACCCATAAAAACGCATAGACTCCGTTGGATCTCAAACAAAGGTGCACCACCGGGAGAGCTTGGCTTCACCGTCACCCTGGGGGAGAGTTACACATTGTTCTGCCTTGACATTAAACAAACCGGGACACACCTGACCGGAGGCCAAGTCCCATTCAAAACAGCCTCGGCCAGCAAACACAAGCAGCCTCTTTTTTGTCCTACTCCGGAGAACTTCCTGGACCGCTGCCCCCCCCCCCACCCCCCCCCCCCCCGGCCGCACAGGCTTACCTCCATGCAGGCCTTCATGACTGAGGCCTCACCCTCACACAGGCCTTACCTCCACACAGGAGGCTTTCAACTCCACACACAGGCCTTACTACCTCCTGACAGGCCTTACCTCCAGCTCCACACAGGCCTCACCTCCGGACACACCGGGCAGACTCGAACCAATGACCAACTGCCTTTATCCAACAGCTCCCTTGCCTCTCGTCTGACCCGTTCGGCAGAGAGGCTGCGTTGGGGTAGTCCCGACCCTCCGACACACCGCGATGATTCGCTGGTTGTGTGCGAGCAGGCCAATCAGAGGCCTGGAGCCTCAGACACCAACGCTCTCAGAATTTGCATGATGAAATCGGACCAGACGCCGTCCGGGCCGTTCCAGCTTCCCACGAAAAAAAGCTTTGTTCCCGCAAAAACGTTCCAGACGGCCAACGGTTGGGCCAGCGTGTGGAGTGCGTGCAGTGTGATTAACCCCCCCCCCCCCCGACACGGGCCTCACCTCCACGCAGGTCTTCAGGCCCGAGGCGGCGGCGTAGTGCAGGCAGGTGTTCTTGCGGTTGTCCGTGGCGTTGATGTCGGCGCTCTCGTACTCGCCCTGGTCCAGCTTGGCGCCGGTCCACGCCAGGATGACCTGCAGGCAGTCGGCGCGCCGGCGCTCGTCCTCGTACGGCCGCGTGATGCGGGGGTGCAGGGGCCCCTCGCCGCCCAGTATGTGGGGCCCCATGCACAGCAGGTGCAGGGCCGTCTCGTTGTGGACGTTGCGCTTGTTGGGGTTGCCGTCCTTGCTGAAGATGAAGGACCTGTGGAGGGGGGGGGGAGGTTGGTGAGGTGGAGGTTAGGGGGCGGGTCAATGGGGGGAGTACAGCCCTGGCTTTGCTTATGGTTTTGGAGTGAACACTACCTAAGGCAGGGATGGGCAACTGGCGGCTCGCGGGCCGCAGACGGCCCGTATCCTCACTCAGTCAGGCCCGCACATCATTTTTATTTAATAAAAAATAAATCGAGTTGCAGAAAACTTGGTTAAGATAGAAGAAGAGCAGAGTATCTGTTCATAGAATTCAAAGGCAAACCCATGTGTCTAGTTTGCTTAGAAGCGATATCAGTCATGAAAGATTTCCACTAAGTAGCCACTACAACTACTACAACTGCTCTGAAGTGAATATCATTCTTGTTGGGTTTGAGTTCATTGAGTTGTTGAACTTAATGTTGGGCCACTGTGTTTCAGTTTTGTGACATCATTGAACGATGATGTATGTGAGCCCTTTGCAAAATACTAACGAATCATGTGGCTGTTTGAGCATGGAAAACATGAAATTAATGTATGTTGTTTCAATCAACATACCATAAATAGGTTATGAATCTGGAAGATTTTGTAGGTAGTGGCCATCCCCAAAATGCACCAGAATACAGGAAATCATATCCAACAAATTCAAAAATGTGTAGCTTCTCTCAGTTTACGTCTAGTTGAAGTGCACAGTCACATGGCCCTCTGATGGTGATGATGAAGAATTGTGTCCCTTTTTATCATAAAAGTTGCCCATCCCCGCCCTAATGTCTCAAGGTCCTTTTGGATCACATGCCTCAGATGCAAGTAAACGATGTGATAAGCGGAAAAAAACAACAAATTGTTTGTCTGTTTGGAGTTTGGACAGCTATGGAGGTGCGTAATCAATACATATAACAGCTAGGCTATGCATTTAGTTTACAACTATGGACGCAGTAGGAGGGATGTGTGATGAGAAACGTGATCAGGTGGTTACCTCCGTTATGTCGTACAACATTGACAGTTACCATGGTGACTGACAAAGATACCAGATTGTGATAGGTTAAACTTATTAATTCGCAGGCTAAAGCCCTAAACAAAATAATGGAACTTGAATTGAATAAAAAATAAAGCTGCTTTTTCGATCCATGATTTGTCATTTGTCATCATTTTATTGACGTGGGAAAGAAATGGCAACAAAGCAATCTTGTTTAACATAAAAGGACCTTCAGAGTGGAATTGACAGTGGGCACTATTGGCTTTACAGGCCGTTTAGTCCTCATGATAGAGGCATGCCTGGCAACTGTTCAGCATAAAACTGTATAGACGACAGCAACACCATATTCCCAATGTAGTATCAAGTACTCAAGTCATCAGGTACCGCTCTTCCATCCTTTTGTTTACTCAAATGTTGAACTTAAGAGTGCTGATTGTATTGGTGGATTCTAATATACCGGTCGGCTCGAGGGCCTATTGACAAGCTGCCTGACCCGTGAGGGCCCGCAGCTTATTGGAAACCCAGAACACCAACTTCCAGTAGGCCATCGATCAACCTCCTCGGTGGTCCAGTCGGTTTCCATGCCACTCTACCTCCCAAAGTTAATTCTGCCTTAACCAACATTTAGTGCAGGAATTGGAACGATCGCAAGCAGACCACCAGAGGGAAGAGGAAGGAGTGGGGTAAACAAGAGTACAACCGAGGAGGGAGGGAGGGGGTGTGTGTGTGTGTGTGTGTGTGTGTGTGTGTGTGTGTGTGTGTGTGTGTGTGTGTGTGTGTGTGTGTGTGTGTGTGTGTGTGTGTGTGTGTGTGTGTGTGTGTGTGTGTGTGTGTGTGTGTGTGGGAACTGGAAGCTCTTGGAACACCTTCCTGTTCCGTCCCAGCGCCGTGCATTCCTCAGCGATGCTAGCAGATGGCAACGTGCCGGAGCGCCAGAAGGAACGTGCACGGACGTATGCGAGTGTATATCGTGAGCGGATTTTGTTGTATTTATTTTGACTAACAGCAACTAGGCCCTTGTGTTACTGTAAGGAGACAGAGGGCTAGTAAAATGGTAAAGCTATTCGATGAATGACGGATGAACATAACAAGCTAAATCAATACGGGAATAAAAAACACTTGGGGAAAATGGGATGATGCAAATGATCAATGAGGGGCCAAATTAATCAATGAGGGGCCGAGATAAGCAATGAGGGGCCAAAATAAATCAAATTAAACGATGACCACAGACTTTTGAATGAATTTCATAATAATTAAAATGGACACACGTGCACTGTACCCCCTCACCTGAGCAGGCGCGTCATGGCGTGGCGTGCTGCGTAGTGCAGCGCCGTGTTGTGCTGGTAGGGTTCTCCGTAGCTGGTGTTGGGGTCCATCGCCTCCTTGAACTGGGGGTTGCCCTCGTACAGCTGGCAGGACAGCAGCTCGTCGCCGTTGACCAGCGCCTTGCGGAACTTGGTGGCCGTGTTCCCCATCGTCCCCCCGCCACGGGAAAAAAAATTAAAAAAAAGGTCCCCCGGACTCTTTTTTAAAAAATAAAAGCGTCAACGGGTCGACTTCAAGGTCCCCGTGGGCGAGGGATCGACATAGTGTGTGTGTTCCTGAGGAAAAGAGGGGAGAGAGAGAGAGAGAGGATTTGTACGCTTTAAGTGGCAGTTGGTAGAATCAAAAAGAAAAAAAATAGAAGAAGTCCAGCAGTTATCCTTCAGGTAAACATTAAAAAAGGGCTAGCTTATCTGGGAGGCTCGCCGAAAAGATCCTGACCTTCAAGGTCAAACCACCTGGGTAATCATCGACACCCTTCCACAAACAAATCCTCGAATCCCGTGACAGCTTAAAAATGTCCTCTTAAAAACAAGGAAATGCCTCTTTGGTTAAAAGTAAAAACAACGT
Source organism: Gadus macrocephalus (assembly GCF_031168955.1). Classification (NCBI taxonomy): domain Eukaryota; kingdom Metazoa; phylum Chordata; class Actinopteri; order Gadiformes; family Gadidae; genus Gadus; species Gadus macrocephalus. The sequence goes on from NC_082387.1 coordinate 8,218,016, forward strand.
CTTTGTCTCGTCATTCCCTCGACACTAATGGGTCCCAGTGTCAGCGCAACAACCTTCTCCTTGTGTTTTTTCTGCCGTTCGTCAAGTGGCTCAATGTTGTAACGAACAGAAGCCACGCAGCGAGAGGGACAATGCTTCCTCCGGCGCACCCGGGAGCTTTCCGTAGCTCCCTGCCAGAGCCGCCCGCTCCGACGAGGGCCCATTGCTCGCTGGTACGAGAGGCATTACCGGAATTACACAGAAACGACATGCAGAGAGTCAACACATGGCCTACAGTAGGACCATATGTCAAGACTGTATGAGCAACAGAGGGCTCAGACTGAGCTTTTTTTCTGTGATCTACAGTACACTACAGGCTATTAAGGATGCAAGTGTTGTTGTTTTTGAAAGAAGAACTCCATCCCCATTGTTGAATCAATGTCAGTATGTGTGTACATTCATTAACTGAAAGTTACACCAAGGATGGATCAGGTTACAAAGTACAATGAACCTGAATAAATTAATTCCAGAAACCAGTCCTGTAAATGTCTGGACTTGTTTACACAGTACAACAGAAAGTGAATCTCTGCATGGTCTATTGTGGCCAAAGTTAGTTTCAGAACTCCTCCTCAAACAAACAAACTGATATGAAAACGATACAAGTACCAAGCTACAATTTTGGAGGTAACGTATGTTTCATAATAAAGTGCATCACTTGCATATTTCAAAGTAGGTTGTACAGATAATCAAGCCCTATTATTCTTCAACTCTAACACACAAGGAGCGACCAAATCAAACTCATGCGTCCAGTGACTCCCATACAACTTCTCAGGGCTGCCCAACTACAAGACAGCAGACATTTAACAGAAGTAGTTCACCAAACTGCGATGCCTGATTCAGAGCACATTGTTCACCACTTAGTAAACAAACAACACACTACAAACTAAACAAGCCAAAGTCTGGCGGTGGCGCACACTGACGAAGGGGGGAGAGGGAACCATCAGTATATGAACCCACAAACAATTTGGGTGTGAACCCATAACGGTGCGACTCATGATCCGCTGGGATAAAGTAGTATAAAGTCCTGTCGTCCAGAGTGTTGTCCTGATCTCAGATCCCAACGTGTTGAGTCAGACCAGCATGCTAGCGCTCCGGGCTAGCCTTAACTAGCCCCTGTGAGACCTGTCAAACAACGAACCGAACGCGGATCGCTTTAAAACAGGCAGTTTTGATGCTGCCAACAAGTTCATGGTTGAGTGTTATTTTTTTTAAGCACATTTCGAAAAACAAACACCACGACATCTGCGTCGGCTAGCGCCCGATGCGTGTGATGATCACGATCAGTGGCGAAGCTACAAAGGCTAGGCGACTTAGCAGATTGAACTATCAAAAGTTTACTTACGAGGGTTGTGTGTCCGGCTAGCGTTATTTGGGTTGTTTTTTGGCCGTTGGTTACCACAACAATGTGTGTTTCCTTTCTTGTTACGGGATGCAATGCTTTCCCATAAATTACGTGCTGGGCGCTGTGACGATGATGCCCCTTCCTGTCAACTCTGTAGGCTGGGGGAGGGTCATGAGTTGTGGCGTTATCCGAGTCTACCACCGCACAACGTCTAGTTCGCTGCTTCCTATGAGATGTGTACGCCGGTAAACAGTCCCCGCAGCAAGAACAATACCACTTTGAAAGATTAAAGACAACAACGATGACAAGAAGAATAAAAAAATATTTTTTGGATGAGTGATTTGGCAAAGAAATATCCGAAACATGTAAAGGAAACGGATATAACTCTGCCGAAAGTCCCTCCTCTAAACCCATCAAAGTGAAAGTCCCGCCCTCTCTCGCCAATAACGTTCAATTGGAGCATCTCGTTCCAGACATTCCTTCGTGAGATGAGAATGCCTGGGAAACGGGTTAAGCGTCTCTGTGATTTGGACTACACTAAATCACATAAAATGTCCAAAAATACTACAAATAACTTAACCTTAATAAAAAATGGAATAACATGTAGGCTGTTTCTCATTTCAAACGATTCAAGTAAACAATTCGAGTAGTGTTCCTTGCTTGAAAACTTAAAACCTGTGTGTGTGTGTGTGTGTGTGTGTGTGTGTGTGTGTGTGTGTGTGTGTGTGTGTGTGTGTGTGTGTGTGTGTGTGTGTGTGTGTGTGTGTGTGTGTGTGTGTGTGTGTGTGTGTGTGTGTGTGTGCGTGCGCGCGCGTGCGTGCGTGCTCTCATTTCATGAATCCAATGACAGCCAGAATGACTGGTCCATTGAGTAAAATAGTCAACATTGAGTTAAATGTGGGATAAATCACGCAACGTGAGCTCGTTTCTAAATTGTGACCTGGCAACATTTGACCACAAGATGGCGACAGAGCCCGTATAAACCACATCAGCAACCAGAATCGCAGTTATACGTTGAGATTGGATATTCTCTTCCTGATGAAAAAGGCACTTGCTGGATAGGAGATTTTCCTCCCGAGGGCACTGCTGGGTCTTGTTATGGCAATTTCTTGATCAGGTACTGCTTCTAGGTCAGGGGACACATAAGAGGTAAATAATACAGCTTCCCGGCCTCATGCTCTGTGTCCTCCAGAGGTTCTCCATGGCAGAAGTCTAAAGAACAGAGGTTCTCCGTGTTCTCCATCTGGTCAGCAGACTCAAGAACAGAGGTTCTCCTCAAACTGATCATCAGACCAGAGAACAGAGGTTATCCATGTCCTCTATCTGGTCAGCAGACTAAAAAGCAGAGGTTCTCATCCAACTGGTCACCAGACTAAATAACAGAGGTAGGTAGCCTACTCTTCCAACTGGTCAGCAGACTAAAGAACCGAGGTTATCTTCCAACAGAAGACGTAAAAACAGGTCGCTACGTTCTCGTTTCTGCTTCTTTACAACTGACTGTCACAGTTTACGTTTTTCGGTAGGGAGCGCTGTTCGGTCGGTTATTTTCGGAAGCTCCAAGTTAATGCATCTGTGTTTATTGACTCAATTGTGTCACAGTGTGTGTGTATTTAAGTACTCAGGTTTGCTTTGTTGGCTACAGAGTCTACACACCATGTACCGGTTTGCCTGATGTCTGAAGCCTGGATATCATCTCGTTGACAAGAGAGTAAAGTTTATTCAAAGCTTTGGTTTTTGAGTGTCTTTGCGCCTGAGCTCACATTCCTCTTTTTGGTTTTAGTCAAGTGTGATGATTACTGAGCCAGCCTCCCTCTTTTGTTCAAGACAGGGTTTATGGGTGACCTACGGAGAATAAGAAATGGGAAAACGACATGGATTTTCCATTACAGTCTGAGTCTGAATGTGTCAAAGCTGAAACAACGATTATTTGTCGTCAGGTGGATGGTTGTGATAAGTCCCCTCTCCGTTTCACCGATACTGTCGCTCAGCACTTTCAGCAGTAGGGTGTCACTTACATCGCTGGCAACTTCAACAGCCTGCCACACACACACACACACACACACACACACACACACACACACACACACACACACACACACACACACACACACACACACACACACACACACACACACACACACACACACACACACACACAGTTGCACCATAATTGCAAGGTTTGAGAAAAAATTGGTTAAGTGCATAACAGTGAATAAATCATTTAAATCAGTTTAATACTGCTTGCTGAACATGTAGAGGGGTGAATGATTTCTCTTTAACAATGTTAAGTACGCCTTCAAAGTTGAACAAATTAGCATCTTTGGGGTGGTTGCATTGGTTCATTGCGCATGAAGTTTGCAGTCAGACGCTGATCAGATTTATAATCTGCTTTGGTTCGTGAAGTAAAGTTCTCCATACGAACACCAGCGGGTGCTAGAGGTCTGCATCGACAAATAAATAATAATGTTCGAATTAGTTGAAATTAGAACGTACCAAAGACTAGATGCATCGTTTTCTCACTTCGTCCCGAGACTCGTCCTTGTTCTCAGAGAGTGTTGTGACACTATTTGGAGGTGAGGATAGAGTGCAGGCCTACATGATATTTAAATGTAATCCATTTAGGGTAAGGCTTACAAGGATCGCAACTACATTGGGTTCCTAAATGTCTTGCAACATATGTCCATGATGCAGGGAAATTAAAGAAATGAGCCCATATTACAAAAATACAACAGTTTAACTGAACGGTACAACCTAAATTCTTGTATGTTCTGAACAACTCAGAACATACTCGACTTTTGTATGCAAAACCTATTGAGGAGCAGTCGAGTTATGCTGGTTCATGAAGTCATCAAGATGCTTTTATCCAATGCAAATCACAATAAGAACTCAAAACTGCTTCATTGTGGATAACAGTGTAATTATTATCTCACAGGCAAATGTTTACAACATCAAAATGAAGTTGAAACTGAAGATAATAATAATGACAAGAAGACAATGGTTCATGTATTATCTCTAAATGTTTATCACAATAACCCACCCACAGGGGAATCAACCAATGAATCCATTGAAAGGCGAGACCTCCACTCTAGCCTTTATCCTATAGGTGGATCATGGATACGCCGGTCAACCAATGGAGCACCAGGGTTGGAGACAATCTGGGATGTCGTCGCCACCCTCGATGGAGGTTAAGGGTCGATTCCTTCGGCCTGGATGACCGTAAATCTCAGTGGTTTGGGTCCCCCCTCTGCCCTTTTAGCTGGTCTTATCCAGCCCTATTGTTTCATAATAATGTTCGTCGTGGGAGGCTATTTATGAAGCATCGTCCACCACAGATGGACCGACTCTGGTTCTGCTTATAACACGTTGGCACTTTATTAACAAATCTCTGAACATTTAAATGCAGCTATTTACAAACATCACAGGATGCCAAATGTAATACAAAGAAGCTTCAAGATAAATACCGTATCACAAATATTTTACTGTACATAAGAGGAAAAAATATATAGCACAGCAGCAGAGGAAATAAGCAAATGTCTTTCAATGTTTAAATATGCAAATACAGACCAAAAATATATAGTGATAGAGTCATTTTGATCTTTACATTTAAAGTATTGTTGTCTGTAGTTCTCTGAGATACCTTGCGACACCACACATCGTAACTCTGTTTTCTTTCAAATCACATTCTAATTATCCTTCCATATCATCACAAAAAATCGTACAATTCATGAAAATTCCAAAAAATCATAAAAATTTATGAAAAATCATGATTTTTTTTTTTTTAACAACTTCGTTTTTTTGTGCGGACCATCAGGGGCTTGTGTAAAAGGAGTAGTACGCCGGCAGGGCTCTTGGGGGCCCGTCCTTGCTGTAGGGCCCACTGTGGACGGTCGTGGCGGGGCCCAAGTCCTCACACTTGACCTCTGTGGGCGAGTGTCCCTCGGCGCTCGACCCCTCCAGGGACAGACGCCGGCGCTTGCAGCCCGCCGCGTACGACCCCCCGTCGGGCTTGTCCGGGGCCAGCCCCGGGGTGGGCGTGTCCGTCCATGCTGAGATCAGCCCCCCGCTGCCCCCGCTCCCGCTCTCGCCGGCGCCCTCCCTGGCCAGGGGCTTGTCCTTCCCCTCCAGGTCCTCCGGGAAGCCCGCGGCGGCCGTGGGGCTGGGCCTGGGAGACCAGGGCAGGCCGGGGGTCGGCCCTTTCCTCTGGTGGTAGGGCCCCCGGCCGGCGCCCCAGCCCCCGGCCCCCACGCTGCTGAAGGGGGAGTCCGGGTAGTAGCCCAGGGCGTGGGCCGAGGTCTGCATGGAGAGGGACTTGAGGCCGTAGGGTAGCAGGGGCCCCGGGTACTCGCCCTCGTAGGGGGTCAGCTCCAGCTTGTTGGGGGCCGCCCCTCCGTTGGGGGCCCCCTGCTGCATGGAGGCCACGAACCAGCGCTGGGAGGCGGGGTCGTCGGACGGGGAGGCCGACAGGAAGCCGTTGGTCTGGGGGACGGCGCGCTCGCCGCCACCGTGGCAACCGACGCCGCCGGCGGCGCCGTAGAAACGGTTGGGGGGCAGGTTGTTGACGAACTGATCCTGGAAGAAGGGCTGCATGGCGTAGCGGGCCCCCGGAACGATCTGGTGCGAGCACGGGGAGTCGCTGGGGGAGGGCGTCAGGCGGTCGCCGTCGGGGGCCGTGTACATCCTGTGAGGAGGGGGGAGGACAACATGGATGTTGTGGTTTATTTGGGTTGTGTTTGTGTTTCTGTTGGGTTGTGGTGCTGATGTAGCCTGGCTCCACCTGCCCACGTACTTCCGCTCAATTTTAATTTCCCTTCAGTACTAAGTCTGGGTTTGCGGTATATTCGCGGGATTTTGTCCGGCCAAATTTTTCCGGTCCAGTCAGCGAACAGAGGGAGTGGCTGAGAACAATGACGTTGAGGTCGTGCGCTGGTTTGAGTTCTAGTCAAACGTTAACGCTTGGTAATGGCAGATCCAGAGTGGCACCGGGCAGATCCAATAGTTTTAAACTCCAACCGACACCTGCCTTAAAGTGAGTTAACGTTTGTCAATGAGAGAGAGGCCAGACTCTGCAAATGAAATGAAGTACGAGAGTCCGGTAGGACCAGGCTAGTGCTGATATGGGAAGGCTAAAAACATGCTCTGATTTCCACTCAGGAACCAGGTTATTTTGGGGGATTTGTTGATTATTTTTGTAGTTTTCTTCATATAGATATAATTGGGCGTGGCTATTTCACCAAACTTCCTGGATGCACAGGAAGTCCAAATGGTTGTTCTCTGGTTTGGCCAATTGGTCTTCTATGGATTAAGCCTAGGAGTAGATGTATGTAGTCAGCTATATATATATATGTATATATATATATATATATATATTTACATAGTTTATTGGTTGGGGGTCGTGTTGGGTAGTGTGGAACAGTGTTTCATTATTCTTTCAAATATATGATATCTAATATAAAATATGTAAATCATTGCAAATAAATCATGGTACTCACGAATCGTAGTTATCCCTGAATCCTTTGGCAAAGGGGTTGTGGTCGATTTTTAGCTGCGTAATCTAAAAAGAAAAAACACATAAACAATAGACGTTTTTTTAGATTCCCCATACACTACTGATATATTAGAAAAATAATTGCCGTTAAAATGAATAATGGGTATAGACCGGTACTATATAAGTTAGATACAAAATAAAATCTTTAACTGATAACGGCTTGACGAGGCCTGTATCAAGTCGTCTATGATGCAGATGATGGATAATGGCCGCCTTGTTATAATAAAGTTTAGGTCCATTCCCGCAGTGCTTACGTCTGTGTTCTGGTAGGCAGTGACGGCTATGAACTGGTTCTCCGGGAAGGTGAAGGTCTGGGTCTTCTGGCTGCTGTTGGGGTCCTCCGCCCCGTCCTCAGCCACCTCCACGATGTGTAGCCGGGGCTGGTACTTGTGCAGAGACTGCAGCACGATCATCTGCACGGAGTCGCATGGTTCACAGAGGGAGTCGAGTGAAAATGAATAAATAATAGGTCATAATAAAAGATCCAGAGTGACAAATAAATAAATCCGGGATTCTATATTTATTTATTTATTATGTTCTTTAAAAAACGTTTATTTATTTATTAATAGCACCATATAGACGATGGCATATAGGGCCTATCGTATTTGAATATTAACAGGTTTCGATGAAGATAAGCGGCATCATAAGCCAAGCCTTGATCATTTAAAAGAACAATGCTGTTCCTCAGGTTATGTTAAGGAACAAAGCGCGTGCACGCTAATTAATGCCCACACTAACCACTTGAATCACTAATTGAATATTCTAAAAGCCCCCAACTGAGGCCTGGACAAACAAACGCGACCATTAGGCCTACCACAGCTCTAACGGATGGCATTTAATGCGTTTAACTAAACAACATCGACTGCGAACCAAAGAACGAACATGCAGTCAAAGGGCCAAAATATGTTGTACATACTGTGACCCTTTTGATATGGGACTGCATGCTCCCGAATACATTTTGATATATTGTTAACTTCACAAGATATTGTGAGTATATTGTGAAGTAGGCCCACTTCTACTCTTCTTATTATATTTTTGTTATTATTGCTATTATCATGATTATTACTAGAATAATAATGTTATTCTTATTATGTTACTATTATTATTGTTGTATTTTGGCATCGTTACATTACCTGTGAGGTGCTGGTATTGATTCCTTTGTTGTTGGTGACCTTAAGTTTCCCAAACGAGATCTCCTGCCTCATCCAGTGGGTCCCTGTGTTCGGAGACTCCGGGTGGATGTACACCTTATTACCTTTCAAATGAACCACACGGTTTATTAATTAATTTAGTAATCTGTACGTGTACACTATGAATTAATTAAACATAATAATTAATAATAACACATTCATTAATCAAATCAATGAAGACATTGAAAATAAAAGAGAGTCTGAATAACGAGGTTGAAATATGACCCAGGCCTTTGAGAAGCCTATTCGGGTGACATACCCTGCATGTTGTTGTCCGCCTTCCCGCAGGTGACCCACTTCCCGCCCTGGAAGCGCCAGTGGTTGGGGTCCGCCAGCACGACCTCCACGAACACGTTGTAGTGCCTTGTCAGGTTCAGACCCGCCATGTTGAAGCTCAGGAACGGGAACATCCGTCTGCAGAGACGAGCAGGAACAAACAATCAATGTGGGAAATCAAATCCGTTATATATGTTATACTATTATTATTGTCAAGCAATTAGGGTGGGAAAATAAGTCACGAAATCCCACTAACAAATGTCATAAACCCCTAAGGTCGCACCTGCCCTGCTTCGTGATGATCATCTCGGTCTGGTGCCGGTGGAACTTGAGCCACAGGGGCCGGTTGCAGAGGTAGACCTGGGCCCGGTCCCCATGCCCCCCGGGGTGGAGCGGCATCGGGCTGAGGCGCGCTCCCGGTCCGCCATACGGGGGATAGATACAGTTGGGACTCTGTCCGAACTGGTACGAAGGGCTGAACTGGGAGCGCGCCCCCGGGGAGCACACGGCCGGGGGGAACCCCGCAGGGGACTGCAGGACGGAGCCGAAGTGGAGCGATGAGGAGTACCTGGAAGCCCCGGAGCCCGGGGGATAGGGGGGCACCGGGCCCGCCTGGCCGGTGTAGGGGAGAAAGGAGCAGGGGTTCGCGGCCTCCTCTGCGCTTAGTTTAGCCGTTGTGGAGGACGGGGGTGTTAGGAAATATCTGTCTGTGTGGAGTCCGTGCTCCGCGTACCGAGCGGTGGAGGGGTCGTCGGAGGCGGGGGATTTGTCCCTGTCCTCCGCCACGTCTTTGGGGGGGTGGAAGCTGCTGCTCTCGGCCTCGCTGCCGAGCATCCTGCCTGCAGCACCCGGCCTCGCTGGCGGGCAAGAGGGTCTGGATCCCGGGGGGCAAAGGCTTCACTTGAGAGCCTCTGAGGAAATATTAAAAAAAATCACATTATGTTTTAAGGGCGCCTCTAGGAAGCAATAGGTCACATAGTTTATTCGTAAATATATTTTTTTAACAGAAATTGCCATAATGTATTTTTCAGCTCCATTTTCTGATATATTTTGGATGGGCGGCTGTCCCTTCAGACTTTGTAACATCCAGTGTCCTTGTTGCATTGCAAGATATTGCAAAGATAAATATTTAGCCCAAAAAAATAGGCAATTGTAACGAATAGGCCTAATAGAAATATAGACTTATAGGCCTTAGGCCTATCATTAATTTCCTGCTTTGTGGACAGAACTTTTACATTTTTAACTTCTTGAATCGTTTATAGTGGATTTATCTGAAATAAAATAATAATAAAAGTTAATAAATAAATTAAAATAAGTCGGAAAAAACTTTTAATTTTTTTTATAGGCATTCATTTTCGTTCTAATGGCTAGGCCCTACATTCAATAATTAATTAAGGTTTACGGAAATATAAGAAGACTGGCTAATTAAGCCTACCTAATGCAATTATAAGGATTAATAATAATCCATAATAATAGGCCTATATAATAATCAAGTTCTGCCTGAATATGGACATAAAGGTGCATGTTTCCTGGACAGATAAAGCCTACCTTTTTACTTATATATATTACTGTATTACTTATTATAGCTTAATATTACATGTTTTTATACATTACCATAGCTTGCGTCCTATTTTAGCCATTAAGGTCTATTTAGCCATTTTGAAAGATTGCATCTGGGCTACATGAATCCATTCTATAGATGTATGCAGAGTGAATGAATTAAGCGTGTGATTCCGCGTCCCTCAGGGACGACAAATGCAAAGATCAAGATCTGACGATTAATTTTCCGTGTGAAGAAGCCTGAGATGTGATGAGATGTTCCTCATAGGAGACAGACGGGAGAAACCAAACACATGGAGCGTCTTCCACACGGGAGGCAACCCGAACGACACAAACACACACCGCCAAATAATGATCTCCCCCAAATCCATCCACGTATAATTATGATAAAATATGAAAAAATGGAAATGTCTAATTTCAGCGCAGGCATCCTCGCCTATTTTCACTGTTTCAATTAACAACAATTAAAGAATATCAAAATGTGCAAACTCACCCAACAATCCTCCTCCTCTGCGTCTGTAATTATTAATATTATTCTAATACATATAAACCCGTGTCGTCTTCATTGAAAATGCGCCCCAGAATCAAACGGAAGGCGGTGGAGTCTCCTCATGTTGCCGCGGGTAGATCAATGAGAGAACCGCGGAGCGCGAGCGGCGAGCTGCAGTGAGGAGCGTCTCGAGACTGGAGTTCACAAGTGTTCTCCCGCGGCGATGACGCAGAGATAGCAGCCTATTATCAAACTTCATCCTTCTCCCCGGGGACGAGCGTGGGCGCGTGCTCGTGTGTTGCGCTCACAGGTAGTAGTCGAGTACAGTGGTATTATCAGACGTATAGGAAAATATTATGAATATGGATCTGTGTATGCAACTGCATCGAGTATCATGCAATAAGAAATTGAAATGAGGTAATTTTACTAAATGTATAGAATTTGACATTACTTAAAGTGTTTCTTCAAATACTTCAGTGGATGTCAGAAAGATTATTGATTATTGACGTTTAGTAATTTCTCTGAACCACATCAGATAAAAACAACACAAACAGTACTTCGAACCTCACAACATCCCCATGTGGGCCTAGTCAGTGGAATGATGAAAAACACAAAAAGATAGCACAAAGGAAAGGTACACTTTGTTTTTAATTGAATTCCTAATTCAAGGGGTGTTTAATAGATGTGGTCCCAGACGTTTGTGTTTGGTTTCTGCTACAAACAGCTCAAACACAACCCAGAGCGGCAGAATGAGAAATTTCCCCTTAACATCTAAATTTCTCCCCAGATATATGACTACTTACTACACTGCACAATATATATTGCAGGGGGGCTTGCTGTGCAACAAAAGCTATAAGGTAGTTTGCATATAATTTTAATCAATCATATTTCTTATGCTTGTGGGATTCGTCTGACTAATCAACAAAATCCCACCAAAACCAAAGAAGAAACCAAGATATCCGCCCATCTGTTTCAGGGTCCCGGGCCATGCATTGAGCCCCAGACGACCCCCATCTTAGTTCAAACACCAGCATATTGATATCAAACTGCCCCCCATTAGCATGCTAATGTTGCGTGCTTCATTGGCGTGTACTAGCTTAAATACCCACTGAACTGTCCTGGTCCCTTCCGCCGCCCGAGTGTTTTAAAGCCAGACGGTGACAGACAGCTGCTGCTTATTGGCAGCAGGTTTGCATGTAAAAGAGAAAGTCTAGAGTGGGAAGAGTTGTGTAGTAGGTTGACACCGTTCAGATAAACACTGTGTGCCTCAGACGACTGGGCCCTGGAAGGGAAAACAAACAGTGGATGTTATTGGAAGCTTTGTGTTTGGCACACGCCGCAGTAGTAGAGCATGTTGTCAGTTTGACGGGGAATCCACAGCTTGTCATGCTTGTCAAGTAAACTTACAAAACTTTTGAGTTTGGAAAACCATGCACAGGTCCTCCCTTGTTTTTATGGGCCCTAATCATGTGTCCTAATTTATACTCAAGTTTACCCTCAAGGACCTTGATAATTAAGATATAATACTGATTTCAAAGTGTGTTTGCGTGTGTGTGTGTGTGTGTGTGTGTGTGTGTGTGTGTGTGTGTGTGTGTGTGTGTGTGTGTGTGTGTGTGTGTGTGTGTGTGTGTGTGTGTGTGTGTGTGTGTGTGTGTGTGTGTGTGTGTCTGTGTGCGTGTGTGTGAGTGTGAATGTGTTTGGTCCTATAACAGGTAAAAACAAGGCAACAAACATCACAGAAATTACAACAATAACATTTGGAGGAGAGGTTTTTGTTCAGGTCATTGTGTGGATAACAGACTGTATCTAAAACCCTCAGACTCTCTTGTTCTTTGGGTTGGACCTCTTGATAAAACAACCAACAAGAGAACACTTAACACAGTAACGTTGTGGGGCTGTAACAGAGCCTCCTACCTGAGGTGATTCTGGATCTGGAGGATTACCCATGCCAACATCTCCTCTCTTTGTGTACTTTGGGCACTAAAGGGGGCATGGCCAGTCAGGGGGACCAGGGGGTTTGGATCCAGTCTCGACTGATGGGGCAAGTATGGGGCTCCGATTTCAACCCTCTTCAACCCTTTTTGGATACATTTGAATTCTGACCTCAATGTTGAAAACCCGCCATTTTGTTCCTGGATTGATTACTCACAGTGCCACATCGTGGTGGAGCAGTTTGTCTTATCTTGTCAGCAATGACGCACAATTTTATTTATTTAACTTTTGGTTCATGAAAGATGGCACACACAATTCTTCGAGTCACAATAACCACAGTATTCAGTAGCTGTGCTCCAAAACGGCTTTGTGTCCTTCAGCAGAACATCTTGGCTGTTACTTTCCCCCGACAGAAGTCCCTCTGTCACCGCGAATGGCACGGCAAATGATTTGTCACTATTCTCAATTAGGCTCATGCTGTGATATGGCAAAAAAACAGTCAAAAAGACTAGAATAGGGCGTGTTGACATTTTCATCTTTATCCAACACAAGAAAACCTAACAAGCAGCTTCCCTGCTCTTTATCATCACTTATGAATGCTCCTGTTATTACGAGGAATTATTATAAATATCCACGTTTTATGGGGGGCAGACAGTCTGTGTGTGTGTGTGTGTGTGTGTGTGTGTGTGTGTGTGTGTGTGTGTGTGTGTGTGTGTGTGTGTGTGTGTGTGTGTGTGTGTATGTGTCTGTGTGTGTGTGTGTGTGTGTGTGTGTGTGTGTGTGTGTGTGTGTGTGTGTGTGTGTGTGTGTGTGCGCGTGTGTGTGTGTGTGTGTGTGTGTGTGTGTGTGTGTGTGTGTGTGTGTCTGTGTCTGTGTCTGTGTCTGTGTGTGTGTGAGCTTCCCTCTCTTCTCTTTATATCATGCTCAATGAACAGCTTCCTCTAGCTGTGCCTGCTTTTTGACACGTCTAAAGGGCTGCTCCTGACATCCTGCCATCCCGCCCTGCGACCCGCCCGCGGAGCCCGTGTCAGGGAGGAGGAGAGGGGCCGGTGACCTGGCCACCCCCACCCAGTTCCCCACCCTGGGTGGAGCAGAAGGTCGGTTGGCCACGCAGCCGTGCCAGTGAACCCCCCCCCCCCCCCCCAACACACACACACACACACACCCGTGTGGAGCGCAGGCCTGCTGTACCTCGCCATGGCCACGGTGGATATATAGGGATGATACAGCAGCCATCTTGGTTCTAAATGGTAGCTGGGGGAGAGGATTCAGTTCCCCCCGTCCAGCTACCGTTTAGAACCAAGATGGTGGCTGTAAAGTGGATAGCATGGTCGGTAGCCATGGTGGAGTTAAGTGCGCAGATATCGTACTGTATTATCTTCTCTTGTCCGTGGGATAATCAAATAAATAAAAACAATTGATGTATGTTTATCAAAATTGCATAAATACATTGGAAAACCAAAAGCTAGCTTCATGTTTATGTATTAATAATCATCTAAAGTTGCCTCACTGTTGAACACAAAAAAAAGATGCATGAAAAAACGGTATGAATTTAATTTGATGAAAAATATGCATTTTTGAAGGAATGGAGAGAAGCAGCGATGCCAATTTCAACCCAATTCTTGGCACTCAACCGACAACGCACCAACAACAGGGAAAAGTCCCTGTTGGACCATTATCAGTATTATTGTTCCAGTGAACTAGTCGTGGTGGCGGCCCTTGTCTTCTGGGGGTTTCCGAGGGACAGAAGTTGGGGAGGGGGCGGGTAGGGTAGGGTAGCGGCCCCCTCCAGCTCCGGGGGCACCCATTGGTCGGGTCCTCTGTCCTGTAAAGTGCAGCAGCAGGAGCGGGCCGTCACATTTGGTGCCCAGCATGGGGTCGCTTGGTGAGCTGCTGTCGTGTCCCAGCTATCCCACGGAGATCCACCGCCGCCTCGCTGCCAAGAGTTGGTGTTTTCCTCATTTGCATTCGCTAATGAGATATCCTGAAAGACACTTATCTTCCTGGGATGTCTCCCCTTCCGCTCAGATCAGTGGAGATGAGATGGCCGGAGTGTTGGGAGATAAGGGGAGATATCAGGCAGGTATCAGGGAGATATCAGGGAGAGAGGTGTGTACGGAGAGAGAGGTCTGGACCTCACAAAGCACTGCATGTAAGCAAACGTATTTATTAACCAGACGGCTCATTCTGATGTTTGCTTAATGAGTTAGTTTGGTTTATCAGGTTATGTAGCCCTTGCCTTTATCACGTGTCAAAGCCCTTTGCAGGAACACATTCAAATTGAATTTGAAGATACCGCCCACACTATGCGAGCATTAGGTGCCAGGGCGGCACATACAACATTTGTTTCTCATTCCCCCCCCGAAATCTCCTCTTTTTGAACTATCTTTTGCTCTACTATGTGCTGTACTGTCTGCTCTGACACCCTAACGTTTCATGCGATCCATGCAGATAAAGTGCAACCTCATCTTGTCCTTAAAAGTCACAACACAACAGCAAAGGGTGTTGTCCTCTTAAGGCAGCCTCAAGTTTGCTGGCAGCAAGCAAGCCATCATTGTAAAACAAAACCCACCGCAAACACTGCAACCTAATTATCTGTGTAGCTCTACAGGCTAGACTAATGGGAGTGAACCCCACATAACTGACACCAGAGTCGAGGTGGGGGTGAAAGCCTAGGTGGTTAGGACCACCCCCTCATTATCACCCAATCAACACCCAATCTGAAACGTTATGAGTTCCTGACTGCCAGAGACGGCAGTCCCACTTCACCATGAAAACAGTTTTAATTGTAGATTGTTCTTTATTTCTTTGTTTTATTCTACACTTATTTTATCGTTTGACCGTAGGGCATGATTGTATTTTCCGGTTACACAGAATTCACTTAAACCCCCCTTTCAAAGACTTGCCCAGTTTGTGTCACCACCTATTTTACATTCAAAGCAGCCACAGGGAATTCTGATGCATGCATGCCACTAAGAGGAGGTTACTGGTTGTCTATCTTGCTCAATGATGCCAGGTAGCAGACATGAGAGGGATCGAACCAACGTCGTTTTGGCTGGGAGGGGAACAGGCACACAACCCACTTACCAAGGAGAACATATTAATGCTTAACCAAGCCTAACAAGATCCTGTTTCTGATTTTAATCTTTTCTCGGTTAAACGAGAAAAGATTAACGAGAAAAGTTTCTTTCCCCTCGGATTTAAGGTTAGGGTGGCTTTTTAAACTGGTTTTGAGATTGTAATTATATACAAGGAGTAAACATTATAGTATAACTCCCCCATACTATTAAAACCAATTCATACATTACACTTTTAAATTTAATTTCATACTTTGTTGAAAAAGCAATCATTTTGAAGGAGGAAATCATAAAAAAAATTATATTCTCGGATAAGGGTTTGATCCATCGACAAATCTATTTTCTTAAGCTATCACTTTTTATAATCTAGTCTTCATGTTGTTGTGATTTTCTTTTACATCCGACTTGAAAGTACTGTTGTGATCGAGGTAATGAACTCAAGCTGAATACCTTAAACCAGACAGACATGTATTTTTCCCAGTGTTAAAATCATTTTAGACAAGTAAATCGCATGCTTTTGGTTTTCAAACACAGAAAAAGAAACTATCCTAACAACATTTTAAGGCGTATTTCAATGCTTGATAAAACAGCCCTTCTCAAGCGAGGTGGAAGCCATATTTCCCGCACTTCCACCACTTCTTCCTTCTCGCGCTACAGACGACAAGTCACCGGGACTGGTGCTGCCACAGACAATCTGCTGACTGCAGTATCACCTCATGATTAACAATTTAACAGCCAAGCCGCCCTCCCTACCCATTGTTATTCCACAGATGACTGATAATCACAATGGAATTTCTGAGGACACACTGGCTTCATTAGACCCATTGATAGATTTATTGTTTTCCATGTTTCTAATCACTTCCCCCCCTAAGGTAATTTGTAAGCTCTTGGTTCAGAGGTATAAGCCAAGGAGAGTTAATTAATCTGCCTTGCTCAGAAGTCTGGCAGTGGAAATGGCTCCTTTCTGAATCAGTGATGAGGGTGTGTGTGTTTGTGTGTGTGTGTCGTGTGTATCTGGTTGTGCGATTGATTGTGTGTGTGTGTGTGTGTGTGTGTGTGTGTGTGTGTGTGTGTGTGTGTGTGTGTGTGTGTGTGTGTGTCTGGGTGTGTATGCGTGATTGAGTGGGGGTGCGTGTGAATGTGTGTGTGTCTGTGTGTGTTTGTGTATCTGCGTGTATGATTGATTGTGTTGGTATGTGTGTGTGTGTGTGTGTGTGTGTGTGCGTTCGTGTCTACGTGTATGATTGTGTTTGTCGGTATGTGTGTGTCTGCATGTGTGTGTAACACTAACCTTTGTTCACCAAAGAGCAACATGAGGTCAACACAAATCAGTGTGTGCCAATATATCTGATGCTTTCAATCTCCATCATTTACATTTATCTTTGTCTGTCATAAATGGTAGCAATTCAATACTATGAGTTGTTTTCAGTTATGGGTTTTGCTGAAAATTCTGGGAGAAAATTTAACTATGAGAAATTCTTCAAAATTAATATGTGGATATATGTGTATACAATGTTTTGGCGATCAAAGTCTAATATATTTATGAATATGAATAATTAATATTTACAGCCATGTCCCACTGTAAATTCGACCTTAATTAAGAAACATCAAAATATAAGTATAATTTTTTTAAAACCAGTTTAATTTAAATTAAATAATCTCCCCCCCACCACCCTAGCAAAAACACACACACACACACACACACACTACACACACACACTACACACACACACATACAAACACACACCCACACAACACACACACACACACACACACACACACACACACACACACACACACACACACACACACACACACACACACACACACACACACACACACACACACACACACACACACACACACACACACACACACACACACACTCAACCATTCCTCGACCTTAGTGATTAGGTCTCTTAACTCATGATACATACTGGCCTTTGTCACTCCTAATTGAAGCTCCAGTTGGCAGTTAATTGGCTTTTCTCGGTCCTATGCAAATGTGGGGCTGGTGTGTGTGTAGGTTAAATGCATCTTAATCAGAGCTTTAATCCAGTCATTAGCAGAGAAACATGAGGTGTTGAGTGCAGCGAGGAGAGCCTGATAATTGAGGGGCGGCTCATGTTCCCTGTGCGCTATAGGATGTGTGTGTGTCAGTGTGTGTGTGTGTGTGTGTGTGTGTGTGTGTGTGTGTGTGTGTGTGTGTGTGTGTGTGTGTATGTATGTGTGTGTGTTTCTGTATTTGTGTGTGTGTGTGTATCTGTGTAATGTATGTGTTCAAGTGTTCAAATTATTGAAAATCAACATTTTGTTTGTTTGTAAGCTTTTTTTTTATTTAAGGGATGGATTTCTGGGGACCTTTTTTTGTCAATTTGGTATTTTATTTATTTATTATTATTTAATGAAAAATCAGGCAATGCAAACATTTTTAATACAAACGTTATACTTTTTCCTTTTCTTACAAACATGACTGAAATGAAAAAGCATAAGCAAAAGCAGATACATAACAGCATGTGATGTACTCATTATATACTTAGTAATCAATTAACCAAAGTCACATAATAAACATAATATGCAAAACTGTTGCGATCTTCAAAATGTCGATAGATCTGCCGTTGATTTGAAAAATTAAATCAGCATCGGAATTCATGTTAGAAAAAAATAAACGAGTTATTGTCGTACTATAATCTACATTACTAACCATATTAAGTATAATTTAATTATATTGATCTTGACATTTTCTACAACAAAGAGATTGGTAATGGTTGTATTTCATATCTTTAGATATAGAAACAGAGTCCTATTGGTATTGTGTGCAGCCCTGATCGTTTCCAACGCGCCTCTCGCCTCTTCGCTGCACTGCTGTCAAATTCTCACTGTTTTTCTCACTGTATATTTTAGCACCTTTCCCCCGCGTGAGTCTTGTGTTCTTCCGCCCCCCCTCCTCCCTCAATACCCATCTTTCACACTCACACACACACACACCCGCACAAACACACACACACACACACGCTAATAAACACACACACACACACACATACCCGCACAAACACACACGCAGAACACGAGCACAAACATAAGCACACAGACATGTACACACAGACACACTCACACCCACACACACACACACACACACACACACACACACACACACACACACACACACACACACACACACACACACACACACACACACAGACAAACACAAACATGCACATGAACACACAGACCCCACACACGCACACACAGACATGCGTGCGCACACACACATACACACACAAAAACACATACAGACGCAGTAGCGCACACAGACACACACACACACACACACACACACACACACATACACACACACACACACACACACACACACACACACACACACACACACACACACACACACACACACACCACGTGAAGACCGAAACATATGGGCTCAAGGAGCAATGCATTCAAAAAATCCCTTTGAATAAACATGCTGCCATCAGACAGGTTGTTGTTGTGTGTTGTTGTGTGTCGATTTGCATCCTCCTTCCTTACGTGTGTTCCTCACCTCTTTTGTGTGTGTTATTAATCATCGGCGCGCCCACACCTTCTGATCCCTTAAAAGAACTGTCAATTGGTCACACGCACCTTCGTACCTCGTCTGCGAGAATCTTCTCACAAAATGAGACGCGGACAAAATTATCCAATTCATAATCTGTTTGTGTCGCCGAGGCAAATTAAAAGGGCTGGAGATAAACACGTAATCACACACATAATCTATGCCCGCATGTGTTTGTGTGTGTGTGTGGTTGCGGGTGTGCATGAGTGTGTGCCTGTGCCTGCGTGTGTGTGTGCGTGTGTGTTAATGTAACACAGTGCAGGGTGAGAAGAGGCCGTTGATAAGATAAAAGAACAGGCTAATCCTGACCTCTCACAGCACCTTGCTAAACGCTTCGTGCGCGTACACCCGTACACAGCCACACACACGCACACATGCACACACACATACACGACACAAATACACGCCCTGAGACAGGGAGACCGTCAAAACATTTACAGGCCATTTGCAGCATGGCATGACACAGCCATGCTGCTACGAGCACCGCAAGAACAAATACACCTTAGCGGCCTTGGTAGATGCGTGGGGCAGTGTGCAACCAGCAGCCCAGTAGTGATGGCTGGCATGCTCTCTACCCCTAAGGGGCAGTGTGTTAAAGGACGACTCGAACTCTGCCTCTTGACATTAAACCAGACATTAAGCATAACACCTCAGTGGCTCATGAAGCCGGGGAAACGACTCAAGGCCAACGCCTGGAAACAATAGTTGTAACTTAATTGGAATGATAAACCGCTCACCTGAGTGAGAGTTAATCTACCTATACATAGTGTCTCCAAGCTGTGAATTTAAGGCTGCTTATGTTTTGAAGGTGCACACTACGCAGACCATACTACCAGTGTCTGTACATCGCATTCATACACATAGACATGTAGACACAGACACAGACACATACAAATACTCACCCCCCCCCGTCTCCCATCACACACACATACATAACACTAAAGCACACTCTTCCTTCTTAGAAAAGGTTTGAAACTCTTTTTATCCATTAAAAGCCAGATCGATCTTGTGCCTTTTTACTTGATGGTGTGTTTTTTTTGATAAATGTCATGAAGGGAAGTCTCCTTGGCCCATTTCTACAGCCTATTCTTCATTTGGGGGTAATTATAGATGAAGAGATGAAAGATGTATTCCCCTCCACCACCACCGCCACCCCCCTCCTCACCCACTCCCCATTCTCTATGCCTATCTGCCTCTCTCTGCCTCCCTGTGCATTCAGTGGGCCTCTCACCACTGCATCCTGATTACGGGACACTGTTCAAAGCCTAACCCATACAGCCTAGAGTGTCCCTTGGCCGTCCACTACGGCTGCTGCTGCCGCTGCCGCTGCTTTTGTTGGCATTAACAAGCCAAGCAAACAAGATGTGTCTTGTTTTTTTTGTCCTTCTTCCAACAGGTACAAACTTTTCTTTTTATAATTGCCTGCATTCAGGCAGTCCGTCGAGTCGTGGACAACGGCGTCATGAAAGGAGTGGGGCGGGGGGTAGGTTATACGGCTCACCCGAAGAAAGGAGTTAGAAAGGGAGGGAGTGGGAGAAAACCAATTTTAGAAGATTTTAGTAAGACAGGATGTTCTGTAAGTGCTCGTCGATGTTATACCTGAACTTCTGTTCGGATTTCTGTTTTTAATTCCATCCTCGTTCCTCTCTCTCTCTCTCTCTCTCTCTCTCTCTCTCTCCCTCTCTCTCCCTCTCTCTCTCTCTCTCTCTCTCTCTCTCTCTCTCTCTCTCTCTCTCTCTCCCTCTCTCTCTCTCTCTCTCTCTCTCTCTCTCTCTCTCTCTCTCTCTCTCTCTCTCTCTCTCTCTCTCTCTCTCTCTCTCTCTCTCGTCCTCTCTCGTCCTCTCTCTCTCTCTCTGCCTCTTCTTCATCTCTTTATCCCACTCCGGCGAGTGATGAGTGAAGACTCTGGAGACTTGGGAAGAATGGCCTCTGCCATTAATGAATGGAGAGAACACACAGATGGATGAATGGTCCTGCTCATTGGGTTTTTCTGTTTCCCTTATTCCCCGTCTGGAGTCAAAACCCCGGGATGCCTCATGAAGAAGGCAGAGCCTCATCCCTGGTTTTTGCAGTCTCATCTCTTGAAAAAGAAGGAGGGACAGGGTTAATAAAAGGCACAAGAGGAAGGGGAAAAGTAATTTCTTTTCCAGTCCAACCATTCTTTGGGTGGGGCTTTCTTACACTTCCCCCCCTGTGTACTTTCATAAAGCTCATTATTATTTTGACAAGGGCCCCTCAGGTAAGAGCCAATGGGGCCTTTGTGCGATGCTCCATCAGTCTCTCTGGCGAGGAGCGGGGAGTTACATTAACATCTGGTCTCTTCCTGCACCAATGTGCCATTGAAGCCTGCCTTGTTCTTCTGCATGGCCATCGTGTAGATGGGCCTAGACAATTATCTTCAACAGAGCTTTTTTTTTTTTAAATATATATAGACAATATATACGAGAAAATATAATGGGCTGCAGCAGTACAAGAGCCATCTCTACTGCAACCACAATTATTTGTACGATTCATTGTTTTCACTACTTTCATGTCATCTATTGTTACTATTCATCAATTTGCTGCCGCTGAGGGATGTAACTTTATAATGCACCTTTGTTCAAGCCAATGCCTTCATTTCATCAAAACCAGGTCCACAAGCTGACTGCATTGCCTGCAGTACCAGTCAGTCAACGCCACCAGCATCGATCCATGATCATGAAAACTGCAATGAGAAATCCTGCCCCACACGCTAACCCCAACCCCAATGCCCCCGCTCCCACATCCACCCCCAGCCTCCAACCTCCCCCTCGAGCCAACCCCCGCCCCCCTGCCCCCCCCCCCCCCCCCCCACCCCCACCCCAGACCCTCCACCCCTCCCACCCCACTCTTCCGGCTGATTTGTCCTAATGTAATTTTAATTAAAAATGGTGGTGTCAAAGGGCTCGGCCTGCCTGAGAAGCGGGTGCAGATTGCATCCCAGTGGCAGATCCCCTCACTTGGTTGAGAGGAAATGCATCCTGACACGAGGCGAGGGTGGTGCCCACGCCACACGCCGCCAACAAGAGCCTCCGGCCCATCTTTAGCCCCCCACCCCCCCCCACCCGTATCGGTTTGGTGAGGCTGCCACTATAAGGCAGGATGGTCGTTTAATTTTGTATTGGAGCGGTATTGCATCGCTTGAATATCAATTTAGTAAAATTTATAGTTCTAAACAAATGGTATATATTTTTTTATGTATTAGAGAGGGATTCAAATATTAAAATAGTGTTATTCATCATCATACCTAACATTAAATCGAAGCTTTCTTCATGAAGCATATTTAAATTTATATTTGACTATTGTGTAATATCCCTTCGATCTGTACACATTTGAACAAATGTAATGTTTTGCATTTTTAACAAGATGGTGTAGTGAGTTTCAATAAGATCCAAAAACATAGGGAAGATGAATTGTTAGACACAAAGACCGAGGAAGCTTTTTCTCACTCCATAGGCTGTCAGTGGACGTCAAGCGGTGCCCTGATTCCCCAAGAGTAGCACGTGCTTGTGAACGCAGTCCCACTGAACGCTACAGACAAGCTGTCTGCGGTTGTTATTTATAAAAGCAGCCTGTTAATTAACAAATACATCCTACACGCATGTATGCTGCGCATGCTGTGCCACACCACACGTCCTATACTCCTCCTCCAGGCTTCCTTTA
Organism: Gadus macrocephalus; assembly: GCF_031168955.1. Classification (NCBI taxonomy): domain Eukaryota; kingdom Metazoa; phylum Chordata; class Actinopteri; order Gadiformes; family Gadidae; genus Gadus; species Gadus macrocephalus. The sequence goes on from NC_082387.1 coordinate 8,240,755, forward strand.
GCAAAACTCAGTTATCCACACACAGTGTTTGTATTATTTATGTACAGATACCTAGCTAGGGTCTACTCTTTTCCATGTGCTTGATGCTCCATTGAGAACGATCCAACTACGACAACATTTCCATTACATTTTATGCATTTTATCCGAATCGACTTTGGTTCAGACACGCGTTCACACGCCGACGGCGGAGTCAACCACACAGGGCGACAGCCAGCTCGTCTGGAGCAGTCAGGATTCTGTGTCTTTCCGAAGGGACACCTCGATACTCGGCCAGGCAGGAGGAGCCGGGGATCGAACCATTAACCATCGGGTTCCAAGTTCTACCTCCTTGGCTTAACTGACCCCCCCCAACACGACAAGCTCGATGTAAACAGGCCCAGAGACGAGGCCTTATTGTGGTGGTGGTGGTGGTGTGTGTGTGTGTGTGGGGGGGGGGGGGGGGGAGGCAGACAGACGCATACTAAAAACATTCCTTGGCCAAGATTTCCCCAGGCATGACCTGCGCGAGGGCCCTGAGCAGCGGGGGCCACCAGCAGAGGTCAGCCGGTAGGTTTGTAATCTCTCCCCCCAAGCTGTTGGGATTATCAGATCTCCGACGACCCCGAAGGGGCTCCCCGCGGCCAGGGGGCTTAACCGCGATGAAACCTGCCCCTCCAAACACCCCACCTGTCAGCCACCACACAGTGCCACCTCTTAGAGATCGGACGCTGGAAACACGGTGGGGGGGGTCGCGGCGATGGAGGCAGATGGACAGGTGAGAGGAACGAATGGGAGAGGGAGAGGGGGGCGGGGGGAGGACGGGATTGGCTCGTGGCTGGATGGGAGGATCGACATGGTGTCTTCAGGCTACCTGGATGCATCCTTGAGCGAGACGCATAATCCATATCCATTATGACGTGTTTCTGTGTACACTGATGAGTTGTTTTTGGAATGAGGTATCTGACGAAGTAACTAATAATAGCAAATGGATTTGAACATGTACCTAAGCAAACAATGAGTTGGATTCGGTTCCAATTTTTCTATTCGTTTTTTTTGGTAATTTTCCATTTCCTGATATGCAAAATATGCAAATGAAAATCTAGAGTTAGCTCAATCTATAGTAATATTAAAATAGCATTCATATATACAAAATCAATATTGAGAGTTGAGAATATTTGTGATTTAATAAATCTCAAAAGGGGTATGTGTGTGTTTGTATGCGTACATTTTTAATGTGTGTGTGTCCGACTATAGGTGCGTGTGTGTGTTTATCTACATGTATTAGTGTGTATGTGTATGTATGTGTAGACGTGAAGGTGTCTTTTGTGTGTGTGTGTGTGTATCTGTGTGTATATATGGATGTATGTGTACATAAAAGGTGTGTTAGTGTGTGTGTGAGTATATTTGCGTGTGAACGTGTCTGAGAGCGCGTGTGCCATGTGTGTACACGTGAGTGTGTGCATGTATGTATAGAAGTGCAGGTGGGTACGCGTGCATGTGTGTGTATACCGGCGTTTGTTAGTGTATGTATGTGTAGAACTAAAGGTGGGTATACATATGTATGTCCGTATATTCATATGTAAACCTGTGTGTTCGCACACACATGCGCGCGCACACACACACACGCCCACACCGGTGGACAGTTGGGTGGCTGGTGGTGGGCCGGGCACTGAGGCGTGTTGTAAGAGGGTTTAACTTCGCTGACCTCCCTTCTGCCAGGTTGAGGGGCGCCCGCTGCTCCGCTGATATTGGATCGGTGGGTGACGGCCCACTTCTCCTGATACAGAGGCCAGCGTGCCAACCTGCCAACCTGCTTCCCCTTATTAACGTGTCCCCGTGCCAGCGGTGTGGAGAGGCCCTGGTGGTCCGCGCCGGGGAACACGGCCGGTGTTTGGGTCGTATTCACGCCGTCTCTATGGGACGGCTGTAGAATAGAAGCAGGTTCTTGAATTGATGTTATGGTATCATTAGTAGTATTGTTTATGTTGCGTTTGTAGACCATTTTTAAAGGCACTCGGAGCTTTACATTGTGAGTGTGTGTGTGTGTGTGTGTGTGTGTGTGTGTGTGTGTGTGTGTGTGTGTTTGGGGGGGGGGGGGGGGGGGGGATTCACTACTACAGCTTTACATTTTATGTTGAAAAGCAATAAAAAACAAGCATATATATCATAATATGATTATATTTAAAGGAAAACAGCAGTATATAGCAAACTTATTTTTTGGAAAGATAAAAAAACAAATGAATACAATTATATCTAAAGAAATATATGAACAACCTATGGGCCTGTAACATTCTATATCAATATAGTAGCATGGATGTAGCTTATCTTGATATGTGGAAGAAGCTTGTCTTGCAACCAAGTGTAGTGAGCCTGACATACAACCGTGTGGTTCAAATATGTTTTGTCTTCATATATGTATTTCTTCAACGAAATGTATAAATACATATTTTATATATATATATGCATTATAAATATATACATTATATATATATATGCCTATTTTTTATAGATTATATATATATATATATATGTATATATATGTATAAAAGATTGTAGGCAGGATTTATCAACAAAAAATTAATTGCACAGAGGATGAGCAATCAAGAAAACAACAACCACAGGTTACAAAAGGCTTTTGAGTGACAGTATGCCTCTCTCAGCGGTGAACCTGGGAGTTGTAGTTTTATTACCGTTCTTCTTCCGGTAGCGGAAGTGTTTCGCGTGTCTTGGAGGTCATTTTCGGTCGTCACATTGCTTTCTGTCATCTCCTGCTTTCAGACTACACCTGCAAACAGAAAACGATACTCAATGGAAGCCGTTCAAGCAGGTAATGTAATCGTGTGTGTTAAGTAACGCCTGCTATGTTTTCGCATAGACAGCGGGTTTAACACTGGTGGGTTGGATGATCCTCCACGGAGGCAGGAGAACATAAACATTGAATAACCGATGCCTCACGTTACATATCCGACATGGCATGCACCCGACCTGTTCAATGTTGACAGAGATATCCTGACGATGATAGCCGATTAGGAATATATACAGCGTCCTATCTGTCCCTTAACTTTATGATATATTCGCCATGAGGTGCGTGTGACTAGAAGACAAGTAATATTAGTAATGTAACCATCTCCAATGGAGTTAGACTGGGCTTCGTCCTCCTGAGATGAGATTCTCAATAGCTGGTTTATATTTTTAAGGCAGAGCGAGTTGATTTGTAATCGGAAGGTTGCTAGTTCGATCCCCCGCTCCTCCTAGCTGAGTGTTGAGGTGTCCTTCAGCAAGACACCTCACCCTAACTGCCCCTGAGGAGCCGGGCTTTCGACGTGCATGGTTGACATCGCCGTCGGTGTGTGAATGTGTTTATTAGTCAAATGCTGGATGCCCTACAACTAAATGAATGGATTAATGAATTAGTAACATCTCACCTGCTCCGTGGATTCACATTGTGACGCATTTTGCCATAATGTGGAGGAGGCTGAGTTGTCCTCTACTTTATGTTTTCAGAGCCTAAACTGAGGCACGTGGAGACAGATGTTCTGATCCCCAAGATGATGAGAGAGAAGGCCAAGGAGCTCTGCCATGAGAAAGTCCAAGGTGTGTATACATATTGTTTTGAGGAGTTAACGTTTTGGTGTGTATTTCATTGTGTATAGCAAAAATATGAATTTGTTTACCCTGCAAAATCGGCCATTTTAATTGGCTTTTCAATATAAAAGTCCCACTAGGCATGTTATCGTACCGCACCACTAGGTCTGTGAATGTGTTGCACCATTGAAGGGAAGCCAAGTCATGCTTGTTAGATGTATTTGATTGATTGGAGTGCTTTAGAATCATGATAGTCTTGGTGCACAGTTTATTTATCTGTGGCTCTTTTTATAGATTTAACAGAAACCTTATGGTAGTAGTGGTAGGGCTCTTTTCTGAGTTGGCCACATTGGCAGTGATCTTGGACCCAGAAGTAGGCGAAATCTTAGATGATTCACCTCTACAGCCCATATCGCTCCTCTTTGTTTGTTAGATTCTGTCAGACAAAATCAGTTGATTTTCCCAATCAAAAATAAATAAATATATACATGTCATCAAAATTGTAAAAATATTTCAGATGTAAGATCAACCTTAGTATTTAAAACTTAAATTTAAACCCAGAACAAAACAACACAAACCTGGCCTGTTACCTCTCCTTGCATGTCCCTGAATGTAGGCTAGAATAGGTAGCCTGGATAAAACCTGACCTGTGACAGGCTGTCCCTCGTAGCGTGCAGAGCAGAACACTGTCAGGTGGGCCCCCCCCCCACTGCTTCCCAAACTGTCAGGCTGCACCTTTATGTGCACATGGCAATACCTGAAGGCTCAGATGACACCGTACCGAAGCCGTCCTTTCATCCTGAAATATAACATCATAGTGTCCTTTATGGGCGATAAGAGTGAACTGATTAAATTAAGTGTGTGTGTGTGTGTGTGTGTGTGTGTGTGTGTGTGTGTGTGTGTGTGTGTGTGTGTGTGTGTGTGTGTGTGTGTGTGTCCAGAGACGAGAGTCCTGCCCTGTGCAGCTACTAGCGGTGCCCCGAGACTTGAAGTGTTTGTTGATTAGATTAGTCTCACTGCTCTGCCTCTCCAAATGGGTTTTTGTTAATGTCCGCATCCTGACGATTTGTGTGTGCGCGTGTGCACACGTTCCTGTGTGTGTGCATTAACCACGGTGATAATAAAGGTAATTATTACGGCGGTTGGGTGGCGGTTTGCACACGCTCCTTTGAGGGGTTCGGGGGGGGTTTGTTGACGGAGATTGGGGGGCGGGGGGGGGTAGTGGGTCATGGTTAATTCAAAGTCTTTCAGAGAACGCTGGCTAAGAGGGTAACGACTGTCTACTGTCCCCTGCGACCTGCTTGGGTCAGGGACACCACGACCGCGCTTTGGGAATTAATAAACGTCATGTTAGAGGCGACCCCTCTTACCTCCCTGAGGTATGTGATGTGGTGTAGGAAAGTAATGCAGTTTGTTCTTGGCAAGGGTCAGAATGTTATTTAGCAGGTTCTTCAGCTTGGAACAATCAAGGGATACGATCAACATTGGACTAAAAAATTAAGAGTGCGGCATTAGCAGTTTTTTTTGGTATGTCGGCAGTATCTCATAAATATAAAAGAAAAACGTTTTCTATATGTCTATATCATTCATAACCCATATTTTAGTTTGGTTTGTGTCGTTCCGTAGTGTGGACCAGATGTACAAGCAGGTGCTATATACAGCATCGGAGAGGAATTGTTCATGATTTGTTAGCCTTTGCATTTTTGCAGAGCCAATGATGAACATAGTCAAACCGTTTGCAGTCTTGGTATGGCTGTCTAAACCCCCCCCTCCTCCTCCCCTACAGCCTTTAACGTCTGCTGCAAGGACTCTGGCTTCCTGATGGTGCTCAAATGCAGGGAGCAGAACGCAGCCCTGAAGGAATGCCTGACAGTCTAGTGAGTGTTTTGCAAGCTTGTTTTAGATAATATGTGTACATTGTGCAACGCCCACTCCAAGCCACCACCTTGCTGTTTTTGTTACCGTTATAGAAAGAATAATACATAATTTTGAGTTTGTATGTACTCCCGACAGCTACAGAGATCCAGTCTTCTTTGAGAAGTGTAAGCAGGAGTACATCAAGGAGAAGCTGGAGTTCCAGAGGACGGGAATCGCCACCAAGAACAGGACGCAGAAGCTCCCGGCGAGCATGTAGGCCCGACGCGCTCCGGGGACGGGAAGGAACGGGGACGGAACAGGGCGGGTTGGCTGAAGACCGGACGGGGCCTCACGGCGCCATCGTGGAGGGCGCTGAGACCCTTCTGATCCGGAGCTCAGTGAGGGCCATTTGCCTCGTAAATGATGTGCTTCGCTGGCATTTGGAGTGTGAAGATTAAAAACAATGTTGATAATATCTTTGATTCCTATGAAGGGGTTCAGCTGTGCTGCGCCCTTGCGCCTCCATCTTTGGTAAAGATCTTGCACCACCCACACATAGCTGGATACATCAGTATGTCCCATGTTGGTTGAAGACCTTTATGCCTGTTAAGGGTTTAAGGGTTTAAGGCATTAAGTTGATGAGTTCACATGTGTAGGGTAACCCATCTATGTGTGCATCTATTATATTGACTCAGCTTTTGCTTTCAAGTGCAAAAATGTCGCAACATTTTTGTGCATTGCTGCACAATTGTTAAATAAAATGACAGCATATTGATACCTGCAGTCAAGTTAATATTACAGAAATGTTCACCCACTTCATTAAATTGTGTTTGTTTATACATTGTTTACCATCCTTTTTTTTTTCATACAAAATCAGTTCACCTTTAAATTAAACAGACTGGTAACGTGGATTGCGGTTTGCTTGGTAATGATTGAACCGTGCTAGGTTAGTTAACTCATAAAACTATCTTAAATTCACATTACCACCTCAGTTCATCAGGATGAACTGTCAAAGTTTAATTAACCTTCCATCACATGTACCATCTTCCCATCTTAAGAAAAATCTAAATAGCCTGTTATTTTACCCAAGTGCTAATTCTCAAATATGAATGCAAACATATGGATATTTTGTCATTATGCACAAGGTGATTTCTTTTTCCTCCTTAAAATACCCTATGGCTATGACATGTTTTGATTCGTATTCATATTATTCATACAAAACCCCAGAATAATGGCAAATTCATGTGCCGATACCGATGCCTCTGTAATCATATAGGCGCTGGGCTCATTTCATCTCCCGTCGATAAGAGCTTATTTTTAGATGTGCGTGTGACAGTTTCCCTGATTTCTGACGGGTCGACAGTCAATCAATAGACTGAAACCAAATAATGAAAGAGCATGCAGGTGGCTCAGAAAGAGCGTATTTGTGACGATTGTTTTCTAATATATGTTTAATGTAACAGAAAGCCGTTGAATCAGATATGATTACACCATCCCAGGAATTAATTTCAGAACTAAAAAAAAGGGACACAGTCACACTCATTCATTCCTTCTTTTAGTTTGCCATATTTACAAACAGTCTGAGTGCAATAATTCTAAAATATAATCCATGTCTACTGTACATTGCATTTTGGTTTGCAAATCGTTCACAGAAGTATGAAACTGCCGCAGCTGTAAAAGAACATTTTTCGTTTTAAAAATCAAGGAATCATTGATCGTGTGACAAACCAGAGTTGAGGACCTAAGGAGAAGCAGACGATAATCTCTTTTCACAACCACAGACTTGTGTGCTCCGCGCTCCCACTCCGTGTCAAAGCCATGGCTCACATTACTTTACAGGTTGAATATTCACCAGGCATCCCCACGCCCACCACTTCCCCCACCCCCAAAAAGGCAGACGACTCTTGAACACACTGAAAATCTGGAGGGTGGTTGGGCTGGTGGTTCAGCTAGGCTAAATCAATTTGTCTGGAGGAGTACATAAATCTGGCTTTGCGGATGAAACAAAACCATAAAAAATACTTTAAAAAGCCTGTCATATACATTGATATAGTTTACTGCGATACGTTTTTGTGGTGTGTTCCCCTATATACTGACTGAAACCTTGTCCTTCTATACTACCCATGAAGGCTTCACATGGTATTCACACTTGATGGGCTGTTTTTTGTTCGTTCCAGTGTTGCAGTGTACATACAATTGTGTCCGAGGATTGTTTTGCTTATTACAAGCGCTTTCCAGATTCTTTCTTATTTCTTTCAAAACACAGTTTTACTTGATGAACTTTCGTAATTACACAACAGCGAAAAGGTTTGTGGGAGCACTGAGAAAGCAAAATAAAATAAATGCGATAACAATCCAGTGCAGCATGACAACCCTTCAATACACTCAAGAATTAAGTTCAACCGTTTTTACTTTTCGGTTACGATCACAAAATATGTAAGGTTTTCTACCACGAAACAACTTTTAAAATACCCAGGCCTTGCGTCTCAACGTCCCCGTTACAATTTCACTCGAAAGAAGAAGAGAGAAATAAAACCACAGCGCACATGATGGTGTTCCACATCAGCGCTGAGAGATTTATGTAAAATGTGTGGCATGAGATTCAGGAGACTTGAGATGTTGAATTGTGTGAAAGTGTAAACAGTTGAGCCATTGTTGGAATTCTTTTACATTTGTCGTTTTTTTTTGGTACCAGTGAGGTTGAAGTTGAAATTCATCCAGTTTTTTGATGAAATTGACCACCATGGTGATTATTATCTAATAATTACAAATAAATTACAAAAAAAGGCTTCTGTTAAAACAAACATGTCAATCATATTATAGTTCCCAAAAAAAACAACATGTTTTTTTTTGGCCTGAACATGCCTTGGTCGTTTTTTTGACTTGATCCAGCTAGTGAAAAAAGTGTGGAACTATTAAAAAAAGATTAAAATAAATAAATCAATTCTTCCTTACACTTTGGAATGAAGCTCTTCCCTTAAAAAGGTTTACTGTATATTAGCCACCACGGTACGCAAACAAAACATCCTTCACATGGGCATCCAACAACCACGGGAGGCCACGCCCCCTTTTCTACTTTACAACGGTCCAATATAAACAGACTTACATTGGAGAGAGAGAGTACAGTTTTTATAGTTAAAAAAAAAAACAAGTTCTAGCTCTATTATAAGATCCTTCGTTGGATGGAGAGGCGTGTAGAGCCCTGTCGAGATTTATTAGGTGAGTGGACACTGCCAGGCGAGGAGTTGCCCCCGCGCAGAGCTGCACGTGCACACAAGAGGCACCCATACACACACACAGAGCTGCACACGCACACAAGAGGCACCCATACACACACAGAGCTGCACACGCACACAAGAGGCACCCACACACAGACACAGAGACACATACACACACAAACACAGCTGCACATGCACACTAGAGGCACCCATACACGCACGCACACACACTAGAAGCACCCTTAATTCTGGACTAACACACACACACACACACACACACACACACACACACACACACACACACACACACACACACACACACACACACACACACACACACACACACACTAGAGGCTCCCATACACACACGCAACATAAAATGCACGCGCAGACCTAACACCCAGTTTCTTCGTTCTTTTTATCAGTCAGAAGTCAGACGTGTTCCCCACCAACCGACGTGGTGGGAAAAGACCGACCACAAAGGGGAGCCATGTTCTAAGGGCAGTGACTCATGACAGCCCCCCCCCCGCGCCCCTATCCGGCAAAGTGGATCCAGTTCAATCCAGTTTGGTCAAGAGGACTGTTCTTATCGTAAGGCAGGTGAGGTGGTAGCTATGCGGCAGGGCCGAAGGATCCCATGGTTCGCTCGTCCTCTCCTTCGCCCCACCCATCTGTCCCTCGGGGGGGGCTCAGTAGGGCTTGGCCCACTCGGCGTTGGGGGGGCTCCGCGGGGTGCAGCTCCCTATGGAGGAGGAGGAGGAGCTGGAGGCGGCGGCGGAGGCGGCAGAGTGCCCCTCCCAGAACAGGGCATCGCTGGGCTTGGGGGGGCTGGGGAAGGAGCGGGAGCTGTCGTCCAGGGAGGCCTGGTTGAGGGGCGGGGGGGGCAGCAGCACGGAGCTGGGGTCCCCACTCTCCGGGGGGGCCTCGCAGCCGGGGCCGGCGCCCCCGGCGGTGTTGGTGCCGGCGGCGGCTGCGGTGGGGGGGGCCGCGCTGGGACGTCCGGGCCACGGCCCGTTGTACCAGCAGTCCTCGCGTAGTCCGTCCAGCAACGGGGGGCCCGACGGGGCCCCGAGGGCCGGGGTGGTGCTGGAGCCGGAGGAGGCGGTGGTGGGGGGGTGAGGCACGGACACCCGCAGCAGGGGGGGGTGCTGGCGGCGGCGGTGGTGGTTGTTGTTGTTCTTCTCCACGTCGTCCAGGCACTGGATGGGGAGCGCGGAGGCACCTGTGGACCCAGCAGCCCGGTTAGAGGGAGTCAGGTGGACCGCAGAACGCTTTAAAGGGGACATATTACACCCCCAGGTGCGAGTGGGACCAGCCGTCACAACCGTTTGGAAAGTCGGCCTCTTCCGACATCCCAGGTGGGCGTGTCCACCTAGATGCATGACGGATAGACGGACGTTTGCGACAGTCCACCGGGTAGGCTGGTAGACTGTTCTATCCAGCACACATCTAGGTGGACACGCCCACTTTTGATTTCACAAGAGGCCGATTTTCCAAACGGCTTGTAACGGCTAATCACACTCACACCCGGGGTTATAATATGTCACCTTTAACAATCTAGGTAGGACAGGTCCCACAGGAAGGTGGAGGTAGTGTGGGTAGGCAGGCACCCAAAGGACATGCAGTTGCAGTTTGACGGTTTTAAGAAGAACCCTGAACCACCCTTCCCTGAGGAACACCGAGGTCAGAGTTCACAGGAGGAGGAAAGGAAAGGGAAACCAAAGGAAACCAAGCCAACCGGAGAACAACATGCCACCCGTATTTGTTTTGACCACAGCTGAGGAGCGGAACGGCCCTATCACCATCGTGGCTTGACACATCAACCCACTGGCATGTACCTTTATGGATAGTGTGCTGGGAATGACCCTGAAACGAAAGAGAATATGAGGGAGGATACGGTTTTAATGGGGGTTGAATTGGGGGATTTTGAGGCTATTTAGCAATATTACAACAACAACAGTAACGACAACTTTAGCACTCTAATATGTGTTTTGGATGAAGAAATTAAAAGGGGACTCCAAGTTTGGCTCAATGTTAGCTTTCTATGACTTGCGTAAACGGGATGAGAGAGGGTGAGAATAGTTCTTTCAGAACAGTGTTTTCACAGACCTACATGCAGTATAACTAGAGAAGTCCCCCATGACACTCAAATTGAAACACAAAATGTTGATTATGAAAAACATGTAAATCCATATGGGAATTGATGGGATTTGGGAATTAGATAAGATATCATCAAATGAACGAACAAAATGTCAAGAGAAAATAATATAGTATTGCTATAGTATTAATGTACCAGTGAAGCAACCATAACACAAAAGCCGCCTTGATGAAAGCGACATACTCTAATCTCCATACATACGACATATAACATGATTACGTATAAGCATATAAACAAAATAATTAAAGGTCCTGGAGTGTAGATTACTATCATGGATGAGAGAGGACTTTGTGCGAGAAACACAAATAGGCTGTTACCTTGGCCATGTCCTACAACACGTACAGTATCCATGGCTCGGACAAAGTTGCGTTATTGTGATTGGCTAAACTGATTTATTTGCCGGCTTTTCAGCTCCATGATTTGGAATAATTGCATTGAATTGGGGAGAAATATTGCCACAAACAAAAGTGTTCCACGTAAAAGAAGGTTCACCTTTAAGATGAACTTTAAAATCCTTCCCTTTCTACAATTCTTTCATGTTAAACATTACACCGTGTTTAACAAAGTTGAACATTAAATTATTTTAACAGTGTATGCTAATCGCTCAGAGAAGCACCCCCCCCCCCCCCCCCCCCCACACACACACGCACAATCCTCCTAGCCTACAGGACATATTTGCAGAAGCCTCAGCCACAGAAACCCGACTACACAAAATGCCCCCACGTCAGCCTCCCCAAAATGACACAAACCCCTGATCAAAAGCAATCAGAATGCAAAGGCGACGTCCCCGGTCCCTGTTCCCATATCAAGCGTATCCTTACACGTGCATATACAAATCACATACAAATAGCCTAATCACACACACTCCGCTGCCTCGCTACCAAATCATCTTGAGGGGATAATGAAGTTTAAATGAGAGTTTCTTCCTTACACATTCTCCCCCCGACACACACACACACACACACACACCCCCCCCCCCCCCCCCCCCGAGAGGGTCCCTAGGGGCAAGGATTTGAATACAAAGTGATTTCAAAAGGAAGAACATAGGAAGAATAAAGATGCAGACTATCATGGTATTAATAAATTTGTATATATATATATATATATATATTTATATATACATATATATTCTTCTTCTGTTCCCCCTCAATCCGCTGTGCCCTCTCTCTCAAAACACACACACACACACACACACGTGTGCCTATTTTCCTAGGTCTGTCTCTCATCTGCATTACAGGATTACCCAATTATTGAATAGAATAAAAATAAGAATGTTATTTTTTTATCTCCTTTCGTGAAAAAGGCTTATCCCTACTTTGAAGGGACTATCTCAGTCAATTGATGGGGGTTTGCACTTCCTTAATTTTCTCCCAATGCAACGCTTCTCGAAACGCAGATTATAAGAAAGTATTGTACATCCAAGGCTTTCAATCATATCCCGAAAGAGAAGTATTCAAAGATAAGCCCTCACATACAAGCAATTAGCGCTCCTTCCCTTTAAGAGAAGCAGCGATGATTCTGAAAGACACCTGTGGTGGGGTTGGGGGGGGGGGGGGACCATTATGCTACGAGGCTGTATAGGAGAACAGCATATGTATATGCTGAACCTTAAACGTTTGGGGTCCAACATTATAATCGCGCAGTCAGCCAAAGGGTTTCCTGTGGCCTTTGCATGACTTAGGAGGTGTGATGTCAGAGTTTCATAATGAATTGCAAGTACCGGTTTGTATACAAGTCATTTCTATCGCAGAAACATATCGGCATCGACCGCAATGTCACAGGATATGACACCATCTACCACCCATCCATCTCTGAGGTTGGAGGGAGTAGGGAATAAGGCAGCAGACAGAAGGTGGTACCAGGTTCATAAGGTTTTTTTATGTACAATAACGTCATTTTATTTTTTTACAACGTGCCGAAGTAAACGTAGCAGAGTGTGTGTGTGTGTGTGTGTGTGTGTGTGTGTGTGTGTGTGTGTGTGTGTGTGTGTGTGTGTGATTCTGTCTGTCTCTCTGTCTGTGTGTGTGAGTCTTTGTGCATCTGTGCGTGTTCACTGGAGCGGTGCATGCTGGGACACGGGACTCACCTTCTCGGTTGTCGTTGAGCAGCGGTCGGAGATGCCTGACCAGCCGTGATTGGTGCTTGAGTTCTGCGTGGAGGCGGGAGATCTCACCGCACAGCACCTGGTACATCTGCTGCATGCCCCTCTCCCTGGAGAAACAACAGGGTAGTGGGTTGTGTTTAGGGTAGTAAGTGCTGCTCTGTGTATGTGTTGGACAGGAACGCTGTAAACCTGTCTATTTAGATTTACATTTAGGGCATTTTTACACTCTTTTATCCAAAGTGACTTATAATAAGTACATTTGTCACGTTTCCCATTATTTGTCATTTGTCTATAGTGGATGATACTTTGGACTGGCTGTGACAGTAAAACCATCTTCCTTTACTAGTTCTAACTTTATTGGTGGGTAAATATTTGCCCTGAAATGTCAAGTGTTTTAATTGGTCGGTTTGAAACACAGATGATGTTCTGTCTATGATTGACTTATGAATTTGTTAAGGCAACGAAGATGAGTCCACAACATAATGGTAAAGAATATCCTATTCTTTCAAATTAATAGCGCAACATTTCAGGACAGTTTGATAAAAAGAAAAGATAAAAATAAATTAAATAAAAAGCAACTAAAAACACAGAAACTGCAAATATTACAATACGTTACAATATCAAAAGTTTTGGTTTGCTCACATTGACATTTAAACAACACCTTAAACCTATCTTTGGTAATGATGCTGAATCTCACTCACATCGTGTCTCAACTTCATACATTGAGATGAGAGAAACGTATGTGTTAAAAAATTTGTTGTGTGCTGCTCAACAAAAAAGGAGCACAGGCAGACATACCTAAAAAAGGTAAACTGTTATATCATAGCCAGATATTTATATTGCGTGTCAAGTTATGATAGAAAAATTAATATGTAATGAAATGAAATTGTTAACTGGATCATCTTGATCACCTCCTTACAGCCCATATTGTTACTGTTATTGGTGCCTATAGTCATATGTTTCTAATACATCTTAGTTACAATTAAGGTTGGCCAAAGTGAAAACAAATCTGCATCACCCCCCGGTGGCTAAAGAGAAAGAGTCCACCTCAAGGCCTGAGTGTAAGGGGAGCCACAGTCTAATGTTTTCCCTATCGTTGTCATTAAGTTGTCATTCACGCACACGTTTCCCTAAAGCCATACTGTGACGCCAGGGTGGGTCATCATTAACATTAGCTCCAAGAACCTTATGTTGTACGCCACGTCGGAGTCCTGATCAGAGTCCGGTCCGTTGAGGCCATGGGGTTCCTGAGTCAGGGGAACAATGACATCATTCAACACAGAGGAAAATCGAAAGCCAAAAAACGGTAGAGTGAATTCAACAGCACAGTTCCAGGACACACGGGTTATGGGATATGGGAGAGGGACAATCTCTGAGCAATCATAAGACGGGCTGGGAGTCTAGACAAAGGGCAGGATTTGGGTCAGTTTTTGTGAGCGTTATTAAGAGAGAGAAAGGTAAAGGGGAAAACCAGCCACCTACTGGACGGTTGTCAATTCATTCATTCATATATTGACCCAAGACTCACTTGTTCAGAGTGAGCCCGACACCCCTCTTACGCACGTACTGCATGTTGTATGTCCTGGTACTTAATGTACGCACTTATTGCATGTCGTACTTCATTGCACTTAAAATTAGTACTTAGTTTGTTTGTAGCGTCTTATCCTAGCTATCTTTGTTGCATAGGGGGAATGGGTTAACCTAACAATTGTTAGTGCTTGGCACTTGGTTCTATGAACATCCGTACTGTACCGACAGTGATATAGTATTTCTCTTTCTTCTGACAAATGTACTTATTGTAAGTCTAAAAGCGTCTACACAATGCCCTAACTGTAAATGTAAATATAATATTGCATCAAACAAAACGCATACAGTGTGTCTGTTAACACAAAAACATACTAGGGTTCTTTTCCATGGAAATGAAGGTGAATTTTGTTTTTGCAATGCTGATTCCAAGGTTTCACGACTTTCCCGCCTCTACCGCCCCACCGTTCCAATGCCCTGATCTGATTGGCTCCCAGTGGGCCCTAGCGTGGGGGGGGGCCTCACCCCGTAGCGCTCCAGCAGCTTGCCGTTCTCCAGCGTCACCCTCTCCAGCTCCAGCTGCAGCTTGTGGATCTGCAGCTCGCTGTTGGCCCCCTCCACCTGCCAGTAGTCCTGGGGGCTGGTCAGGCTCTTCATCACTGGACACCAAAGGGGGTTAGCACACACATACACACACGGGCACACAGGAGCGCGCACAGACAAACACAAGCGCATGCACGCGCGCACACAGACACGCACGCGCCCACATACCCGACACAAATCATTACAGCTCTCTGATGGTTTTGTTAGAGCTTTGCAGTGAAGTTACTCGTTTGGGTATTTTGAATATGCAGAACTGTTTTTCTTCTAAATATACAGAAAGTTGTTTTTTTACGCAAAGGAGGAACGAAAAGAGGATGTGATAACATATTTTTAATGTACAATGTTAAAGGTCAAAGGGCACATGGTGAGCTAGCGTTGATAAGGTAATGTTTTCACCACTCAAGATCATGCAAAACATTTCTTTGTCCTTTTCAGACCACATCAGATAACAGTGTGACAGCCTCTGTGGTTATCCAACACTACCTGGGTATGAAATACTCCATGTGCCCCCTAGTGTATAAACCAAGGACTTGCAGAGAGTTGCACATGACCCCAATGGTTTAAATATTGATAACGTATACATTAACGAAAGATAACATTAACAAATGTGGAATAAACTTTTAGTTTTCTGTCAGTTTGTTCATTATTTCATGCCTAACTCACTATACAATATATCCATCCTGTCCTTTCTCTCTATTGATTGACGTTTTAAGTGGTGCTCAACAGCTCCTGCTTTTTATATTTTTGTTTTTGCACAACGCTAGTTATTATTGTCCATTCCATTGCATGCCTTTGAGAGTGATAATAAGCTCCAGTGGATCACGGTAGACGTAGGCGCTGTACCTGTACCTTGGCTGGTCTCCATCTCTGTCCTCAGCTGGAGCAGCTCCATCTCTCTGGCCTGGAGCTGCTCGTTCAGCTGCCGCTCACTCTCACTCCGCTCCTTTTTCTGATGTGGGAGAGAGAGAGAGATCGAGAGCGAGAGAGAGAGTAAGAGAGAGTGAGATAGAGTGAGGGAGCGATGGAGAGAGAGAGAGAGCGAGAGCGAGAGTGACAGAGAGAGCGAAACAGAGAGAGCAAGAGAGGGAGGAAATGAAAGTGGGAGGAAATGAAAGTCGGTACATTGATTAGATATAGATTTGCACATCATGGTCACACTGTGGGGTGGGGTGTGATGTCAAAGCACAAAGCACCGGTCTGTACCACTTTGTTGAGCTCCAGCTGCAGGTCCTCCTTCTCGATGTAGATGCCTCGGTAAGCACTGAAGGCCTTGTTCACGTACTGGGGGCCTTCGGTTGGGGGGGCGTCCGGCCTGAAGAGCTGAACGCATGATAGCAGACGCAGGCCATATCAGGACATGCAGACCGGATGAGACAGTGAATAATCAACCCAATGGCGTTGAGTCTTGCTCATTTTCTGTGTTTGCTGGATTTTTTATGACATTTATGATTACGGCTGGGTGGGAAGATTTGTGCCATTTCAGGTTACAGAACCAAAATCTAAAAATGAAATGTGTTCTTCCAGTTTGGCCATTTCAACCGCAAAGACTCTCGACTCACTTGTTTAGAGTTCTCCTCAACTCTGCATAGCTTCCCCCTTACCCCACATTGCATGTTGTACGTCCTTGCACTTAATAATAGTACTTAGCATTGTGTAGCTTCTTATCCTAGCTATCTTTGTTGTATAGGGGGAATGGATTAACCTCACAATTGTTAGTGCTGGGCACTTGGTTCTATTAACATCCTTACTGTACCGAGAGCCATATATTGTTTCCATATAATGCCCAAACTGTAAATGTAAATGTAAATACAACATTGCATCAAACACAACGCATACATTTACTAGGGATGGATTCCATGGAAATTAAAGTGACCTTTTTGTGAGGTTTCATGGCTTAAATGTAAACGACACCCTTGCTCCCGCCACCACCACCACCACCGTCCCCTCGGCGCCCATACCTTATCCTCCAGCTGCTTCACCCTCTTCCTCAGCAGCGTGTTCTCCCTCTCAGTGTCCCTCAGGCGCTTCTTGATGTCCTCGTAGGCCGTCACCAGGGCGAAGTGCGACGCCACCGACTCGTCGCCGGCGCACACCGACACGGGGCTCTCGCCGGCCACGCCGTACGCCGTCTCGTGCTTGAGGATGCAGATGTCATCGTCTACTGTCAGGGGCTCCATGCCTGCACAGGCCCGCACGGCAGCAGAGGGCAGGGCTGCGAGGCACGGGAGGGAAGGGGAAGAGTTAGTTAGGGGGCTTGACAATGATTCAGTATTGCAGATTGTCATCTTTGAACGGTGTTGTGTCGTCATCGTGAAATGAAGATGAGGACTTATCGTCATATCCTGTTGACACATGTGAGGTTTAAAACGTCAATGACGAAGAAGACTTGTTTGAGTCTGATCCATCATTTTTTTTAACGTGCATATTCCTGAATGTAATGACTCTGTTATATTGTTAAGAATGGTGTTTTCCCCATAATTATTGTGATAAATGTAACCGCACCACCCGTTCCTAGTTTTATCTTTGAACTATAAATTAAACTCAACATACTGCACCAACTGTTAATTAGATAAGGCCTTGAGGTATATAATCAAATGTTGTGGTTATAGCGCAAGGCAAGATGGCAGCTTTATCTTTGACAAGAGGTCATCAAATAGGCAAATGGGATATTTATAGCACAGCGTTATTAATACGAATGTATTATGGCACCATAATTAGTAATTACACAAAATTCAACAGTCTACCTCTCTATAATTATCCCGTATTCTAAATCATGTTAAATAAATCCAATGACATTGAACTATGTGGTAATATAGCATATACAACACATGTATAACATGCATCTGTTCAACAATGTGGTACACCGTGACACCTCATATCTCAATCGTATTACGTCACGGTCACGTCACATCTACTGATTCTAAAGGACGCAAGTCCACTAAGCAGGCACGAGCCTTCCATGTGCACCATTATATTCAATAGTTTCCCGTTAGTCGGTTGACATCGAATTGCACATGAGGAACCACAAGAAGCGTTAATATTACATGATGCTCCACAGTGACTTTGGCTCGCCGGTGCGGGTCACAGGGTGCACCTGACTGGTGATGTCAGCAGGCGATGATGCAGCAAACGACGAGCAACTTTTAAAGGACGTACTTTATAAATAAAATACCCCGTTACCGATGGAGTGAACCACAAAGGGAAGTGTTTAGACCGATTCAAACACCTGACACGTCAATGACAGTCCGACCCCTTACAGGTGATCTGTGAACGTCGCCGACCACGAAGGGGCTGCAAAACGAAACTAACATAGGAACGATACCCGACAACACACAGCACTCGGATGACTGCATCCTCTAACAAGGAGTTAATAACACAACCCACCAGGGTTACAATCAAGGGAAAGCTGGGGAATAATCAAAATAGGAAAACCAGACAACGTCCAGGGCAGGGAAACCTTGTAAACAACGAAGGTTTCTCTTGTTATTTACGAAGCTAACACAGGACAGTTAACAACTCTGTTGACAGCCCTCACACCAACACACAAAACAAAAATTCATCCCAACACAGCAAAGACAACACACGATACACCCCAGACATGTCGATCATGTTAGGCAGCCGATCACCGTGATCGATCTGTTGTGATCACATCTATCCTAGACCGTTGGCTAATGCTCGCCACTGGCAGTGTTGCCAGATTGGGCCATATTTCCCGCCCAATCTGGCAACACTGGCTAGTGGCCGTCTGGTGAGGCTAGGGCTAAGCTACTACCGCCGATGCCGCGGGTCGCCGTCGAACCACTACTCACCGTCTCAGATTACGGTCGAGTGTGTGTCGCGTCGTCGTCGATTTGTGTGTTGTCGTGCATGGGTATAGATGTTTTCACCGTCGGGGGGCGGGGGGGGGGGGGGAAGTGGCGATCCGTCTCTGGGTTGAAAAACAAAGGAAGCCAGACGACACTTCCACCACCGTGTCAGAGCTGACAGGTGAGGGGAAAACATAAACTTCCGGGGGGAGCCAGAGTTTGAGTGCCTTCAAAATAAAAGCACGGAGTAGGCGATGTGTCGTGTGTGCGGGGCGATCTTTCACACGGGTTGGATGTTCCTTAAAAGATGAGATGTGTAGTATATGTTTGTGTGGCGCTCTTTAAAAAACGGTTGAATGTTACTAAAAAAACCCAAAGAATTAAACATTTGAGGTAATTTATGGAAAAGTATAAATCCTATATAAAAAAAAAAACTAGTTTACAACATGGCCCGACTTGATGTGAAGAGATCAGTTGAGGGATATTCCACAAAGCCGGCAAATCTTTAATATATTTAAATAGCCTTCTCCAGCCTTACATAGCCAACACTAACAATCGAGGACGTGGCCTCAATTCACTCCAGACTATTTGCGTAGCCCTCCGATTTTTGAAAATGAGTTTTATCTATAATGTTGGAGATGCTGAGCACGTCTCAGTTCTTTCAGATGACCCATCCATGTCCGGACCAAGATTTTCATCGGCCTCCTATCATACAAAGAGCAATATTGGCTGAGTAGGCCTACTATGCCGAGAGGCGCTTACAACAGAAAGTATAAAATAGTCCTAACGGACTTACATCCACTGGAGAATGTTCGATCGTAGCCGACGGCTTCATTACAAGCACTAATCCATCTTGATCTGTGAAGTTGATGAATTGTCACTTTTAGGTTTTCTACCCAGTTACCAAAAAAAAACATTTGGAACATTTGCGCTGTGGCACGCACACGGTGTGCATGTGTTACTTCGAAGACAAACAAAATCTAAAGTACAAGAAAAACACAAAAACCTACATTCAGCCAGTGAAGTACCCTCACATGGCCCCTGACTCCCTGAGGAGGTACCTCCAGGTACCCCCTCCATGCCACAGCTGCTCCACCGGGGTCAAGACAATTTGAGGGCCAGATCCAGTCCGCCGACTGTCGGCCTTTTCACGATTGGCTTAAAAAAAGGGCTTATTTAAATTTATACCAATACGATGGTGGGAACAGCTTACCAGTTTGTATGTTTTTATACTTCATTTTTACTTGATCCGCTGACTGGACTGCTTGGGAGCCATCGGAATGATCGGAGTGCATATTTTTTTTAGAAGAAAGGGTTATGTGGTAGGAACGTTAAGACTGCTTAACTGGGATATTAATAGATTGGCTCAAATATTAAGGATCATGCTTTTGACATGTAACTAACGCATTTACGCGGTCAGCGATCCGCTGCCAGGCTTTGGTTCTCCGGGTTGCAGAGGCTTTAGCGTTCCCTTTTCTTGTGATAATGTCCTTCTCCTCGTCATAGCTCTCCAGTAGAACCTGGATTTCAATTTCATTGAAATAAGCGGCCCGTTTCGCCATTGTGTTAACCAACCCCGTGTTGATTGAACTAATGCATAACCCGTGCGGTGGAACCGACAGCTCTGGTTTAGTTGGCAGAGGGTCAATCAACCTAGAGTTCAGCGTTAACTCTGTGTTTGTTAAAGCTCCGTTCGTGGAATACCCCACAGTTGGCACGGATGGCAAGGTTGCTACAAGTTCGAGGTGCTGGTGGTCGCGTGGCACCTTTAGGCCTACTGGTGGTCGCGTGGTGCTTCTTCACGTGACGGTCTGAACATTTTCAAGTCTAGGAAAAATATTAATGGTCGTTTGACGATGAATTTTGGAGCACAACCACATAGAGCCCACCAACGTTAAATGGTTTGTGTTTATTTTAATTTGTGTAATTGTTTACCTCATTGCTAATTAGGTGTTATCTAATTTTGCAATTACCGTAGTTTCGATAGTCAGCTTAAATTTAGTTAAGCTAAGCCAAGTTAGCTTCATTATTTTGACCATTCCAATTTAGTTCACACGATTTGTTGCTTGTATTGTAGATTTTTTTTTATATTATAGACAGTTCATATTATTGTTGTTACATTTTTGACATTCCTTATTTTACATATTTTCATTTGCAGTGTTTCATATCGTCACATAGGGGGCAGTCAAGGAGCACTGACGATGGCACATCCCCCCAGCTCTGTTGTACCGGGGACTCGACTGCGTAAATCACCCAGCACCACCAAGAACAAGAGTCACAACGAATCTTCACATGTGGAAGAGAATCAATTATGGGTCCAGTGTGTAACACCACGCTGTTTGAAATGGAGGCTAATTCCTCAGGTGATTAAAACATGTTCTATGTATAAAATGTATATATGCTGACCACTTATTTTTTCTGATATACGTTCTGAATATCTGATAACAGCTCTTAAAAATTCTATGAGCAGTTTTATTCTTATGTTAGCTTCATCATTTCAAATAGGAAATCCAAAACACAATTTTTCTAATGTTGACACAAAAATCACTTTATCTTAAACTTGTGTCCATGTTCACGCTCCTTATCTCATCTCCTTGTTTATCATTGCACCTTAGTTGAGCGATGTTGGTGTGAGGCTGAGCACAGAGCAGTCCTGGTTCTGCAGCATGAACCCCGATCCGGTGTACAGCTCATGTGCGGCGCCCCAGCAGCTCCTACCAAGTGTCTCCCTGCTCAAAAAGCATGGCTTGGATTATGTTTACTCACAGATCCCTGTAGGCAGTCTTGTGTCTGCAAAGATCAGGGGATGGCCGTGGTAGGTGTATAAAAGAGCCTTGTATTCACAGTTCATAGATTTTGTTTTTCATGAATCATGAAATATAAAAAAAGGCATCTAGCACTATAGCAGAGCACACAGTGATAAAACACAATGCGTGTCAAATTCAAATGGGGATGGGGCGAGGTCATATGAGATATAATACTGAGAAATGTGCATGGCTCTCTCAACATAGCTTACTGTGAGGCTGCCGAGTTCTTTTTTAAAAACATCTCCTCACCTAAGTGTAGCTCGATATGCTGTTCACTTTTGGCTTCAAACACCCAACAAGAGAAGGACGTTTCATGGTTTGTTGTTTCAAGGTGAAACTGAAACACAAGGGTATTTATAACGAGGTCAGACCGGCCTGCAAACTACTGTATAGATGCAAAGGCTACACAAGGTTAAAATTCTCCAAAGAACAATGTCACAGTTTTTCAATCCATTGGTTGATTTATTTCATTTATCAAAGCAAACATTTTTTACTTGAACTTACTTTTCCATGTGTCATTTTGTTGAATTTGTAGTTAGTTAGACCTTTTACCAAGAATGTCTTGTCATCTGCTTTTAGGTGGCCAGCTGTCTTGAGCCCGGACCCAGACAACGGGATGCACTTGAAACAGGATGGAGATGGAGATGTGATCAGCTACCATGTTGAGTTCCTGGGCAACCCCCACAGCAGATGTTGGGCCATGGCCAAGTGTGTAGGCAGCTACCGATCCATTGCTGCGAAGGTGCTTCATAGAGTGATTCTCTTCTGTTAATTTAATTTACCAGTGGATTCGTTTTCAACAAGCTCTGGCAGCATTCATATGAACACTTTGCACTTCCTATACCTCAACCGTTTGCAAACTTTTGCTAATTTCTCCTCCCTTTAAAGTGTTACTTACCGGTTGTTGTTTTCTAAATTTTTCCCGGTCAATTGATAGGATTTGAGAGCACTTACGAAAACTGACAGGAATTCATGTAATATTGCCATACAGGAGGCTGGACAAATCAAAAACATGTCATGTGAGGAAAGACTCCTCTTATGTCACTTCCAACCAAATTACTGTAAGTACTGCAAAACTTGCCTCTAAAGTTCTGTACAATTCTTTAGAAGAAAAAATCGCCATTCAGCATACAATCTGTTCATGTCGTGCTTGTCTTGCTTGGAATTTTTTGTGGTCACAATGGCGTCTCAGCATCTAGGCCAGGATATTCATAATCCACTGGCAAATATCAATTTTTGTTTTTGTTTTGCTGCAGTATTGATTAAAGCCGAGAAGCTGATGTGGGACATTGAGGACCTGATAAAACAATTTGACTCAAACGGCGGCTCCAGACAGAAACAAAAACACAGCAAGGTATGAATCACTAACCGGGCAGATAGATCTGTGTTTCTCTCCTCCATGTTCAAATGTGTTCACTTAGCTGCAATGGGCACCTTGTTAATTACATTGGACGAAAATCTGAAAAAATCTGAAAAAATCTGAATTAAAACAGCCTGTTGAAAGTAGTAAACTGCGAATGATGGTGCCGGGATGTATGTGTGTGTTTTTCTGTGTGTCTGTGTGTCTGTGCGTGTGTCTGTGTGGGAGAGTGTTTGTGTGAGCGCGCACTGTGTGTAAATCAGTGTCTGAACTAGCTGGGGATCAAAGTCAGGTGGAGGTGATTTTTATGGAGACCTTTCCGTAGGCAGTTTATATGCACATCAATTCACGTAATATATTGTGCCGGTTATAGCAGTATAATAGTGTCGCCCTTTTCAGTATCTTGCATATCTTAAGCCTAGGGTTTAATAAATGATATATGCATCATTGACATTGGGTACAGAAATGACTGAAATACTCAAATGTGTTGAACTTCAAACATACACTAGATGGAGCTCTAAATTAAGTTTTCCAAATGAGATTTGAATTTTCTAAATTTATCAGATCAATGTGAGAAAAACAATGACAACGCCTGCACGGACATTGTGTCTGTCTATGTACTGTCTATGTCTATGTACATTCCATCAGCAGTACGTTTTTAATTATCAGGGAAAATAGATCTACTTGAGGTGCTGATATTCCAATCCTACTCATTTAGGTTCTGCTCCAAACGGGTGCGATAGAAAGGGAAAAAGGTTTCCATTTGATTGCAATTGACTTTCAGAAATGTGATCAGTTACATCAGAAAACTCCTATTCTCTTCTGTGAGCGCGATGCTGTCACAGCTCCACTTACTTGCATACGTTTGAAGGGCATGCTTCGGTACATCTTGCATTAAAGCTGGCGATGTTGTTTCATCATTGCGCATGTTGTTTATATTATCTGGATTCGATGATTGGCCGATTTGTTGGTTAACAGTGGTCCAATAAAAGCAGTACATTGCGATGAGGCATGAGCGATCCTGTACAAATCACACTCAGGCGTGTGAGCCCACAGCCAGGTCCAATGGCTTGTGTGTTCTTTGAACAGGACCAGAGCTCCTGGTTGTGTCAGGGCGGGATTGAGGAGGATGGCGATGCCTTGATCGTCGAGGGCTTCAGGTTTGAGAGTGCAGCCAGCACGGAGGAGCTGAGGAGCCTCGGTTCACAGCCTGGCCCAAGCAACTTGTAGCGTGACAGATGACTCCGGGGCAGATCGAATGAGGAGATCCATAGGTTATGATTGGGAGGCTCAAACCAAAGGGCAGCTGTGTTGAGCAATGTCAGTTGGCTCTATGGTAAGCTATATTTGCGTTTAATTACTTTTTTTTGTTTTATTCTTTGTTGTTTATTACTGTTTGTTCGCCAAAGGCTAAACAGAGACATGATCCACTTTGTTAATTTGATGAATACGGTATTTGAATATTTTTTTATTTTTGTTCCTTTGCTATTGTGTATATTTGCATTGGTATTTAAATACCTGAAAATGTCTTGATAGACTTCTGGCTGTAAATGTAATTCGTTTATAAATATGTTTATAAATCTCATTGTTAATAAAAGTAGTTATGTGTTTACACAGGTGCCCAAATTTTCCATGCTGTTCAAGATGTACCACATCTTTATGGGTTTTGTGCGAACTGTGCAAAAATCGACCGACAATGAGTAACGCTGGAACATGCACTTAAACTTCAAATATAACCCATTCTCGCTAAATCTCCCTTTTGATCAAGCTCTTTTGTCCACCAAACGTTGCAGTGAGACTGCAGATTTGGTACGCTAGGATTTAAGTATTTAAGTAAAAAAAAAACACTATGAACAAGAGGCTGCCAGAATCTTAAGAGGAATCATATAGAGGGTATTTTGTCATCATGTTTTACAACCGGGGGAATGTCAACAGATCATACTTGGTACAATATCCTTCTGCATAATATGGTACAGTTTGTTCCATTCTGTTCTGTGTCATCCCTCACACAATGGAATCTATTGGATTGTCAAGGGGTCAGGGAACCACCATCATACTGTGTCTGTGCTCATGCAAGGCATGGCGACGGGACCAAAGACACCTCTCCAGCTCTCTGTTTGATTACCAGGAGTGGTTGGCGTGGCGACGCGGCCTCCCGCTTGTTTCTTGTTAGTCTCGCCTCTGTTCTCCGTAATCTTCTCCAAAAACTCTTGATTGCAAAAAAAACAAGCTTTCACAGCTTGTCCTGCCTCCTCTTTTCCGTGCTCTCTGTATTTACCACGTCGGGCTCGAAATAAAAACAACATGTACCTGCGCAGCACGCGGCCACCCACCCAGCGAACCCCAATTAATACGCCTAATTTCCTAACCCAACTTTCCACTTGCCATTTTCCCATCTCAGGGGAACTTTTCTGCTCGGGATAAGTTTTAGCCTCAAGGGTGATGGTGCTGCTCCCAGGCCAGGCTAAACTGGGACACACATACCTCCTGATGGTTGAACGCTGACTGGGAAGCGCTACATCCATGCTTGACATGGCTTGGACCCGGAGGTCCCTTAAAGTCATTCTCCACAGCGACCCGACCAGCACATCCTCTCTGTGGACGTCCCAGTTTTTAATGGAATTTTAAATGTGGGGGAAATTGGGAGACAGACAGACGCTGAGGGCCTGCCAAAGCAGAAGGAATCAAAGCGGTTGTTTGGTCGTTAAGTGAACAAGCAAGACCTACTGATATATTAACAAATGTCAGAGCATCAATACTGCCAATTATAGTGTTGGCTGAATGATCCAAGCCAGAGGTTTACTGAGCATCAACATACTAAATGAACATGCATAATATATGCAAATGAGGTCATTATTATGCATGTGCCAGTTGAGTGCACAAATGAAGTGCTTGCTTGCCGTACCCGGGGATGGGTTAGCAAGCGTGAGTGCTATGACAACATATTAGAGAAATAATGGTCACTTGAAAATCTAATTAGTTTTACATGGGTATCAATTTGGCGGCACAATGTAGTTTTTACATTATGAAAAGTCGGTTTCAATTATCGTATTTATTATCTATTTAGAATGTTAATCTCAAGGTGCAAATTCTGTGGAGAGACTTTGTTTTTTATAACATTTTCGCACACATTTTGACAATCTTGAGTCATGCGTGTCTGCACCTTTATACTTGAGTCTGGTAATCAGAGAGATTACAGAGATTTCGGGAGTGCTGCGAGTTTGTGATACACTGTACTGGTGATGACACAAGTTATTCATTGACTCTGCTGATTGTCATGTTTTTGTCTGCAAAAGCGCTGCATGAATTATTAATGCATTGCAGCCCACGTAATTGGATGTTGATGACAAAAGACTGGACCCAGAAAACTGGAGGGCTGGCTGTTTCTTTGGAGGCAATTAATCAGTTGCCTGTTCTACAATCACTTCTGACAGTTTGGCAACTTTGAACCTATCCAAACTGAAATAACTCAAGTACTCCTTCACATGATCTCAACGTACAAGCAGTTTCCTGGCATACATTTCTGGAGAGGCTTTTTTGGTGGTGTATTAGTGATTTGTGCTTGTTATATTCCAGTCTGAGCCATCATACCCTGTCTGTCTGGATTTTAGGGCTGGGCTGGGTAATTTACATTTTTTAAATGTTATTGTTTTCCTGTCCCATTGTAATATTGTCAGAAACATTGTTACACCCCATTTTATCTTCTATTCTGAATAAACATCAAAACGTTAAATTTTTATTTAATTTTATTCCATAGCAATATTATGCATAAATTAAATAATTGAGTTTAATCTTAAAATCGAAATTTCATTGAATAGTATCTTATCCAGTTTTTCTAGTTGCGCATCGGTTTTTTTAACTGCTAGTTAATTTCTTAACCCAACTTTCCACTTGCCATTTTCCCATGTCAAGGGAACTTTTCTGATCGGTATTAGTTTTAGCCTCAATGGTCATCATTATAGCAAGGAATGCGAAAACATTTACGTTTTGGGTAAGGAAATATGTTGTACATTGTGCATGGTTTTACATAATTCCACCAGAGAGGGGCAGTGGTTATTTGCCAGGTTTACTCCCTGGACTGTGTACAAGGGAATTTCCCACTTAATGAATAATAATCAAAGACCGATTTACATAGACTGAAGCCAAATTGGATTCCAGAAGTAGTTTACAGCGATCTTTGTGTTTATGAATTATTAATAAAGTAATACATCCATTTGTTCAGTATGAATATATACTCTAAGCATGTTTAGCACTCAAGCATACCGTATTTTTTTTTAAAATAAAGCTGCATTTTCCATAAGCCGGAGGAGCGGTAAAATGAAGCCACAAGTAAGCCGATTCATTGTATAAGCTGCATTTTATAACGCATCTTTGCCCACAACCCAAATACTTACATGTACCACTTAACGCTGCCGTGAAACCTTAACCAAATTGTTAAAATAGTCAGATGTTCCTTAGAGCCGATGGTCAACTGCAATAACGCAGATTCAAGCTTTAGTAAAACCCTGAACTTTTTGACACAAAAAGGCATCTTTTATTGTGCAAACAATTCATTTAGACACAGAGGCTTTGAATTATCATCGATGGACTGAGAGCATGTTGTGGTCATCCTTGTTTTTTAGCCTGTGTTTTAGTCCTGATGTTGATTTCTAACAAGGTTATCTTTTATTCTCTATTGTGAATAGGGTGAATCATTGTGAATCTTTGTGTCAGAATCCACAATCGTCAGGTTCCGGGAATATGTTGACTTTAAGGCCGTCTCCAGGCGATGATGTGGCTGAGCGGAAGTGGTGGTGCGTGTTTTTTTTTATGTCTTTATTTGTGTATTTAAGCTACAGTAAAGCAGCTCCATCTCCAGCTGCAACCCAATCCAGTTGTCATTCCTTTTGTTAAACATACACCCGCCTCAATATACCTCTTTAGAGGAACATGCTTCTTCTGAACTGATGTTCGGATTACAATCCGTTTTACATGTGTAATTAACCTTTAATAATCCTGAGTTTCACTTTTTACTTAGTTTGTTTGCTTCTTTTCTAACAGCACCCTGCTGTTATAACTCACGTGTTTAGAGCACCGTTTGGGTAACCCTCAACAAGAGTTTTGTTGTGTGAGGCAACATCAGCGTTAACCTACTGCACCGCCCTACTGCCCCATATCAAAATCAATTTTTTAACTGAAAGGACTATTTATCATCCGTTTGTCTGCCAGGTCAGCGAACCTCAGCGAAAACAAGCAAATCAAACTAAGACTCGGGACCGGCCTCCCTCTCACTACATCTCAAAACTCTGGAGGGCCGAGCGAACACTTGCCAACTGAAAGTCAACTGCCATCAACGGAGCATCAACCAAAGCTGAGATTGATGACCTCAGAAAACCCTGACATTCACTGGCGTCTAGAGCGCTGCTCGCCTCCAGGGCTTAAATGAAATTTCTTAGTATAAATGAGTTGTTATTTTTCTTGTTTTTTTCCCAAAGAATGGTATAGAAGTGATTCCTATAGCGTACACACATCCTGTCAGCCTGTCACTAAGTGACCTGAGTCTTCACAGCGATGACATAAGAAGGATTCAACATCTCTTTGGTATGCAGTGCATAATGAAGCCCTTTCCATGTGTTGCACCAAAGAGTAAACAAAGCAAACTGAGTGTTTTTGTTAAACACCGCCCACTCTCCATTCACAAAATGGCCACGGATAAACCCAAAGGAGGTGAATCGTATCCATGTTAACCCGCCCACTGTTGAATGAGGGGAGTTGAATTGTAGGTTTCCATGACGCTGATGTTGGGATTTATGACCCTAGTGACAAATGCATTGCGGTATGTGGTAGATACAGATATAAATCATAGAGATATAGTCAATATTTAGATTTACTCTAGGGTCAACACTAACACTGTGGTCACACATTAGATAAACCATGATATCCATATCATATACATATACATATGCATGCATATCTCTGATCCACTCTGAACGTGCTATTATATCTCCAATACATCATATTTCCACAATCACACATGGACACATTCATAAACAAATCACCAGCAAGATTTGTCTCAACATTTTTGAGCGGTGTACTCCAAACTTTCCTCAATTGGCGGGCAGAGCTTCTCCAAAATTTGGAGAAACTCCAGGGCCTCCATCGAAGGATGCCATCATGGGCCCCAGATTCACTAATCTGCCTTCCCCTCGGGGTGCGTTGCACAGTGTGTCACGCACAGTTCTAGCATGACCCTCTCGTGGTCCCCGACAGCGCGCCATCTCTCCACAGCGAGGCAACATGGCCGTCTGCCTCCCTCTGTTCATTTATTACTGTATTTACAGCGCAGCCCATGTTCCCCAACAAGGGACTGGATTACTGCTGCAGAGAACTTCCCCTCTGCCCCACCACCACCACCTCTCCATAGTGTTGCTGCGATGGTTGCATGTGATTAGGGCCGGAGCCTTAGAGGGCCACGCGGTGTGTGTGTGTCTGTGTGTGTGTGTCTGTGTGTGTGTTTGTGTGTGTGTGTCTGTGTGTGTTCCTGTGTCGGAACAAAGACTGCCCCGGGCCTCTCCGGACTGGATAGGCAGAGCAGAGGCAGGGCATCCAAGGCCTTTCCTTTTGTTTTTCCGACTGAGCCAATTAGAGAGAGAGATAGCATCTGCTGTGAAAGGAGGACGATTGCCTTGTTGAGCATGGGTGCGCGCGTGGGAGCGCACGAAAGAGAGAGAGACAGTGCGATGGTATATGTTAGTGCACAGGCTCCATCCACAGTCTGACCTTGAGTGTGTGTGTGTGTGTGTGTGTGTGTGTGTGTGTGTGTGTGTGAGCGCGCTCACATGTTTTCAGCGCCGGAGGGAGACAGCGTGTCCGTGTTTTGTACAGTTCTGAATGCGTATGGAATTATTAAAAAAAGAGTTGCACACAGAGAGAGAGAGAGAGAGAGAGAGAGAGAGAGAGAGAGAGAGAGAGAGAGAGAGTCTTTACGTCAACAGACACCAACTGCGCTGCGACTGGAGAAACAGGGGCAGCGGCGATGACAGTACATTCCTGATGACGGGATATGAAGCCGCCCCGGTTCAGCCGATAGCGACAGACGGCCGGGCGGCGAACGAGTGGCGAGGCGGGCGTCGAATTAGAAGAAGAGTCACTGCATTCATTCACAGAGGCGTGCGGCCGTGGAAAGAAAGGAAGTCACTTGTGTTGAGTGGCAAGACTTGTGGAACTTTGTGACTGCTCAAAGTGCAGTGAGCTGCACAGTTGGTCGCAGTGGCACAGCACTCCATCTCGCCTCTCTCCACTAGACCTGGAGGTCATATCCTCCTACCTGCTGTTGTCTCAAATTGAACAGAGTTTGATGCCTCTCCTTTTCTGGCAAAAGAGTAAAGCGTCGTACATCTGCATCTGTGCGTGCGTGCGTGCGCCTGATTATGTGTACGTGTGCTTATACCAATGCGCGTAATGTGTGTATTTGCTTCCTCATAAACCTGTACGGATATGTGCAATAGTGTGTCTGTGTGTGTGCATATGTGTGTGTATGTGTGTGTGTGTGTTTCTGTGCGAGAGGCAGAGCTAGCTTGCACCTCTGACTTGGCCAGCCGGCTCCGCCATATGGCCACATTTATCATGTATCTCACTATTCATTAAACCTGCCCTTGCTGGAGTGCAGAAGAACTGCGGGGGTCCTGTATCCCTCATCAGAAAGACAGAGCACCCGGCTCCTCTGCTAACTCATCTCTGCCTGTCGATCTCTGCGTATGTTGCCCACAGAGTCCTAAAGGTATTCATTAAGACGGTGTATAGGATAAACAAGTGCACCTTCTCAGCCGTAGCTGAAATGATGAAGGTTATTTCACTAAAAATGAATTGCGTCTTATTGTTATTAATTTGGTAATTTGCAGTTTATGTATATAAAGGAATACAGTAGGCCTACAGGCAATTTGCTTTAGAAGTGCTTCTGTTTCAGAGCAGTGACATGAATACTTAGGTTATAATTATGTTTCTTGAGCGGTTCTCAGACAAAGCCAGCTCATTCGTGAGCCCTACCGTGCGTTCTGCTGTGACGAGTATGTGGGATTCTTTAAGACCTTTTATAAACGACACAAGTGATTAATCGATCAATCAGGAAAGTTTAATCATCGCCTTCGTTTCCTCAATGTCAACCTAATGCAGTGCTACTCAATGCAAAGTAAGAGTCTTACTAACCCGGTATCAGCAACCCTTACAGCAAAGCCTCTAGCGTACATCAGTCTTTACTCAAAATATATCTCCATGCTCCAGCATAGCTTAACCGGGCTTGTTAGTACAGTGCACCCACTGTACTAAATCACACTTAAGAAGTGCTCTTATTTTTCTATTCCTACCATTTTATTTTAAGGCTCTACTTGACTGTGGATCCACCCCCGCCCCCTCTCCCCTAGCCCCCGTCGTCATGTCATTTTTATAGTGCTTTTTATAGTGTGTTTTTACAGTATAGTAGCCTTTGAGTGTTCTTGTGTTCATACTGCGATCCTCCGTGGGTGGTGGCGGGGGGGGACTGACGGGGGAGCTCAGGGAACGGGGGAGCGGGGGGGTGGGGGGTGGGGGGGACTGGCTCCTTGTCAGTTTTCTCCCGGGCCCTGGCGTGACAGTCTGTCAGGATGACAGGGGACTCCCCGTCTTCCCAGCGCCCGGACGGGAAATCGACAGAGTGGGGCGTCAGATGTCAGCGGGAGTGAGATTTCTGTAGTGGTATCTTGTGGCGTTTGCTTTTTTCGGCGCACGTAAGCACCGACACGCCAATGCACACTCCCCCAACACCACTCCCCTGCACACCCCAGCCTGCCACGCAACCGCCACCAGCAGTGAACACACCGTCGCACTCTCGAATGCGGGGGCGACTGCGAGTGGGCGGGCAATGTGGTCTCCCTGCACTCTGTCACTTTAGGTTTGCCTTACTGTGTATCACGGTTTCACAGAGCCGGCGGTTCTCTTTTCGTCCTTTTCTTCGGGGCCCAATTCCTCCGGTCTAGTCTAGACCCCGGGCGTATGGCCCGATCCAGGCATCTGGCTCCCTGTTTACCTGATCCTGATCGCGCTGTGATTTAATCAAATCCGACGCGAGGCCATGATTGTCGATGACAAGGCTCAGTCTGTCTCGAGTTGAAACGTCTCCTATTTTTTTCCGTCACAATATGTACCTAGCTGTACATTATGTGAACCAGTGGGTTTGATCATCCTCGAAACCATCTGTGTTTTGTCGACATGTATTTTGAGACTGTTCAGAGGTGGTTGGTGAGGAGGATCTTGGCTAATGTACCTTTGAGCTGCCAGGCATTACTTAGGTAGAACTGGGGACTGACATAAAGACCCTGAAAGTGGTCTAACTAAAGCACCATTAGGCAAGCCCTTTTGCAGTAATTGAATCCTATATACTCTCCTCTTTTTCCCACAATTTGAAGACCAGAGCAGCAATTTGCGATGATTAATGAACACACTGAATGAATCACATTTGTCCCATGTCCAGGCATGCCTCAAAATAATCAGTTTGTACACTACAAAACGTGGAAACCATTGTGTCAGACCAAAGTTTGCTGGGCTTATTCAGTTGTCGTCAACCCGGTTCGCCAACGCAGTGGACTGCAGTGACTGCTGCAGTGCCGATGCAGAGCAGAGGGTGGTTAAACGCAGGGTGCATTACCACTTAGTTGCGTGACCGCCTTAGCAAACAGTCTACTGCATAGTCCGTCCTGCGTACGTCTTAACACGATCGACCATACAATAGGCACACATTTAATTACAACATGCATCCATACTGTAGAATAAGACATGAATAAACCAACGGTAGTGAATGATTTATTACAAACAGCTGTCTGTACAAGGCTATACTTCACCTCTTTGTCACCTATTAGATATCAGGTAACGTTTAGACTCTGGATAATTGGATTGCTAAGGATTTCAATGATGCCATATAGAATACTATATATGCTATACAGCGTAGAGGGCAGGGGGGAACGTGCCAGGGCAGCTCTATCACCGGATGAGCATGTGTGGAGCCACATAAAGGAGGGGGAGATGGGACGTGACCATGACCTTGGCAAGGCATTAATGAAGGTGTCGGTCATATGTTATCTTTGATGACAAAAATGGCCATTATGACTGCCCGCTCGGAGGGAAAACCGGATATAGGTCGTGGATGAGTCCTTGAAAGTGATGAACCAATTAGATAATGTGGCGTGTATGTGTGTCTGTGTGTGTGTGTGGTTGTTTGTGTGTGTGTGTGTGTATGAAGGGGGTTTTGACCCATAGGAATTTCCCCGCACACCCGTCACTTGATCAGTGGAAATACCCCCTGATACCTGATGCTCCGCACTAGATGTAAGGCACACACTGACACACACACACACACACACACACACACACACACACACACACACACACACACACACACACACACACACACACACACACACACACACACACACACACACATACGACAGTTGTCACACAGGCAGGCCTTGTCCTTGTCCTGTCCACGTCTGTCCATGAAAATAACTGATTGAATTGACCCGTCTCAAAATACAGATTCACATTGGGCTGGACCCCATTTGTGTCCGTCAAAACAACCTCATAGTTAACAAATCTTCAAAACACAGTGCTGCAGAAGGCCCAAAGTCCGTGCATTGATCTGTAACAGGATTCTGTGTAAGGGTTCGGTGCTGATGTGTCTTTAGGAGGCACCCAAGGGTGTCAAACCATTGTTTTAGGGGAGTCATCAATTAATTGTGCAGGCTTGTACTTTGTGACAGTAATTCTTAAACGTAACTTAGATTTATGTCGCTGTAAATCTAGGGTTGATGGGTTGTTAGAGGCTGTAGCTATGTGGAGGTCTTCTTGCCTGGCAAACAATTACAATTGCTCCTGTACAGTGGAGACATCTGCCGTAGGTCTATTTAATCTTTTACCGTTCGAAGAGTATACAAATGATACGTTTAATAATCAACATTTAGTCGCACAGAGTTGTTTTTCAAGAGGGCAATTTGAGCTTGGTATTAACAATGCCCGGAGATGCAGTGAGAAAGCAGCCATTGTCAGCGCTGTCGTATTAATAGAATACTAGGATTCCCGAACCATCCAGCACCCTCCATACTACGCACGTGCAACGTCTAGCTATTGGCCATGCTTGCATCAGCAATGTTTTCAGAGATGAGGCAGTACTTCACTCCATTTATATGATTTTGGACTTGTATTATGACATTGATGAGATTGAGATTCGTCTCTGTTCGATACTACTGCATGTACTCTGTTTTCATGTGATTATTATCAGTGAGGCAATACGATATAATTAGTAAGTGAATAAAGAGAGATATCGTGCACTGCAGGGCAATGCGTAGCATCTCTAGGTAGCACCTCATTGTGGAGGACAAGACATAAAAAGAACTATCACTCACAAGGCACGCAATCATGACAAGGCGTCAGGCCATCTGGGTTGAAGAGCCAGAATCATGGAAACTAACTCGGACTGTTTATAACAGGCAACAGTCTCTAGTACATGGTTTCCCCCGATCCGCCTCATCTCTCCGGTGGCTGTTATTGAGTTGATGGTTAAATCCTTCCACTGCTGGGGGAACCTTGTAGCACACCTTCCATCTGCCTCCTTCGTTTCTGCAGCTGTCTGCTTGTGAGTCTCGCAGTGTGAAGAATTGCATGGATGGGAGTTGATGCCGAGGTTACTGGAATTCACTGAGGGAACTTGTGACGGTGACATCGACGGCTGTTGAAATCCAGGGTTCGCTGATATCCAGACTGTCGACTGGGCCTGTTTTGTGCTCCCTGGTATTTCTACCCTTCCTGGGATTCTCTCCTTCAAAAACATCGGTTTCATGTTGAAGCCTCACTACTTTGTCAAATCTGTTGTTACTGAGAACATGTGTTTTGCCAGCCTGGATTCTCATCAAGTGTTGGATCTCTAGCCCTCTCCACTTCAATCAGGACCTTACCCATGCCGGCCTGCTTCTAAATCCACTGCACGGAACCCCCACTCAGTCCTGTGTGTTATATCCCAAACACAAAAAGCACTTGATTTTTCAAGCCTTTTGCTGATTTCTGAGGCTCCCGCTGCATTTCCCCGTTGGGATCGTTAAAATGAATCTCGTCATCATTAATTGATTTGGTCAGAGAAATTCTGAATTACAGGAGTTGATAGGTACCTGAAAACCCGGCAGGAGAAACTTAAGTCAAGGGGACAATCGTTATCATAATAACAGCTTCAGTTTCAACAAGTGGGGGCCTGATTTGTCCTCCCCGCAAGGACATAACAAGGTAAAGAGGAAAGTAAGGATCCAGTCAACACTGGCTTAAGGTCTCACCCCCCACATACAGTATCTGCTGTCCTCTCTGTTGTATTTAGTACCGTACAATGCGGTGCCCTCGCCTCTGTTCATTTACTGTGACGTTCCAAGGGGTGTGCGCCCTTGTGTTCTGCCATCAGAAGGCTAATAAGCTGCGTGTTGTCTATAGGCCAGCCCTAGGAGTCGGCGGAGCGTTGTGTCCAGCATGATGTTATTCTACGGGGTGGGCTAATTGCCTCCGGGCGGTCTCTCTCTCTCTCTCTCTCTCTCTCTCTCTCTCTCTCTCTCTCTCTCTCTCTCTCTCTATCGCCTCTCTCTCCCCCTCTTGCTCTCCGGTTGCAGTTGGATGCAGCAGCTTTGCTACACGGTGCAGCCCCAGGGCCCGGGGAGAACTCTAATGAAGAGTTATGAGAGGCTGGGAGCCTCTTGGCTGGAGAGAGGGAGAGAGAGAGAGAGAGAGAGAGAGAGAGAGAGAGCGCGTGGGAGAGGGAGAGGGAGGGAGATGAGAGAAGACAGGGTGCAGGGTTCGACATTGGGTGGGGCAAGGCAAGGGAATGCCAAGTAGAGGTAGAGGTAGATTTGTAAACAGAGCAGGAGTAGCATGGCATAGCATGACATAGCATGGGTGGTGGGACGGATTGAGACAGGCTACGTATTCATGGAGGGCTTGTAGTGTGTGCCAGGAGGCACGGTGCCTTCAGCGCAGAACCATTTGTTTCACTACAGTCTAAGAGCCCTCCTCAGTTATGGTGTTCCAAAGCAAATGCACACGCATGCAGATGTATACGTGATGTCGCCCCCTGCTTAGAGACGAGATCTGAGATCTTTAATTGGGCGATGTGTCATTTTGAAACGCGAACCTCAATTTATTTTGTCTGCAGTGTGCATTTTTCATTTTCAACATCAAGGTTTTGCCAGTATTGCTGCGGTCCCGACGCTAGCGTGAGTAATCATTGGATCACAGTGGAGTGGTGTTGACGTTCCCCTTGGCTCATGGCCGGACCCTCTGTCTTCAATCCATTAAGCCGCTTGATCAAATCCAGCCGTCTCCACTACAGTGGTCTGTTAACATCTGTCTGGTGAAGGGTGTGCGGTCAGTCATACTCTTTATCGACTAATGCCGCAGTCCTGCTGAATGTTTTGTTCTGATAGGGTTGGCATTTTTTGTGTGTGCATTGCTGTTTTCGAATAATGGGACACCTCTGCTCGAAGTTGAACAAATGTATTTATTAATTTATTTGTTTTTTGTGGGGGAGCCCCAGTAGTGGCTTGAGACCCCATAATGTCCCGGTCGGTCCCCAGTAAACATGATCTCTTATTTTTTAAGATAAGAGAGCCCCAGACTGGAGATTTGGGTCATCTGTTAGGGATGTACCAAAATCAAGATTCAGGGAAGCGAAGAAAACAGATATTTATTCTACCAGAAGTTGCTCGTTAAAATGAGCCATGAATGAACCGTTAAGATTCTTCAATATTATTGTGGACAGCCACAAGATTAAAATGCCTATTCTGTTTCAAACATAGGACTTTGATTCCAGTCGTCGATAACTATCGTCGTTTCATATAATAATAATAATAATAAATTCAATTTATATAGCGCCTTTCAAGGTACCCAAGGTCGCTTTACAAGAGGTGTACACAGGGGGGGGGGGCAGGTTAAAGGCCATAGGCCTCTAAGAAGAGGTGTGCCTTCAGGAGCTTTTTGAATGACTCCACTGAAGTGGCACAGCGGATATGGAGGGGGAGCAGATTCCACAGAGTGGGGGCAGAGGCGCAGAAGGCCCTGTCCCCAAAGGTCTTGAGTCTGGTGCGGGGGGTTTCCAGCTGGTCCTTAGCAGAGGACCTGAGGGACCGCAGGGGGGTGTAGGGATGGAGGAGGTCAGAGAGGTAACGGGGGGCCAGAGCATGCAGGGACTTGTAGGCATCAGGATGGGGGTGATGTGCTGCCAGGGCTTAGTGCCAGTTAAAACCCTGGCAGCTGAGTTCTGAACATATTGCAGTCGGTCCAAGGTTTTGGAGGGGAGACCTGTGAGGATGGAATTACAATAGTCCAGACGGGTGGAGATGAAGCAGTGGATGAGTGTTTCAGTGACTGAGTCTGAGAGTGAGGGTCGGAGTCTTGCAATGTTTCTCAGATGGAAGAATGCAGATTTTGTGGTGTTGTTGATATGAGGCTGAAATGACAGGGTGGGGTCAAGGATGACACCCAGGTTGCGGACTACGGGGGATGGGGTGATAGGGCATCCACTTCCAGCAGAAGTTCCCCAAACTTCCTGAGCAGTGACTTGGGGGCCACGACCATGAGCTCTGTTTTATTGCTGTTCAATTTGAGTAGATTAGAGGTCATCCAGATTTTTAGGTCTTGCAGACAGTTGATGAGTGGGGCCGGTGGAAACTGAGTTGAGGGTTTGGTGCTGATGTATATATGTATATACTACACCTTATTGAAAACTTAACTTGATTCTGTTGTCCCCCCCACCGGGTCAGTTAAGGGAGCTAGCAAGACAAAAGCCTGCTGTAGCAGCTGGAATGACCCGGGAATCCATCAAAATGAAGCTTAGAACCCGAGTTCTAAGCACTGTGTGTTAATGTTTAGGAGACACGGAATGGATCATGGCGTGTGTAATGTGACGACTCAAGCTGTCCCCTGTTACACACAGTAAAACATACGCACTCACTCATTTTTCCCATGAATCAGTGGCCACCAAACACATCCGCTATGAGTGTTACCTTAGCTTAACGCTGAACGGCGTCGCACGTCACTCGCGACAGCTGGGGTTTAACATCCGTTAGATGCAAAAATCTTGTAGTTAGAAGTCCGTTGTCAACCGATATGGAGTATCTGTTGCGGGAATATTATAGCCAGCGTTTTATGGGCTGAAAAATACTTCCTGGTTGGGGCAGAGGTTGGCAACAAACGAAACCCGTCCAACTGGACTATAGGGAGTCACGGAGTGTATTTTCTTTGTACAATAATACAATAAGCATTTATGGTTTAAGACCATTTTGTTTCGCATTCTCCGATTTTTTAAGCGATTAGGTGAGAAAATACAACATTTGCCCGATGTA
Source organism: Gadus macrocephalus (assembly GCF_031168955.1). Taxonomy (NCBI): domain Eukaryota; kingdom Metazoa; phylum Chordata; class Actinopteri; order Gadiformes; family Gadidae; genus Gadus; species Gadus macrocephalus. Next base: position 8,279,133 of record NC_082387.1, read on the forward strand.
ACGTGACTCCCGTTACAAACCATCAGGTCGTATATGCTCATCTAGACGCAAATACAGATATTGACGATTATGTACACCTCTAAACTCTATCTCTTTATGTTGAAATCATATAGAAAATTTACCGACTTCTCTGATCCCAGCTATACCCTATCACAAAAACAGTCTGCATCCCATCCTTCCCTCTCCATTGCGCTAAATTCACACACACACATGCATGGAGGAACATCTCTCTCCCTCTTTGGGATTTCAATCATTCCCCGATATGAATGACAGCGCTCCTTCCCTCTATAGTATTCCAGAACGCCCGGGATGGGGTCACGCCCCGGGAGGCTGGCTGGGGCCACGTCAAGGCCACGCACGCCCGAGAAACCTTTCTGTCCTCTCGTCATTCTCCCTTCTCCCTGGTTTTTAAATGTCAGCTGGCCTGAGCGAGAGGGAGAAAAAGAGAAAAAGAGAGAGAGAGAGAGAGAGAGAGAGAGAGAGAGAGAGAGAGAGAGAGAGAGAGAGAGAGAGAGAGAGAGAGAGAGAGAGAGAGAGAGAGAGAGAGAGAGAGAGAGAGAGAGAGCGAGCAGAGGGGGAGGGAGGGAGAGAGAGAGAGAGCCAGAGAGTGAGAAGTAGAGAGAGAAAGAGAGAGAGAGAGAGAGAGAGAGAGAGAGAGAGAGAGAGAGAGAGAGAGAGAGAGAGAAAGAGAGAGAGAGAGAGAGAGAGAGAGAGAGAGTGAGAGATAGGGAGAGGGAGAGAAAGAGAGAGAGGCTACTGGGGAATAAAAAGGCATTCTTGAGATAGGCTACATGGTGGCACACTTCTCCTATTGAATTTGATGAGCTATTGAAAAGCCAGCTGACATTTCACAATAATATGCAGTATAGCTCCAGAGTTTAGAGAGATGAAACGTTATTCATAAATATGTGATGCCTGCCATTTATTGAGGTTTGTTCGTAAGACCTTTTTGCGCTTTACTTCTTGCATTGATTTGTGTTTATTTTGCCATTTGTTCATATGTATATACAAATATATATGTTGTTCATGTTCTAACTAACACAGCAGTAATCCGATGATGCTATTAAACCCACAAAACCAGGTCTAGTTTAGATGGCAATTCACATTGATTAGCAGTACACACCATCAACCATTCCACACAAAAATAATAGGCTGGTTATTTGTGCCTCAACGAATTTACCTACCCAAGGAAAGATAAATCCCTGTGCTAAACAGGCCTCAATTAGGTGACTACATCAGGTGACTACCACGAGAGACAATCAGCTGATTGGTTAGAAAATCAGTGTGGTTCACAGAGAACAGCATGGGGCCATCATCAGAGGGCACTTGGCCGTCGTCAACACCTCTCCACTCCGTTTTATCCCTCTCTCTCTCTATTTATCTTAATCCCGTTTCCCCGTCTTCCCTATGTATTGGGGGCTCGAGTCTCTCTCTCTCTCTCTCTCTCTCTCCAGCCATCCCAAGAAGAAGCGCGCTATTTTCCCTTTCACGTCCGCTGGAGCGAGAGAGACTCCCCTGAAAGGATGGCAGATTGGCACCCTTCTCATGCGGATAACTGTAGCAGCTGCAACGGTGGCAGTGGCGTCCACCACATCTGAAGTCGTCCCCCCCTCCTCCCCCCTCCACCTCCTCCCCTTCCTCCTCCTTCTCCTCCTCATCGTCGTCATCTCTTGAGAGCCACTTTGGCTGTTAGTCGCATTTCTGTGTCCTCGGATCAACGCAGCTGGCGAAACAGAGCGGGGGCCCATTTTGTTTTGTCGGGGGCTCTGGACACTCGCGGTGTCAGTGAGCCCTCGGCTCTGATTCCCGGTGGCTGACGGGGGATCCAATCACACAGCTATTGTGCTCTCGGAGAGACCCGAGCGAACTGTGGGTGAAGTCCATTACACAATAACTGTCTAATGTGTCACCCTGATTTCATAACGATGAAACCATGGAAAGAGAGTCGCCCTCGCCAACCCCTCGATGGGAAGCCGCTCTCCACGGCGAGGTGTTAGATACGAGCCCCGCAGAGTCGGAGGGCTGGACTTGAACACAGAGGGCCGTCAGAGTGTGCAGCACGTGCGCTTCTTGTGTTCCCCTGGTGCAGTGCAGTCATAATGTTTTCCTTTCTCTTTGCAACCTTTTATTTCATTCCTGCCCTCACGGTCCTCAGTGTGCCTCTGTAAATCCTGCTTGTCTACTCCGACTGCACCACCCTTCCCTCCACTTAAGTGTTTTCTTATGGAGACACACACTTGACCAAGCTGAGTCTGCTGAACTTGCTGCGATGGCGGCGCACATCGGTCAAAACAAATAGGATCTCCGAGAGCCGAGTGCTCCACCCCCAGTGACAGTGTTCCTCCCGACATTGCAGCCGTAAGAGCAATTTCCCAGTTTATGGATGTCCTAGTTTCGGCCGCGTAACCAATAAACTTGGCATCAGGATGTGAGCGAGCGTTTTGTGGCCTTGCCAAAACTCGCCTGTGTTTCTGTGCTTGCATCGGGTGGGCAACACACATTTGTGTGTGTGTGTGTGTGTGTGTGTGTGTCTCCTGGTAAAATGCCGTTGGTTTATACAATGCACCACTTGACGGAAACTGTTAATGAAGAGGGTGGTTGACGGGAGTGGGCATCGTGCAGGAAAGAAGAAAAAAGAGGACATTAAGGGACCGAAAGAGAGAGGAAGGAAAGAGAAAACTGGCAGGGAAGGGAAGAGATTGATCTAATTTGGAAGCAGGCGGTGGGCCGGGCTGAGTGGCAGGGGGGCACAGATGGTGAGAGGTTAGAGAGGAGAGAGTTATGACTGAAGCATAAGTGGAGAAGGTGGGAGAACGAGGAGCCTCCAGACCTCACAGAAGACTTTCTCCTCAGAACTTGGAACAAACACTCTCTCTCTGCCTCTTTTCCTTCTCCTCGCCGCCTCCGGTTTTACTTTATTTGTTATTTCTTTCGCCGCCGAACGCTTGAAAGAAGCACACGCACACACACAAACACACACACACACACGCGCACACACGCACAAAGACACACGCACAAAGACACAGACACACACATGCACACACATATAACCACGTACCCATACACACACACAGACATACACAGGCATGAGCACTTCATTACCAGCGTGGCAGACACTGCATGCTTGCCAAGTGATTCTCTTCGGCTCTCCCCTCCTCTCCCTCTCTCCCCTGGCTTTTCAAAAACTTAATTACGACGATAATTTGGTGTTTGTTTGTTTGAGTCATTATTACATTCTGTAAGCGCCAAACGGCTAATGAAAACACAGACCCAGCAGTTATAGAGGTGGCAGGGCTCGTCTTATACCACGCAGGCCGCGCACGCACACACACACTCAGAGACACACACACACACACACACACACACACACACACACACACATGCGAGCACACAAACACACAAACTGGCTCAAACAGTGAACAAAGCTCTTAATAATATTCCAAGACAGCAAAGAATAGCAATTGCTAAATATGTTGTTTTGTATCTCTATCGGAGAGAGTGTGACAGAGAAAGGATAATTAGAGCCAGGGACAAAGAGTTAAATGGCTGCTTCGTCATTTCATGCTTATTTCGTCATTAATTGCACGCTATTACAGACCTCATAGTAAAAATACTGAATAACTGAAGACGCTACATTAAGACGGTTTAATCCTAAAGAGGGCTAGCAGACTAAAGAAAATCCCTTGATGTTACTTGCTCTTTTGAGATTTTTATGATTAGTTTTTCACAGTCTGAAGTTCAGGCCTTTCTGACAATCCTGCCTTTCTGGTGATTTCAAAAGAGGAGGCTCTTTAGCCTCTTATTTTGCTATGAATCTAGCAATTCAGGAACAGTAAGAAGCAATTAAAAAGAGTGGGGAGAAAGAATACGTAGATGGGTAAATCGGTACATGTACAGAGAGGTAGCTGTTTCAAATGGATGCACACAGAGCTTGTATGTACGGCAGAGATGGCCACCTGCAAGATGGAAAGCTTTTTGCATGAGCGTAGAGGTCAGTTGACCCCGGCTTTAGTAGTCTAGTTCCAGAAAGCGTTCCATCATTGTAGGCACATGGAAATAAATGCATTCATAAAAATGTAAACGTATGATTGCTTTGACTTTTTCAATTTCATATTTCTTGTTGAGTGTTCGGAAGTCATTTAAGAGGTTGACAAACAGGGCGTGATAACAGTTATGGGGGAGTCCCATTGAAAGAAAGGGACAGCCACAGTTGTGTAAGGCATTTGTGGACCCCAACACCAGATCAATGTGGACTTAACGTTTTATGAAGTACTACTCCTGGAACCAGAAGAGCCATCAAACAACCACTGTGACAGCCTCCACCCTCTGCCCCACCATTCTTTTTACTCCTGCAAAAGTATAATCCATGATCTTGGCGCAGTTAGGCGTCTGTATAAATGTCAGCCGAAGCAAGTGGCAAACACACAAAAAAAAGTGTTTCTGGAAGATGTTTCTGCGTATTACAAATCTTTAAATGCACTCGTCTAGTCGTGTGTATTGTGTGTTGTGCATTGTGCGGTGGTAGTACTTGCTGCTGTGTGTCATCACCAAACAAGTGAGCACGAGGCTGTCAAGCTTCAACTAAACAACCTGATCGGAAGGAAATGAACCAATACTGAAAACAGTTTGAAAGAAAAATAAGAGAAAAAAAATGATTTCTTATTATTATTCTTTTTCTAGTTTTTACAACCAGTCCCTCAAGTTCATGTTGTTCTCTCATAATGATAACAATATTACCTATTAAGACTACATACCCTGAGAAACATATTGAATTGCACCAAACATAGAAGATGCACTAGAGTGTCCAGTACACCAAATTAAATCAAGGAGCAGTTGGTTGTTCTTTAAAATTAATTTCCACAAAAAAACACTGGGGACTTGTTAATTTTTTAAACGCCACAACGTGGGACTAACTTAAAATAATTGACTGTGGAGTAGACCCTTGAAAGATAAATCTTGGTATCAATAAACAAACTAACAACTCACACATCGTTATCTCATCGTCTCCATGCACTGCTAGGAAAATGGATAGCAAGCTATCGCTAATAAAAACCCTAAGAACTAAATAGCAACACTACATCTAAGGGAAATAATGAGCATCAACTTGTAGCCACCACTCGTAGTAGCGGCAGTAATAAACCACGACTGCTCAGTCAATGATAAACAAAACTAGCAGTAAACAGTGATCCTACTGTGTCGGCTCCAGGCATTAGCTTGCTCTTTGCTAAGAGGGCCCAGGTATATGGTAATGCACATGAGAAGAAAACCTGTTGTCCATACAGTAGTTGGGAAGAATAAAGGTGTTTTATTTACTGATTTAGAAACGGTTGCACTTGATTAACGCCGTGCCATAGAGCTTACGGCTCAGAATAGACAAACTCCAATATGGAGCATTTCCATTCTTTATAGAACATTTCTCCATCATTTTTTCTAAAATGGCAAGAAGTGTCATTGAATATTAACGTCACATCCATTTCTCGATATGTGTCTACCTCATGGATTTGCAGATCAATTGTTCATTCCTTCTTTTGTAGAAAAGGTTTAATCAGGACCTTGGGTTTCCTCCTCAGCTTTATTTTGCAATAAGCTCCAAACATCAGTTTGTTTCGCAACTCCACTTTATCGCCCACAGTGTGTTCCAGATTCACACATAGTTGGCATATTTTAGCGGACTATGCACAAAAATATCGCTCGGAAAACACATAATACCACCGCTTTTTTTGTTCCCCGACGAACCCTAGGTAATGGATTCTGCACACTGCAACGCGAGCCGTCTGCTGGGCAACCTGAAATAATGACAGCAGCAGTGTCCTGTTTATGAGTTTCATCCTCGCGTAAGGGCTGTTTCAACATAGAAAACTGTGGAAATTCCCACACGGCTGTTACCATCGGTTACATAAAAAGAAAGTCCCTTGATACAGGGGGACACAACACATGCAACCGTAGATTTATGACGTGTTAACAGAATATTATTTTCGTTCACGGCCTCATGTTAACCAATTTGGCTGGCGTGCCATACTCCCCTCCATCTGATCAGTTCTATTGGCTGGCAAAGACGATGTGCTGTGGCCCTGGACTCAAATAGGTTTATCTTGTCATCCAGTTTTTAATTGAAAGCGTGTGCAGAAAAGTGCGGTGGACACACAACCGCACACACCATCCTCACGCCCATGCACGTGCGTTTCCGTTGCTCGCACAAAAAACAACGGACACACAGCCATGAAGGCGTAAACTGCATTGCAGGTGCAGTAGCGTTGAATAATGGGTGTGGGAGAGGAGTGTATATCGCACGGCTGTTAGCTTAAAGACTCCCTGGATGACCGGCCCTCTGGCGACTCCCACATTTTTCTCATTGAAACAAATCAGACTGCTGAAAGCTAAGTCACATAAACACCGCTGGAACAAATAGCCTCATCGTGGACCCACTTTGGAAGATTTGTATCATGGTGACACAAGGCTAGCCATGCAATGGAGAGCCCAGATCGCTCTTAGGGAGAGGTTACAGGCGAGAGTTTTCCCTACTTGTTGATTTTCTGACAGAATTGGACCCGTAGCTATCACTCCACACATTTACTCCATGAGAGAGCAGGATCCATCACAGGTTGCCAGGTAACCTGGGTTTGTCTTCACTCCTCTACAAACCGCTCTCCAATCTATTTTACACTCATGCACGACTTATACATCTGGAAGATTTTGGCACGGTATGCCGTATAACACACCGTATAACAGCCCAAATCAAAACCCTGTGCCTGGAAGCTCAATGTCACGTATGTAAGGTATACGTGTGTGAATAGGCCTAAACATGAATACGATATGCATAAATGGGAGCGTTTATGCATGCCACTAATTCCATGGAAAGCATTTGCTGAACAAGCATAATGGAATAAAGTCCAACGAATGATAGACATTGTAATTTAATATATTTATAGGATGATGTGTGGGGAAGACATTAAGTTGATTTTCTGGAAAGTGTGAGGTGATCATGGCGTGATTTTGGACCCATTTGCGCTCAGATGGCTCAAAACATGTCAGAGATTATTAGTGTGTGACAAGGCAAGGTCTAGACAAGCTAGACTAAACGCGGCGAGAACAGAAAGCCATTCAGTTCTGGAGAGTGACATAATGCATCTCTCGTTCGGACTGGCCGTCACACTCTCGGCCTCAATATTTTTAGAATGACTTTGAGGCGTTCTTTGTTCATCTGTCCTCGTGTTTGCTTCCTCACTGACGGGTGCTGCGGTGAATAGGATGCCGCGACTGTAACCCTGATTGATCTCCGAGAGGTCATCTCGGAACGGTAGCGATACACAACTTTTCAATTTCGAGATATTCTGTGATTTAGTTTTGATAGAATTGTTTTGGATTCTTTTCCCGCTGTTTTGCACCGAACCATTTTAGGTTTTTCTCAAACGCCTTGCACTTCAACTGAGTGTGTGTGTGTTTGTGTGTGTGTGCTGGTGTGTGTGTGTGTGTTGTGTATGTGTGTGTGCGTCTGTGGTTAATACCCCTCCAAAGTTTGTATGCCCACGAGCCATCAAGTTGTTAATACAGCAGGATTGGTTGGTGTGGGTGTGAATGACAATGTTAGACTGTCTCTGTGTGGCTAGTAATGCTCGTTCTACCCATCAAGTCTCAAATAAATATGTCTATATAGCTGTCACCCATTGGTTTAAACAAAACCATTATGAAGCCGTAGAGCTCACGTTATTGGCTTGAGGTGTCTCGCAACTAGTCCATAACTGATCCATATTTGGCCGTTGAGGGTGAGTGTGGTCTATGGCCAACAGTTCTTAATATTCCATCCGTAATTACTTTTTAATTAATTAGAACAGTCTAATGCTTACAATTAATAAAACAGAGATGAACTGCTGGTTCGGATCCTAACCAAGCGACGAAAGAAATGTTTTCCAGTTGTGTTACGAGAATTCCGAGTCACAGTTCTCCCGTTGACTTTGGATGGTGTGTGTGTGTGTGTGTATGTGTGTGTGTGTGTGTGTGTGTGTGTGTGTGTGTGTGTGTGTGTGTGTGTGTGTGTGTGTGTGGTTGTGTGTGTGTGTGTGTGTCTTTGTGTGTGTGGTTGTGTGTGTGTTTGTGTGCTGCTGCAGGTGCATGCTGCAGATTTGGTTATGTGGGTTTGCATGACAATGTGGGACTGTGTGGATTTGTGTGTAATTTCTGTGTCTGTTGTATAACTGGTTGCTAGGCAAAGGATGAGATAAAGCATTTAAGCAACACACAGGAGATTTCCCTTCTGCTGTGCTCCTGCTACGCAATCGGTTCAGTAAAGTTCACCCACATCCCTCTGAGTTTTCACTCACGCGCAGAGCTATAAAAATATATAGATTATTCTTGGTTCATTCCTGCTTCAGGGTCAACTCCCTATGTTGGCAATATTTAATTCAGTCGACACAGTTAACATCTGTCTTATAATAATAAAAACGTTACAAAATCCTGTATACATAATCAACAAACAATGATGTTAAAAAAACAAAAACAAATCCTACTTTATGGTGTTTGTATGTTTGTAGCATTAGCATTATTAATTACATTAGCAATGTAATATCGTACATACCTTAATCCACCATCACTGTGTTTGCCTGTTGATAAAAACCTAAAAGACAAATGATCATTGCATCAATAATTTCTGTCCCGATTTAACAAAATAATACTCTGGTCCGTTGTTCGGCTCGGCTGGCGAGGGTATAGCTTCGGCGGTGAATACTATCGTTCTCACATGATGTTCAGACAGCGTTACTCTGTGTTAAATCAATGCTATTCCCACCAAGGGCGCTTTAATCATGCTGATGATGTTCCTGCCGTTGTTTAAATCGACATAATGGGCAGTTAATGAGTTTCTTATTGTCAAGCTGGCGTGCGTCCGCATGGCCCGCACTACCGTCCATGGGCGGAGCCCGCCTGTCGCTCTGCCAGCACCGCTGAGCGGCATGCATCTGAGGCCAGGCTCGCAGGGGCGGCTCATCTGCATCTCTTCCTGTCTCTCTCGCTCCCTTCCTCCCTTCCCCCCCATCCCTCTCTCTCTCTCTCTCTCCCTCTCCTCCTCTCTCGATCTCTCACTTTCCCACTCCCCTCCTCTCTCTCTTGCTCTCTACCACTCATCCCTTCTTTTTTATGGCCTGCTTCTCTTTCTCTCTCTTCTTTTGTCCTGCTACTCTCTCTCTCTCTCTCTCTCTCGCTATCTCTCTCTCTCTCTCTCTCTCTCTCTCTCTCTCTCTCTCTCTCTCTCTCTCTCTCTCTCTCTCTCTCTCTCTCTCTGTATCTCTCTCTCTTTATCTATCTCTCTTTCTCTGTCTCTCTCTCTCTATGTTCTCCATGCCCTGCTACTCTCTCCATCTCTGTCTGTCTCTCTGTTTTTTAAAGGCCCTGCTAATTCTCTCTCCCTTTGTGTTTTTATCTTCTGGCTTTCTCTCACTCCTCTCTGTGCTTCATGGACTCTTCTCGTTCTCCTTTCTCCATGCCCTCCCCCTTCTCCCCACCTGAGGTGCCATGGTGATGGATTAAGCCTCAATAAAGTTGTTCATCTTTCAATTAGGCCCAGTGTTGAGGAGTTGCCAGGCATTATGAAGCTGTTGTGAAAAGAAAAATGGGGGAGGGACTAGAGCAGGAGGGGGGGGAGAAATGGATGGATTTGTGCATCTGAGCATGCACTCACGCAGGGGCGCGAGTGAAACCCTGTCTGTTTTTCTGTGTGTGTGCAAGTCTGTGTGTGTTTGTGTGTGCGTGTGTGTGTGTGCGTGTGCGTGCATGCACGTCTGTGTGTGTGTGTTTGTGTGTGTGCGTCTCTTGTGTGCGTCCGTGCGTTTCTCTGTGTGTGCGTACCTACGTGCCTGCGTGTCTGTATGCGCGTTTGTGTGTGTGTGCGTGCGTTTGTATGTGTGTGTGTGTGAGGCAGGCAGGAGTGGCAAGTGACAAATCAATCCGCAGAAAGACAAAGAGACAGAGAGACAGCCGTAGTGAGATTGCTTTTACGCGTGGAGGCGTGCGGCCGTGCGGCTGTGCTGGATGGAGGCGTCAGCTCCCACTATTAAAACACCACTTGACACCACCGGGCCCAGTCAGCCAGAACAGAGACGTGGTGCCGGCTTCGCCCACCTGCACCACGTCAGAGCCACACTGTGATGCAACACTGCCCCTCGCTTGATGAGATTTTCATTATTATTATTTCACGCTTTTATTGTGGAAACCGTCGCCTTTGAATCTGATTAATGAATGAGATTTTCCTTTCCTTTATGTCACTCCCCGTCTCTCTCTCTCTCTCTCTCTCTCTCTCTCTCTCTCTCTCTCTCTCTCTCTCTCTCTCTCTTTCTCTCTCTCTCTCTCTCTCTCTATTCATCCATCCACCTCTCTCTTTCTTTCTCTCTCTCTCTCTCTCTCTCTCTCTCTCTCTCTCTCTCTGTCTCTCTCTCTATCCATCCATCTCTCCCCCTCTCTCTCTCTCTCTCTCTCTCTCTCTCTCTCTCTCTCTCTCTCTCTCTCTCTCTCTCTCTCTCTCTCGCTCTCTCTCTCATCCTCTTTGGAATCGAAGGCGTCAGGGCGCACACCATATATTCATACATATACTATAGTATACCATCAACTCTTTCTCGGGCTCCTCAAGGGAATATCATGCACCGTGGGGCAGGCCGGGGACGCTTTGTAATGAATTTGAATGAGCGTCTCAATTCATTTTCTGTGTTTTATTTATTTTTGCGAGCGTTTGGAGAGTAAATTGAATCGACGGCGACGATGCGTGCGCTAGTCAGGAGCAATATACGGAGACCTGCTGCTCTGATTAAGTCCCTGTTCTGGGGCCATTCATTATTGATTTAATTTACCTCCTGCACCCAAACATCCCCCCCACCGCCTTCCACCTCCACCAATACCACCACCACTTTTTATATTCCTCCCACCCACACCCCTCTATCCCCTCAAGTTCTCCGTAGCTACTACTTCTACCTTTTTTATTCATAGCCTCAAAGTCCTGGTTGAATGAAAAATGCTTTAAATTCTCCTCTGTTCTTTTTTCGTATTTCTCTAATATTATGTTATGGTTTTTAATTTTCCTCCCACCAAGTGTATGGCTCACTGTTTCCCTCTCGATTAAAAAACCACCACCGATGATTTCATGTATTTTTACGTTCATATTTGGACATCAGCAGCTCTTTGCTCTGCCAGCTATTGCAGCAACATTGGCTGGAGGCCTGTTCTGTTTTCTCCACAAAACATGTTTTGTCATATAACAAGTTCAACATTCAACGCTCAGTTGTGTCGGGACAGAGCATAGACCCCTAATGGCGATAGAAATCTATGAAGTCCAAACGTATATAAATGCGTTGCACGCCGTTCAGATGCACCGTGCAGCATCATGGACGGCAAACAGAAGGAAGGAATCGATTTTGGATCCGGCCCGTTGGAAATGTTACTTGGTGGCCAAGATTGTCAGCAGCGTTGGACGTGATAGCTGCTCATTGGCAGGCGTCTAGGCACCTAGATTGCACCTTCATAATTTATAAATAACATTGAGTAATGGTAATGGACCATCACTTTACTTTCCCCTTTTTGGACGATGACACAGATTGTCTCGCAATGGCGTGCTCAATATTGTAACCGCAGAAATGATTGCCATACACCATGGGGCGTCGTTTCAAGTACTCACACCCTGCAATGATATCCTTTCCAATGCCAAACCAACTGAATGCACCACATCACAAACACCAAGACTGTTGTTTCACGCACCTTTCGAAGGTTTTATCCTTTTTATTGTAAAGGGAGATAGACAGGAAGGTATGGGAGAGAGAGAGACAGAGACATGCAGCAAAAGACCAATAGCAGGAATGCTACCCCGGTCGCTGCGGTAAGGACCGGGCCTTAATGGTACTCACTCTACCCCAACCACAGGGGCGCCCCCTCACTCCCCTTTTAAATGACCTTTATTTAGCTGCTATTGTCAACTCCTTGGATGAACCCTTTAAACCGAGGGTACCCAGTTGCAGCTGTGTTGTGTGGTGACTTGGACCAGCCACATGTTAACCGGAGTGGTTTTAAAAGGCTGTGGTGGGCCGAGGTTGTTATGACTAACTTCCTGTAACCTTAGAGCCACGTGAGTCAGGGGCCAGCTCATAGTGAGAGGAATGCAGCGACAGGTTCCATGGAAAAACGCAAAAGTAGAAGCCGTGGTTCTTACGATTGTCTGATGTGTTTAACCGGCCGGCTGGCTGGCTTTCTGGCAGAGTGGGTGGCAGGCTGCAGCATGATGAACAGCCTGAGTAGCTGGTTGGTATTTTCCCTGGCTAATTCTCCACTTGGATGGCTTCACACTCACTGACAGTTTTTTTCCCCCTGCTCTGTCTGGCGAGCTATTCATCTTTACGGCTGACTTTTGGCAAACACTTTGATTTATCGTTAAATGTCACTTGGTTTAATGCCGTTCCAGAAAATGTTCAACGGCTAAATAGAAAGAAGTGACGCCACCGTGCTGCGTCTGAAAAGCTAATTCTTAAACCTTTTTTTTTTTTTTTAATTTCTTGCAAAATAATGTCGGGTTTTAGGTTCTGTCTCGTACACCCAACACCGCTTCTCACATATTAGACACATCTAGTCTGCGTGTAAGCTCTTCCAAACCCTAACGATGAGGACAGCACAGCTGCCTGGCAGAACATCTGTGTTCTTGGCTGCGAATGAATGACGATTGATTCAACCATTCAAGCAAGAAGCTCAAATGTACGGTCTGGGATGGAGTGCAGACAGAGGCTATACTCGAAAATTGGGCTAAAGAAAGTAGTGTTTTTTGAAACCGTGGTCGCTGGATTGTTGCGATGTGAATTGAGCTTAAGGGGATGCTAGAGAATTGTCTGACAAGGGAAATTAGAAGAGAGAAAGAGGACCCAGTAGGATTGATGCCCCGGGTTGGAAAGGGGTCGGCTGCCGGTTGTACATCTGGGGTTAAAGGCCTTTCAGATAGGAAGTACTCTGTGAGCCTCGCACGATTGGAATGGAGCCGCAAGTACTCAAACTGGGGCCTGCGTGTGAGAGAGAGGGCTCATTCGGTTACCAAGCAACCACCTTAAACGGGATGGTCTAGACTCGAGGACAACCCTGACTAGCAAATCTTCCAACCTATCCATTATTTTAACGAAAAGCGACCCAAAGGATGATCATATTGTGGAGTACCATGTTAAAGTGATATTTGTTGGGGTAAAATAGTAGTAGATCTAGTGATAGATCGTGAATCTTCCCCTGAAAGAGGGCATAGAATCACACACCATCCACAACAGCACACTCTTGCACCTTGCATGACCCTGAAATCGAACAGGTAAAATACCTGTGCTTATGGTCTGAATAGAACATTGCTGGTGTTGGAATGGATGCTTTTTGGACACAACTGGGTCAAGGTTGCAGCAAGTTCAATTTCAGTACAGTGTCAACTTTATACAAGGTCTACAGCCTGAGTGTCGACTCTTCTTTAAAACACCTGTTGCAATGCGTTGCGTGCTAAAACAAACCATTTGTGTGTAGTTAACCGAAGTTGTACGATGTCTGCGACGACGTGGACACGGAGCATTAATGCTGCCATCATCAAGTTTCTGTGATTTGAGGTTTGAGCAATATTTGTTCAGTTTGGAAAATGTTGCCGTTACCTTGGATCGGTAAAACGGCCGCCGCTATGCACGCTACGTAGATGGTTGGCTCACTGGGAGATGTGCGAGTTGTTTGTGCTGGAGTGTGGAGCCGAGCCTTTGTCTCTTGGACCACTTGAAAGGGGTAAGATGAGGGTTAGGTCGCGCTACTTTGCATCTTGGGGAAGTTAACCAACCAGGTCGGGTTGTGAGAAAGGGAATATTTCTGGCTTCCTGCTTTTCTCTCGTTCTCTTTTTCTTTGCACACACACACACACACACACACACACACACACACACACACACACACACACACACACACACACACACACACACACACACACACACACACACACACACACACACACACAAACAGTCTTTTCATGCTTGGCCAAACAAGCTCCGGGAAGACATGAGAAAGATGAGATTCCGGATGATACGGAGCCTAAGATGGGACAGCCACAAGAATCACACAATGGCTGGCTGGACTACAGAGAGAGAGAGGGAGAGAGAGAGAGAAGGAGAGGGAGAGGGAGAGAGATGGAGAGAGAGAGAGAGAGAGAGAGAGAGGGAGATTAAGTCAGGTCAAAACGCAACTGATGGGAATGCGTCATCAATGTTGATTCTTTGGGGTATGACGAAAGGCAATTTGTCCTCATGGCCTTCACATGTGAGCCCGGCATCGCCAGACGGATTGTAAACTGCAATTAGTCTGGAATCCCTCCGGTCGTTTTAGATTTTCAAGGGGCGTCCCTCAAGGACGCAGACCATAATGCCTCTGAAGGTGATTGGATAAACCTTCAACCAATCACGGCAATGAAACGGGTGACAAAAATACATCTTGTCGTAGTTAATTTCCTTCAACAGATATTGCGTCTAGGACTGATTGCTTAATGCAAAAAGCACACAATACTTGTAGACAATTGTGGTTGTCCCCTGCATGGGAAATCAGCCTGTCGCTCAAAGAGCTCCGTAGGTTGAAGACCCAAGCATTGGCTAAAACACAGGGTTCTTATACAGTTTCTGTCGGGATTCTGAGAGCCGCTCTGCCCCCCCCCCCCCTATAAAACTAAACCCTTTGTTAAAGGTCCCATGACATGCCACCAGGTGTGGTGTGATTAGCCGCTAAAAGCCGTTTTGGAAATCTGCCCCTTATGACATCACAGGAGGGCGTGTCCACCTAGATGTGTGACGGATAGATGAGCAACGTTTGCTAAAGTCCACTGGGTAGGCTGGTAGACTGATCTATCCAGCACACATCTAGGTGGACACACCCACCTGTGATGTCATAAGGGGAAGATTTCCAAAACGGCATATAACGGCTAATCACACCACACCTGGTGGTATGTCATGTGACCTTTGATCTAAGCGAAAGCTTTAAGTGCAGACATATGATCTATTTTATGTGAAAATATACCGACCTGTTTGTTAAATGCTTTCTCGATAGCAACAGTCCGTTCAAAATCAGCGGTAGCCATCTTTGTTGTTGTTGAAAATAACTATATGGCTCGTCTCTACACCGTTATCGTATTGATCCCGCCTCTTATTAGATAGACGGTTGTGATTGGTTAGTGTATTATGTACCGGGCAGAAATCTTTCTGTACGGGAGGGGAGCCATACCTTATCTACAAAGCAGATTAAACATGAGCTGGCAAGATTTGTCTGGTTCCCAAGCTATTCCTACGTAGGTGGGTTGCATAGATGGTCACACAGGTCATTTACCATCAATAGGTAATGAAGTACAATATTAAAAAGATGAACCATCCAAATTAAATTCCTAACTCTCAAACTGTTAATGTCCCAAACTTGAGGACAGTTCATAATCATACATCTCAGTACAGCAACATGTGGGAAATGAAATCACACAAAGAATAGTAATATTCCATGGCTCAAAGCCAAAAGAAACATTAGCCTTGCTGAATTTTTCATTAGCTATAATGACAAGCCATGGTAATTCCTTAAGGCCAGACCCAGCTGAAAGCGTCCTAACATAATGATTGTTATTGGAGATGTATGCCCTGAGTGCATCTGGCCTTGTTTACTGTGTGTGCACAACGAACAATGTTAAATTGACTTTTAATGCATCTTTCCTACAAATACGTGCACATATTGACCACAGCCCGATGGAAACCCCAGCAGATTCCAGTCGATTTGTCTTCGCCTTCCACACTTGCGTTAGAGTTCACAACAGCTGGTACTTAGTCTGTGTTTTGACCTCCTTCAACTTTTGTCTTTTAATCTTCTGTCTGTCGTTTCTCCACCTCCTTCTGATTTACTCCGGCTCCTCTTCCCTTCCTCCCCACCCACCCGCCCTACCCTTCATGGCTGGAGCTCCAGTGTTCGCAGTGTCTGTGGTGTGTCTGTTCTGGGTGATTCTCTGTTGTCTCGCCAAGCTGACATTACAAGTGCAGAGACAGTGCTCAGGGCCAGCGTGAGGCTGAGATCCAGTCCAAATATGCAGTCCAGAATGTGAGCTGGGCTTGGCAGGAAGTGATGGGGTAGGGGAAGTGAAACCGACTTGGAGGAAACTGGTTGGGGCTGGGTCAATGCCTTCTGAAAGGCTTTGAACGAGATCGACCACAATGATCTCAACGGGCTATAGGATAAGGTCAAGTTCTGTTCGACCAAATTCACATGTTGGTGTTTTCTGTCTGAAGGACAAAGACCACAAATGGTTCTGAAATATATTAAAATAAGTAATGTCCGAAGTAATATACATCAAAAAACACAAGGCAGACTGTAAGCCTAGTGCTGTGGTTAAATCGTATCCATTGTAGTGTACTCAAGAATGACAAACAATAAAATTACAGCCGAGCATAAATTAATTCAACCAACAGCAAAAAGATGCTTTCTGTGTATGACAGAAACTCAATGTCATTCCAGGAGAAACCCCTGCACTACTTTGCGGTTGAACAAAAATACCGCAGACCAAAAGTAATGCTCTCCAAAAAGGATTTTTGGAACCACGAAGAATAGTTGTCCTCATATTGTTCTACATTATACAAGTTGGTATTGCAGTGTGTGTGCAGATTCCCTCTGGCTTCTCTGTAAGTCTAGCTTTCAGGGGTTTGGATAAGTAAAAAGAAAAAAAGTGCTGACTAACAGTTCTGACTTGATTGAGTTTGCTATCATCGGAACTTCCCAAGTGTTGCGGTGAACTTGGGCAGGAGGACACAGTGGGAGTGCAGCAGCTGAAAGACTGTGGGAGAGGTGGGTTGGGGAAAGAGGTAAAGGTTAGAAACTTAAAAGATAGTGTAGGATTGAAGAGCTGTTATTTTAATTCAATTTGTATAAAAAATAATAGCCAAACATGGGCTGGGGATAGCAGTAAAGGTTGGAAACGTAAAGGTGCTGTAGGATTTTAGAGCTGTTATTTTAATATAATTTGTATTAAAAGAATAGCCAAACAGTGGGAATTCAACAGCCGAATGACTCTGGAAATGTTGGGTTGGGGATAGCGGTAACGGTTGGAAACTTAAAGGTACTGTAGGATACAAGCGCTATTATTTTAATGCGATTTGTTCGAAATGGTAAAACTACCCTTTAGATGTTAGTAAGTGAAGGAAGTGCACTGTGAGAATATCCAATAATACTACATTTTGTACTGGATTAACCCTTTCTCAACACAACCTTAGTTGAGCTCTACATAATGGTTTCTCTATTCTTTAGAATAGAGAATGGACACTCAAATTCACACACACGCAAACACACATACACACGCAGACATCCTTGCACACACCCACACACAACATTACAACTTTTACAGGAAAAACGGCAGTTAGCTAAAGTATCCATGGTTTCCATGGATACTTATAGGGGGGGGGGGGGGGCACTCTACCCAAGAGTGGGTAGAGTGCAGAGTGAGTCAGTGGACACGGGGTGTTTATCCTGGAAAATACGCAGAAGCTTCTCAGGGACACACACCAATGAGTCATCCATGACATCAAAGATTATAATAGCACTCTCAGTCAAAGTACCACTGTCGGGGACGGTGTTGACTTTCAGACCAGCGGATCGCAGCGGAAACAAGGTGACTTCTGCCGGGGATGACAGGAACAGTACGTTTTAGAGTAGAACAGCGAGAGAACCGACGGGACACGACTTAAGAGACGTACAGAGGAGATGGTGGACAGTGAAGACTTGGAGAGTGGATCCTCAGCCTTGTGTATTGATTTAGGGTGCAGCTCTCCGCCACAACCAACACGGGGCCTCAACCTTCCCCTCTTTTATTACCCTGGAGGCTGCATTTCACTTTGACGGTCGGATGTAGGCCGACCTAACAGTTTACAGTTTACCTGTTTTTGTGAGAAACCCTTTCTAAAAAAGAAGAAGAATCTTGGAGATGTGAAAGTCAGGTGAAAGTCCTTGTTTGCCAGATGAAGGTCTTATTCGATGGTGTGCATAAATAATTAATAAAAAAAGCATTACATGCTCAATTCATTTATTCCCTCTTCAATTTTTAAGCATATTTCTTGAAGTACGCAGCGGCCATGCCCCGTACTTGGGCTGCCTCTCAAGAAGGGGTTTGACCATTCATGCCTGGATTCCCATGTGGACAAAACTCTCACCAATTCACTTCAGTGGCCTCCACATGTTTGGGCCATTCATGTCTGAAGCTCCTTCTCCAGGGTAGTTGTGGCCCGACTGCAGCTATAAGCTCTGTAAGTTACGTTGGCCACTAGAGGAGAACTAGGGAGACATATTTTCTGGTAGCCTTGATTTGTTCATACCTTCCAGTCTACCTGGAGGCCCTCTCTTTCTTCTGCTGTGCTTGATGGTAGTATGATCTATTTGACAACACACTGGGAAAGAGTCCTCGTCAGGAATCACTCAAACACACAAATTATTATTAACTATTATATTTTCATCACATATTTTTGAAGATCTCCTCCTGGTCGACAGCGTTCCAAATCGTCTTATTTAACGTCAGCGACGTCTGTATCAGTTCTGCGTGAGCGCAGAATTGTTTCACAGTTGTTTTACAAAAAAACAAGACACACCACCGTTGCTTAATGAAGCGGTTCATCTCATTCTCCACCGCACTGTAGGATTTTTATAAATGATTTAAGAGACACAATGCACAACAGGGCCGTATCTATACACTTTTTAGATAACAGACAGTGACGTGCAGTAATCTTGAGTGGCTGGCTATTAAGAGGTTTGGTTTCTTTCCTGCTGGATGTAGGCGGCTTGTGATTGGCTGGGCTACGCCTTACTCCGAGCAGTCATGATTGTGTGTAAGTGGTGCCTATCAACCGCCGTCTCGTTTTCTCGGCGGTACCGAAAATATCCTTTGGAGATTCGGGAAGTAATCTAGCTGTGCCACTTCAAAGCGAAAGAAAACACTTAGAGAAACTGTGGCAGAGGCACAGAAACCTCTCTCCCCACTCCGTCCTTCTCCCTCTCGCTGCCTGCTGCATGAAGTGTTTGACTGCCGGAGAAGAGGGGGAATTTAGGCTCACCCCAACACGGGTTTCTCAGTTGGTTTTTCATGTTATTGCACGCGTGCACAGTTGAACTTTTGTAAGCATTTTGTGCAGAGGATGTGTTTGTACGTGTGTCTGGTTCTTATGAATACTTGTGCATATGGCACTTTATGATAACTTAACAACATAGACAGCAAATAATTAAAAAAAAGTAATTCAACAATACCAAAGAGTGTTTCATTAAGTCCTCGTCCTTTTCTCAACACTGATGACGGATTAAGGCCGCTTGCAGTCTTGCAAAAGCCTCTGGAAAGATCACTCTATCAAGTTCACCAGGACGCAGACCCCATCTCTGTGCTTTTGAAAATCGTTCCCCCTTGTATGATGCAAGCTAGAAAACAGAAGGCCATTTCCTAGTATAAACGGTGCCTTCTTGTTGTTCATTAAGATTGAAAAAATAAAGATGTTTGCAATATGTGTTCCAGGCGGTATTCCTTAGCAGTGTTTGGAGGTAACACGTTAGAAGAGCTATTGTAGAGAGAAAACTTTGCCACTCCAGTCGACCATAAGGTGAAAGTAAAAAGACTGCAGTGACATGCTTGAGCAGCAGGTGAACTGCGCTAAATGCCACACAATTAGAATCTCTGTATAATTTCAGCTATGAATGGGCTATTTGCTGCTTCTGTTCAAATAACACAATCCACGGGTAGTTGTGGATCCACAATTATTCTCCAATACCCAGTTTAATGCTTGTGATTTGACCTCCTTTTCAGAGCAGTCCCACAAGCACTGTGGCTCCGCTACATGATGAGCATCTAGCAGCAGTGTTAATCCTCCATCTTTTAAATAGGTGTAATTTGAATAAAGCAGCTACATTTTTGTATCAATATAAATATTCTAAATAAATATTCTGAAGCTTAAAAATAATCAGACTAATTGGTCAGAAGCGCTAAATGACTGAATGTGCTTTTAAATTAGAAGTAGTTGGCAGCTTTTGTGGCATGGAATATGAATAGTGAATATGGCATGAATATGCATGAGGAAATTATGAAATTATATAAATACCTAAAATACCATTTTGAAAAACAAGCAAGATGGCAGCCACTGATGTACCACACGTTTCTTTGCTCTGATTGGTTGTAGGTCTATCCAATTGGGACCTGCAACATTTTGGTCTCCGCCCGTTGATTATGCCCCATGGAAAATTAAAATTAATTAAGATGTGCAAGACTATGATGCATTTGCGAATGGGACGGTGATGTCAGGATAGAGTAATGCAGAAATGTTGTCAAAGCTGGCTCAAGGGGGCCACTCTTCTAGCATAATTATCTGTAATATCAAATATTTATTATGTATCCGAGGTAAACTCATGGGTATTGCTTATGAGAGAACATAAAATTATACTTCCGGTAAAGTCATTAATCATTTTTCACAAGGTATTTGGTGACATACATTTTAATACCCATACTTATTTTTCATGCACGTACAGATTTCCATACCCAAGTTATCCTCCAGATTAGTCCCAGGAACAACACACGCCCTCAGGGACACACACAACATTCAGTGTGATTTCAGCCCCACCCCGTAATCAATAACGTCTGACTCAGCCTCTAAACCCCTGCCTACAAAGAGCAGCCCGTAAGTTAGTTGTCATCGCCTGAACGCATATTAAAACAGGGGCGATTAGGCCCGTTTGTAGGGACAGGGACGGTATAACTTAATGACTTGTGTTTACTGCAGGCCTGCCTCGGGGTCCTCCCCCTGGGGCAGTCTGTGTGTGTTTAGCAGCGGGAGCGCTAAAGGACTAAAGAGGGTCCCCGGTCCCGTACGCAAAAACACAGTCAAAAGATAAATACCTATCAAGGTGGAAGGGGTGGGATGGCCCTCGGCTCACACACGCGCACGCACGCTCGCACACATACACACACACACATGTAGGCACGCACGCACGCACGGACGCACACAAGCACACACACATGCGTGCCCAGACACACACACACACACATGTGCACACACACACACACACACAAACACACACACAAACACACACACACAGGTGCACTCACACACACACACACACACACACACACACACACACACACACACACACACACACACACACACACACACACACACACACACACACACACACACACACACACACACACACACAGGTGCACTCACACACATACACACACACACACACACACACACACACACACACACGCGCGTGCGCTCAGTGCAGAGTCTGGGCCTCAGAGGTACGAGGCCCCTGTGAGGACTGAGTGGAGTGCTCTCGGGCCTGATGGGGTTTAATGGGGCTGTCATTTTCAAAGTTTAAGTGCCGGCGAGCGGATGAATCGGGGGGCCTGCGAGGAGCATATTACTGGCCAGGGTCGAAGGTCAGGTTGAAATATATCACGCAATGTAAGATAAACATGGACCGGACATTTCTTTTAGGAGACTTCGTCGTACAATTTGTAAAATCGAGCGGCATTAATCATCATTTGTTTGTTCCCAAGTCCTGTAAGTGATCAAATTACGCTAAGGCCCACGGGCTATTCACAGGTGACCGGGAATAAGAGGTGCCAAATTATAACATTGCTCTTCTATAAAACCCTAGCGTTCGCCAGTCATCGCCTTGAGTTATAACTGCTTAATGAGTTTGTGATGCTAAAAGGGCCCAGGTGTTGCTATTGTTGATGCCTGGTTTTATGTTGGCTGTAGTTTGTCGAGGTTCTTGAGTTGCCATTATCATGATTAGTTGATTCGGCTCCCCCACTTTTTTGCCACAATTCTCCTCTCCTCTCCTCTCCTCTCCTCTCCTCTCCTCTCCTCTCCTCTCCTCTCCTCTCCTCTCCTCTCCTCTCCTCCCCTTTCCTCTCCTCCCCTCCCCCCTCCTCTCCTCCCCTCTGCTCCCCCCTCATCTCCTCCCCTCTGCTCTCCTCTCCTCTCCTGTCCTCTCCTCCCCTCTCCTCTCCTCTCCTCTCCTCTCCTCTCCTCTCCTCTCCTCTCCTCCCCTCTGCTCTCCTCTCCTCTCCTGTCCTCTCCTCCCCTCTCCTCTCCTCTCCTCTCCTCTCCTCTCCTCTCCTCTCCTCTCCTCTCCTCTCCTCTCCTCTCCTCTCCTCCCCTCCCCCCTCCTCTCCTCTCCTCTCCTCCCCTCTCCTCTCCTCTCCTCTCCTCTCCTCTCCTGTCCTCTCCTCCCCTCTCCTCTCCTCTCCTCTCCTCCCCTCTCCTCGCCTCTCCGCTTCACTCCGCCCTTCTCCTCCTCTCCTCCCATGCTCTCCCCTCTCCTCCATCTCCTATTTCAGCTTTGGCCAGATGGCTGCTCCTTAATCAAAGTCCCCTACCTCTGAGAGGTAAACACATTACGCAGGCCTGATTACACTGGATTGGCAAAGCACACTGTGTGAGGATTTATTTATGTAAATATATATATATATATATATATATATATATATATATATAAACTGTGTATATGTGTATAGTCAAATGTAAACATTTATTTCATTACATTGTCATTTGTTTGTATGTATGCGCACAGTGGCGACGGGGATGAAAATATAAAATCTGCAGTAGGGTTTACTTCGTCGGTGGTACTGTTACACTTTAGATTCTGCAGTAGCCAGCTGAGACACACACACACACACAAACACACACATATACACACACACGCAGGCACGCACACACACATGCTCACTCACTCGCACGCATGCACGCACACATACACACGCACACATACACACACACACGTACACAAACACACACACAGACACACACACACAAAGTATCCCCCAGCACATCGAAAAATGATCTTTCTCACAGTATCACATTTCCCGATTGTTAACAATCCCCCTTTGGCAAACCACATCCATGGCAACGCTTGCTTTGTGGGCCCTGGCTGTGCGGCTCTGTCCCCTGCTGTAGTTACTGTCGTTAACACCACTGCTAGAGACCCCTTGATGAGGGTGCCAGGCACGTACGAGAGCACACCTGGCGGTAGAAGACGTTTTGGAAGCTGTACTCAAATGAATGCTGACACACACTCGCTGTGACTCTCAATCAGTTGAACACGTGCTTTCTTGTAGAGTTGCAGATAGAATGGTGAGAATGAATGTCATTTTTTTTGTGTTACGACTGTAGGCTACCGATAGACCTACTTAGGGAATTCCAGACAGAGGGCCTGGAGGATGTGTTACATTATCAATTTGGGGGCCCGGTCTTACATGAAGTGACTCACAAAGCCTCAGCAGGTGCTCTGTCTTGTGACAGCTCACTCTGCAGTCCACCAATTTTTCTAATACTTCCCCGACCTACACCCCAACGATCCAACACATATAAATTAGAATCAGAACTAGTATCTCTTAAAAAATAAGTAATGAGCAAAAGGCTTGCAAGGTGCGTGGCATGGGCTCCTTCTGACCTCATATATGACAAATTCGTGCCTTGTTAGAGGACAACAAGTTTCTTTCTTTGACCCAGTGAGAATGGGAAACTTGAAACCACCGCCATTATCTGCCTGTTTACTCCAATGTTACAGGTCACGCCCCTTTTCGTGTACTTTCAAGATGGCAGAATTTCCCATGTGTCCTTGTCCCTAAGGTCGCCTAATAACTGCATTGCTTCCTGCCGGGCTAGAGCCTCCAAGTTGATCATTTTAGTAGACATTTGTACACTGTTTAATTTAAAATAGACCACACTTCTATATCTCACTCCCAAGTCATTCTTTGCCCCCATTCATGGTGTGTTGATTGTACTAGTGTTTTCAAATTCTTTTACGTATTAAATATTTACTGAAGATTGCGTTCCCGCTTCGAAAAAACGTACTAACACATTTTTCTTTGACATAAATATATAAAATCTACCATTGGAATGGATTTTTTTGAAGAAACAATGCGAACATGAACTTCTGGGTTTCCCCACAAAAACACTTGAAGAACCATAAAAATAACATTTAACACAACAGCTCAGATGACTACACAATGCGAAGACAATGATCCAAAGCTACGTGGCTTCAGGGCTACCAGGGTCAATCACCGTGTCAATCACCATGGCAACGATAGAAAACGTTGCATTAACTAAAAAATTTAACATCTCTGAATGTAGATTTAAATGAGGGCGTTTAGCAGACGTTTTTATCCAAAGCGACATGCAACAAATAAGTCAATAAAAGTAAACAATAAGTAGATGAAGAAAATAAAATGCAAATTTCCTACCAGAAATGTTATCGAAACACATTTGAATGCCAAAACTATCCTTATACGTCGCATTTTCCACTGGAAATCACAAAAATGTAATCTATTTAGTTTTGGCACACAGAAATGTGATATCATTGACGAAAAGCTGCTTCCTCAACCAGTGGGTAAAGGGTTTCTGCGGCGGCCTGCGTCCAAACGGGTCGGTTTGTCTCACACTGACAAACAACCTGTTTCATCGTTTAAGGTTGGCGATTACGTTGAGAGTATTATCCGTCTTTCTTGAACATATTGCTCCAGCATTTCCCTCCCCGGGGGGGACGGAGAGAGACAGGGTAGTGAGTGAAGGGAGATGGCAGGTTACCAGGGGCCGCCGGTGGGTTGTGTCGGCCCCTGGGTTAGAACATGGCTCTTTGGCCTCTGTGGGTAGAGCGGTAGCAGGTTGAGTCACTAAGTTGATATTTGCCTTAGTCTTTCAGCTTCCCTTGTTTTCTTTACTTCATATTTTCCTTTTTTCGAGTATAATATAATCGCTGCTCGGCAGAAAAGAGGAGAAAAAAGGGAAAAAACGATGCAACCTCCACAACAACCGTCATGCAGCCCTGACAGATCTGTAAGCCCAGGGGCCTGGTGTCAGAGTGGTGTGTGTCTAGCTGTGAAAACACAGCACCAGAGGCCAGCCTTGGTAGGCTTGGCAGCAGCCACAAAGCAGTCGTCTTGCTACCAGATAGAATTTCAGCCCTCCCCTCCACCACACACACACACACACAGACACACACACACAGACACACATGCACACACACACACATGCACACAGCATGGTGGCTTTCCACTACGCAAGTATGATTCTGGATCAGGATATTAAGTAAAACATGTGTTGGGATCAGCAGTAGCAAGTGACAGCGACATATGCTGCTTTTATGTGGCTGGGAGAGGGCTGGTAAGCTCGCTTTATGTTGAGGTTCACACGCAACATATGTTCATATATGTTTATGCAAGGGAGTGATTTAGACGACAGTGATTACAGTGCACATGAAAAGACGAAAGGAGATTGCATGTATAAAAGTCAAGAAAAAGTAGATGATGGAAATAAAGTGCACATTTCTTGCTAACTGTTACGTCATGCAAAACTAGCTTAATATGAGAATGCATGTTTTCTTGAGAAGGCTGTTTTAACAGGTGGATTAACATGTCTATGCCCATACTGCAACTTCCACTGATCCTTGAGATAGTCAGGGTATGAAATGTTTTTTAATTGGTTTAAAGCATGGAAGGCAGACAAAGTTGTCCATATACATTACAAGCATGACAACATTAAGAGAGACAGTTTATTTCCCATGATGACTACACTTTAGCTCCAGTCACTGTCCTTAAAAACAAACATCAGCGTTCAGGCTCTTCATCACTTAATACCTTGCGCTAAGAATACCTTGCGGTTTTTTTGAATATTGATAACAGTCTTAGTGTCGGGGGGATCATCGCTGTGAAAACGGATGGGTCGTGTGAGCATCGCCGGAGTAAATATGCTTACTCCATCGATTAAGACTCCCATCACTCACCAAACAGTGTGGTCCCCATCCACCCATATCTTCCCCATGTCTCATCTGCCCTCAACCTCCCCCCCCCCCCCTCCCTCCCTCCCTTCCCTCCCTCTCTCCCCCCCCCCCCCCCCCCTTCCTCATCTCTGTCAGGACAGGCTCAGTGGAGTGGTTAAATTGTCCGTGGCGCGTAAATGCTCGTTTATAAAAGCCGACAGACGTGGCGGTCGTTTGCTGAAATTAATTACCCCTCGGAGCGGCAGCGAGCGCAGGGCCCTCAGTCAGTTAGTCACGCCTCTGCACCCCCCGGGGCCCCCGGGCCCTCCCCCCCCCCCCCCCCCCCGACACACAGGCTCACAGACACACAGGGACAGGGACAGACGGACACACAGGGACGGACACACAGGCTCACAGACACACAGGCTCACAGACACACAGGGACAGGGACAGACGGACACACACAGGGACGGACACACAGGCTCACAGACACACAGGCTCACAGACACACAGGCTCACAGACACACTGCTTTTTACATTGCATAATCAGTATCTGCCTATTGACTTAGGCATTTTTGACGCTGAATACAAGATGAACCTTAAAATCGGACTTATGCTAATTAAGCTAAGAGTTTACCGATATCAAATGTCCTAAAACAAAAAGTTATCTTTAGTAGTTAGGGTGTTGACTCTCAGCCATAATTAATCAGTAAATAAACATGTATAACTTCCTTTGAATGGAAACGTCTTCTAGATTACTAAATGAATACCGATAGTATTGTTCGCTAGACAATACTATATTTATAGATTATAGTATTGTCTTGCGAAACGCATTTACATGCTGGCCTTCAGTGCGGTAGACCTGAATGTAAGTGTGAATGTAAAAGGAATACCTTACGCACTTGTACAATATTTACTCCCTCTCTTTCGCTTCTTTTATTTAGTTTGACTAAATAAAAGCGATGACCTTACGCTCCGCACTGGGAGCGTAAGGTCATCGCTCCCCGCAGTTTGAGTGAGAGATCCATCAGTTCGAACCCGCAGCCCAACTCAGCTCTTACACGATAGCGGCTACGGCTACATGAGAGTAATCACAGCGCGCTCGCTGTTCAACTGCAATAACTTTAATAAACCCTCCGCCTCACGCGAGAGTTTTCTCCATTATTAATAAAAGCTCCAACCTCCTCGTGCATTTGCATAATTGTGCAAATGAATCCACAGAAGTGGTGTTCATTGGTGTATTATTATAATTTTTTTGAGGGGTTGAAAAATAAAATGATGATTCGGTTTGAAGTGAGTTGCCGCTCTAGGTTTGGATGGAAGGGGGGGGGGGGGGGGGGGGAGGCACGGGGGAGAGGAGGAAGGAAACGGGGGAGAAGGGGTTTGCACGTGGGCCTAAGGTGATTTGTCTGTGTTTTGTCGGGCTGTTGGTGGAGGAGGGGGGCTGGGGGGAGGGGGGCACTCATTCAAACAGAATTTTTTTTACACGGCTCCACAGCCCACGTAGATCACTTTGAAGCATGTTTTTCACGCGGCATCATTTAATGTTCCCCTCCTCCGAGCTGTCAGGTGTAGCCGCCTCATCCAGGGTGGCGTCAACAATATTCTTTCTTCTCTAATTCACTTATGGCCCGTACTCCCCGGTACACCATGTTTCAATAATCCCCCCTGATTCATCTTATTGGAAAGTGACCTCATAGTCTAACTGACATTGAAGAGGGTGTTTAATACTTTGCATGGCTGTTGTGGGAAAAGGCAAAATTGGAATATACTTTTTTACCCCTGCTTTCTATCACTGTTCATAACAGTTTTGGTAAGGCAACACATTTATCCGTTACTTTCATGTATCCACCATTTTCTTTGACGTTTCTTCCGCCACAACAGCTAAATTGGACAATTTGCCCTTTCCAGATTCCTCAACCAACCGAAAGCCCCCTAGTCTTGGAACATTCTCGAGAGTGGACGAATCCAAAGTTTTTTGCGCTGCTCTTCTTCCTTGATGAAACAAAATAAGCAGAACATCCAACTGTTGGAATGTCAAATGTGCTTTCAGAAAATCTCAAGCTACCCACGCAACAAGGTCCTTTTTGGTGAATAATATAAGGAATACATTAAATGATCACCAAAGAACATGACCACACAGGGCAAACCGGGAGGCCGTTGTGTAGTGGGCGGAGAATATCGCTGTTAAGGGCATGGCTATAAGATCCTCATTGGTAAACGTTTCCCACTGTTTCCATTAAATGTATAACATTAACTTGGACGCATCATTTGTTGCACAGGAATGCAGGCGCAGTTAATTAGGCGACTTCATGTCAACAAACAAATACCCACGTGTTGTGGACGGGAACAAACGTGGATCTAATTATATTGTGTGTAGAGGCGAGATATTACATTTCACATCTCCAATATCGGATGCTATTCCATATCATAGACATCATATTGTTTAATGCAGTTTGCTTCCCCGTGTTGCAACTTGTGCAGCGATGAGATGAGCTCCTGTTCAACAGGGACCCCTGGTCCACCCGAACTCTGTTTTCCCAGCTGGAGCCCCGGCTTAGATGTTGTGGACGTTTTTTGCGTTTCTTTACGGCCTCGCGTCCTCCGGCTCTCGGGAATTCCGCCGCACATCTGGCGCGGCGCTCCGAGAGAATTCCTGCTCGGCAGAGCCACACCGCTTCGCTCTTCCTGCTTTCTCTCCTCCCCCCCCCCCCCCTCTACCGTTTGAAGGTTGCTTTGATGACTGCGGCGAGGGAGAGGTCAGGAAAACACAATGTTCGCCGAACCACCTTGATATTAAACTGCTCGCCGCCCCTTTGTGTTATTGTTTACATTATTCTGCTTTATTGTCTTTTGTTTGGCTCGTCGAGAAGGTTAAACAAAGCAGAGTGTACTTGGAAGATAGCCATGTTCAGGAATAGACATGACTTTACCCTAATTGTTGTCTAGCATGAACTTTTTATACATAAATATATACATGCATATACAGTACGTTAGGTTTTTCTTCCGATTCTCCTTTTACTGTAAAGCACATAAGATAAACACGTGTAATCACTATCTAACAGAGTCCTTCAATTGAGTTTGTCTACATGCTGCAGAACATTATGCACTGTATTGTGGCTGTCAATATCTAATTGATTGTCTAAGAGGTGTTTAAATGAATTACGTTTAAGGCAAGTTATATTATGTTGTTTTCTCAAACATAACAATTGTGATGTTCCATGATTGTGCAAAAGGGCATTGAAATCACAGTTGTTTTGTTTTGTTTTAGCACGGTGATATAAGTCTAATATGAGGTTCGACATGGTAATCGTTGCCATTTTGTCAATGTTACTAAAACAAGAGATAGTTATTTAGATAAAACAGATCTAGAATCCAATGTTTTTGGCCGTCTCTGCCTACGAGTTTGCAAACGTTCTACTCTGCTCCAAACTCAAGTCACGTTTCTTTCGTTGCTTCTCCAAGGCACTAGTGTGAGGTATGTGTGGATGTGTGGGGATCCAGGGTCCAACGCAGGATTCTAGGCAGAGCCTGATGTTGTCGGCTGTGTCCGAAAGAGGGTTAAGCTTTTCTGACACGTACAGTTTAAGGCCAAGTTCTGTGAGAATGTGTGGAGCTTTTCAATGTTCAATGTTCAATGTTTGCCGCATTTCATATACAACATCGCTGATTCTAACGCTCACGTACAAACACAGGGCTAACTTAATTATCACGCACTTGCCTTTGGTCGTATCCATTGGGATGACATGCCCAATACTTACGTAGGCCTATAACTATCCAATGCCCAATCTCATAGACTTTGAGTAAACCTTGACCTCTAATATCTATGGAGAAGCTATCAGATAGCACAGAACATTGATATCATTAGCCTGTCCAGGCAGGATTCATTGTTAATGAATGAATGATAAGAGTACCCCGCACCCTCCTCATCCTAAATTGCACACAAGTGGCTACTGGCTGGATATAAAATTGTGCTTTAGGGAAATGAAGTGCCTGATTAATAAACATGAACCCTAAATTAAACGACACACTCATTTACCCCGCGACATTGTCTGTTCAGTGGATAAGATGAAACAACAGCACATTAGCAGATTGATACGTGAAGATCTAAACATACCGGTATCGCTCCTATTAAAATGCATTTGATGAACATCCACAGTTTATTCATGATACACTGTATCTGTGTCGGTTTTTATGCGTGTCACTCGATTTAGTTTTTCTAATCAGAAGTAGTTATTTCACGGGTTATGTTGCAGGACCTTTAGCGTTTTAAATAAATTAGCATTTGAAGTCTCAATTAAGATGGAGCTTCGCAATTCTCCAGACTCTAATCTGACCATGAAATGGCTCCACCAGGACGTTTCCAGAACACCGAAAAGCGGTAGATACCAACACATAAATAAACACACTACTATGTCCTCATCCTCCGCAGTGATCGTAAAAGGTGCATTCCGACACAAACCTGTTCTTACTCGCGGCACGTTTGAATCATCTGCCCTCTCCCCGGCTCCCTCCCCGAGCGCACACGCCTCCACACACAAGCCCACGCTGACACACCCGCACAGCTGCATCCAGAACACTCACGCTTTTATTTTGATGTGTTTCTTTTCCCTCCCCTCGCCTGCCCGCCTGCCCTGCTCTAGTGGCGCTTACGTAAGAGCAGCACTCAGAACTTACAGCACATGGCAGGAGTTCCATCACAACATCCTGTACCGCTCTGTCACTGGGTCAGTGTGCCACGCAGCCCGCCGCTACGCCACGCACACACACACACACACACACACACACACACACACACACACACACACACACACACACACACACACACACACACACACACACACACACACACACACACACACACACACACACACGACGGGGTGATACCGCAGGAGCCGCACCGCAGTGTGCGAGGAGCATCGGGGTGCGGGGTGTGCGTTTAAGAGTTTGATTGGCGTGCCGCACTTTGCGTCGGTGCTGTGGATGCATTCTGCATCCACAGCACCGACTCACGTGCTCACGTGATTGACAACGAAGGAAGTAGAAAGGAGGTTTATATAACGTGTAGGCAGATGAGTGTGGATGATGAGCAAAAAGGATTGCATATGTCAGTAATCTAGTACGACTAAGTTGTTTAAAGTGCAAAACATCAAGGGTGTAATTTTCTCATTAAGACAGCACTGCTGCTGAGTGCCAGCAGGGGGACCCTGGAACAAATTCCACTCAATATGTTATCCCTTCTCTCTCTCTCTCTCTCTCTCTCTCTCTCTCTCTCTCTCTCTCTCTCTCTCTCTCTCTCTCTCTCTCTCTCTCTCTCTCTCTCTCTCTCTCTCTCTCTCTCTCTCTCTCTCTCTCTCTATCCCTTTATCCCCCTTTCTCTGTCCTCTCTTTAGAAACACAAATACTTAGAGAGAGAGAGAGAGAGAGAGAGAGAGAGAGAGAGAGAGAGAGAGAGAGAGAGAGAGAGAGAGAGAGAGAGAGAGAGAGAAGAAGAGAGAGACGAGAAGAGAGAGAGAGAGAAGGGCTTGGGAGAGGGCCGGACCAACACTCCCACAACCTCTATGTTTCCATAAAATAACTAGAGAGAGAGCAAGCGAGAGAGGGAGAGTATGAGAGAGAGAGAGGGAGGAGGAGGAGGAGCGTCACTTCACTGAAGCCATACCCCTCCGTCGCTTGCTCAACTGAGCGAGAGAAGGAGAGAAGGGAGAGAGAGAGGGAGTGGAGCAGACTGCAAACAGCCTCAAACGCACACTACTGCCCCCCCCCTCTGCCACCGCTCCTCCTCCCTCCTTCCTTTCTTTTCTCTCACCCTCTCTCTCCAAAGTCCCCCCCACACACACACAAACACACAGACGTTAACAAACGCACACTCAAAGCAGACACGGGCAGACGGCA
>NC_082387.1:8310841-8311295 GCF_031168955.1 Gadus macrocephalus
GCCGTCTGCCCGTGTCTGCTTTGAAGTGTGCGTTTGTTAACGTCTGTGTGTTTGTGTGTGTGTGGGGGGGACTTTGGGAGAGAGAGGGTGAGAGAAAAAAAAGGAAGGAGGGAGGAGGAGCGGTGGCAGAGGGGGGGGGGCAGTAGTGTGCGTTTGAGGCTGTTTGCAGTCTGCTCCACTCCCTCTCTCTCTCCCTTTCTCTCCTTCTCTCGCTCAGTGAGCAAGCGACGGAGGGGTATGGCTTCAGTGAAGTGACGCTCCTCCTCCTCCTCCCTCTCTCTCTCTCATACTCTCCCTCTCTCGCTTGCTCTCTCTCTAGTTATTTTATGGAAACATAGAGGTTGTGGGAGTGGTTGGTCCTGCCCTCTCCCAAGCCCTTCTCTCTCTCTCTCTCTCTCTCTCTCTCTCTCTCTCCTCTCCTCTCTCTCTCTCTCTCTCTCTCTCTCTCTCTCTC
>NC_082387.1:8311395-8313895 GCF_031168955.1 Gadus macrocephalus
CATACTCACATACATCCAGGAGGACACACCCTTAACACACAGGCGGTAGCAAAGCGGCTGGCGTTAAACTAACAATGGTTAGCTGGATGACGGAGTGTGTGTAAATGTGTCACCATTAAACAGAGAAAGAGTCGCTCTGCCTATGTAATGGCCTGCAGGCCCGGTTAGTGTACATTAGCTCAGCGTAGCACCACGGTAACCCCCCTTCTACTACTCTATGTGTGTCTCATGGCTCTTAATCAACGTTGGAAGTGACGACAGTCAATGTTGTGTGTGGTGTGCGTGTGTGTGTGCATGTGTGTGTGTGTGTGCATGCGTGTGTGTGTGTGTGTGTGTGTGTGTGTGGGGGTGGTTGGGTGGGTGTGTGTGTGTGTATGTGTGTGTCTATGCGTGCGTACGTGCGTGCGTGTATGTGTGTTGTTTGTGTAAAGAAAAACAACCTCTGCATGGTGAAGAGAGAGCTTTTATCGGTACTTGTGTGTCAGGTTATCTTTAAGATTATCTTCATTAAAAATCACTGTATCTGATTGAACTTTTGGGGACCTTAGTCATTGGAGGTTTTCGTGTCATGAACAGCCTTCTTTATATCCTGTTTTACCTCAGGAAGACCGTATGCGCCAACCCCCTCCAATGCACGCTCAGAGGATGGAAGTAGCAAGGAATTATTTATCGGTTTGTGGAAGGAAAAAGGCTGGCTGGATAGAAACCAAATCCTGCCACTGCCGGTAATTAACGAATAAGTCATAACGAATGACTTACTTCAACGTTTACGTCCTTGAGAAGATCATGACATCGGCCTACCTATCTACCGATGAGAGTGTTTTAAACAGGCTTTGCTTCAGTGCACTACTCTCACTGCATCGCGATACCGTAGGACTGAGATGTGTTCTTGACGTCCTGCACAATGCTCAGTAATGGACTCACCTTCAGAGGGGGGGGGAGGGGGTTGGGGTCTCGACAACAGTTCGGTTTTGAGCAAGTAAGTCAACTATATTCAGTCACCGCACTACCATGTGCGCCTGCCTCATTATTGCCATCACAGAATCGACCGTATCCAGCTTTATTCAAGAAACATTAAACAGCCCCCCATCCTTCGGGGTACCTGAAGGTATTTGATGGTGTGTGTACGGGTGTTCAAGTGTGTCTATTTATCAAGTGAAATCTTTCCCCTTCCCCCCATTTGCCAACTTTGCACATGATGATGATTGACCACATAGTAGGAGAGCCATTGATGATAATCACTTCCCTACCCCCCGCCCCTCTCCGTCTCAACCTTCGAACACGAGATGAGAGGGCTCACCGTGGGGGGGGGGGGGGGGGGGGGACCATGTCCACCTCGTATTCAAGCAATCGACCAAGCGTCATTAGCTCGCCACTGATCAGCTATGCTAATTCGCTCGGCGACGCACAAGCAGAATTAATTAGGCTAATGAGGAACTGCGTTTCAGGCGACATCAAAGCCGACCGGCATCCGCCACGGCGGAGACGGTAAGCAGAGTATTCCTCTGCTCTCAGAAGATCAGCGGTTTCTTCCGACTATAGTGTGGAGATAAGCGCCGGCCGGTGCCCATCAGTCAGGGTGGGATACAGGACAGGGTCGGTTGAATGACCTGACAGATGACTACAGTGTTTACATTTACATTTACAGGTTGGGATTTTTCTGACGTTTTTATCCAAAGCGACACACGACCATTCATGCACACATTCAAACACGTCGGCGGAGTCAACCGCGCAAGGCGACAGCCAACTCGTCAGGAGCATTCAGGGGGAGGCGTCTTGCTCAGGGACACCTCGGCAGTTAATGGGAAGAGCCGGAGATCAAACTAGCAACCTCCCGGTAAACAGTCAACCCGCTCTACCTCCTGAGCTACTGTCCACACGCGACTGTGTGACGCAACGCACAAAATAACACAAAGTAATCCTCCTTATTCATTCATGTGTCTTCCTTCCTTCTCAGTCCTTCCTTGCGTCCTTTCGTCCTTCCCTCCACCCCTCCTACTTCCTTCCTTTCATCCCCTCTCGCTAGCTTCCTTCGCGCCACCCTGCGTTACGTTGTGTGTGTTCCCCTCTTTGTTCTTTCGTTCCTTCCTGTCGCACTCTCCTGTGCCCTTCCCCACTTGTTCACACGCAGCGCGACCGGGCAGCCGTAAATAACGCCCATCACCTTTCAGCGGGCGTACGGGGGAAACGTACACCGTGTGCATCCTTGCTGCTTTGTCTATATATATACATTAGAGAGAGAGGATGAGAGAGAGAGAGAGAGAGAGAGAGAGAGAGAGAGAGAGAGAGAGAGAGAGAGAGAGAGAGAGAGAGAGAGAGAGAGAGAGATGGAGAGGGGACAGAGACTCAGAGAGAGACAGAGAGATGAGAGAGAGAGAGAGAGAGAGAGAGATGAGAGAGAGAGATGAAGAGAGGCAGAGAGAGAGACAGATAGAGAGAGAGACAGAGAGAGAGAGAGAGAGAGAACTGCACGGGAGACAAAAATCACGTATCGCACAGC
>NC_082387.1:8318895-8332380 GCF_031168955.1 Gadus macrocephalus
TTATATGATATTATTTAGATGTAGAGCCCCAGGACTGTAACGCAAGTGTTGTACACTTCCTTGTTATTTGGATAACCGTTCTGCTGTTGGTGTGATGGCGCATAACGCGTCGGACTTTCGTCTCTGGTATTTCTACAACGAGACTCGTAGTGGGGGTTATCTCAGCCATGGTTGAGAATGAATTGGGGGAAAGGAACTTTGGCTTTGACTCCCTGAAGTACATGAACCACGACATGGAGGAGAAGGGGATTGTTGGCCGCGAATGTATCCCGCTTGAGCCCTGCTTCCCGCCGCCTCGGCAGCGGTCAGCGCTAATCACCGCCTCCTGAAGCCGAGGCGGTGGTCCATCGGCAGCGAGGCTCCGGCGGGAGACGACCGCGGTCAACAATCCCTTTCTCCTCCATGTCGTGGTTCATGCCTACTTCAGGGAGTCAAAGCCAAAGTTCCTTTCCCCCAATTCATTCTCAACCATGGCTGAGATAACCCCCACTACGAGTCTCGTTGTAGCAATACCAGAGACGAGAGTCCGACGTGTTATGCGCCATCACACCAACAGCAGAACGGTTATCCAAATAACAAGGAAGTGTAGGCCTACAACACTTGCGTTACAGTCCTGGAGCTCTATATCTAAATAATATCATATAATACATAGATATCTATATCAAATAATACATATTATCACGGCCAAAAGCTGTGTGCACGTCCAGTCGATATAATGAATCACAAAGGACTTCGTCGGGTTCTCCGACGTCTCTGGTTCTTCCACTTCCACATCAATCTGTAGTAGACAGAACCGCACGCTGCCTGCTGCCTGCTGCCGGCGTGAGGCACCACCGCCCGGCTACCCGCTGCCGGGCGGTGGTGCTTCGCGGCGGTGGTGCCTCGCGGCAACCGGCGGCAGGCAGCATGTCGCAGTTCATCTACTTCGATGTCGTTCTGCCATTGCATTAAAAATTCTGTAACTAGTCTGTTACTACGAACTAAGCAACTACCGTACACGTATTAGCATTTAGCACTAGCTCAATCACGACTCCTTCAGAATTCTTGTGGGTGGTTACGAACCAACCAACCAAGTGGGCAGGGCCATGAATAATAGTTTGACAACGCTACGTCACAGTGTCACCTTATCCAGATCGGCTCATTTCTTCTGCCTTTTTCCTTTCATTGCCTATTGCATTCAGCAGACAAACTGCATAGATTTCAAACTTACCACAGCTCACAAACTTATTCAGACCTATGTTATTTAACAAACAATAGGAAAAATGTGATTTTAATGGCATGGGCTCTTTAAAGAAATTCGCCAGGCAACTGTTTGCAGCCGGGAAGGGGGGGGTGAAAATGTGAGCTTGTGTTGCTATCTGTGACTGTGGAATCGATATGAAGCAGCAGGGAGTGCCATTGAAAAAATGTAAAAATAAATAAGCTGAAAACGAATTGGCCCGAGGTAAACTGTATGGAGCTATGTGGTACCAATCTCCACCGACCGCTTTGCTAGGTTACAGACAGGCTGTTGTTGCAGTGCCATAAGGGTGGCTGGCTGGGCCAAACATATCCCATTCCCCACTAATAAAGTCCTAAATAGAATTCTCCCTGCTTGGCTAAGTTCTGCACGCATGTGATCTCACACACGGACACACTGGCACACACACAAACAGGCACACACAAACACTGTAGCATACTAATATGCGTCATGATGTTTACTCTGTGTGGTCTTTGTGCACTCGCACGCGCACACAAATACGCTGGGAAATACACACATGCACAGCGCACACACACAATTGCTCAAGGGATTATCCTATGAAAGTACTGCTTATGCTTGGACCCAGTTAAATTACTATTCAGATCTAATCTAGCCTTCATAAAAGTGTACACAAAACTGTGCATGTACATGTATGTGTGTGTGTGTGTGTGTGAGTGCATGTGTGTGCATGCGTGCTTGTGCGTGCATGTGTGTGTGTGTGTGTGTGTGTGTGTGTGTGTGTGTGTGTGTGTGTGTGTGTGTGTGTGCATCTGTAAGTGTACTTTGACTGGGTGTGTTCAAGTGTACAGTGCCAGCATTGCTGCTTGCAGGAAGGATGGAGAGGGGAGTGGTCACTAATAGCAATTGAAAGTAGGCTGGTTTTATTTTCCTCTGCAGGACATTTAACGAGAACAAGTGCATGCGTGCAGCACACAAGTGTGTGAGTGCATTTGTGTGTGTGTGGCGTGGGTGTGCGGATGTATCCACAGATGCATCAGAAACCCAATGTACACGTTAACGTGTGCTGAAACCAATCCTGTGTTCTTTGGCGTAACGACCAAGATAAACATGGAGGCCGCACCGCACCGAAGCGTTGCTATCGCCCGTTACTTCCCCCTCCAACGCCCGAGTGTGAGACTGAGGTCACGATAAACTAACACGAGGGGAGAAGGGAAAGCAGGCTTCCTTGTGATCGTTAGACTGCCAGGATGTGAGCTCTCTCTCTCTCTCTCTCTCTCTCTCTCTCTCTCTCTCTCTCTCTCTCCCCTCGCCTGCCCTCGCTCCAGCTCTAAGTGAAGTGTTGGTTTAAGTAGAGGTGGAGGGAGGGGAAAAGGGATAAAGGCTCTGACCAGATTAGCCTGGCACACACTACTGAGGCCCACTGCTCTATCTAGCACTCTTTGTACTTTGTGTACTTGTGGTAATGTGCACTTGCACTCGGTTTTTTTTGTGTGTGTGCTGCTACTTTGCAACTAGATATGTTGGGGTGTTTGTGTGTGCGTTTGTGTGTGTGTGTTTGTGTTGTGTGTGTGCATGTCTCGGTTGGCAAATTTGCACGTGCACAGGCTGTGACTGCATGCAAGGGTTGGAGAGTGTCAGCACATGCTTGTGTGTGTATGGGTGTGTGTGCGTGTGTGTGTTTGTGTGTGTGTGTGTGTGTGTGTGTGTGTGTGTGTGTGGGTGTGTGCGCACATGAGACTGTGTGCCTGAAGTGCTTGTACAGTTAAAATGCCACTGGTACTGGAGAACTGAAAGCCACAGAAATAGGCTGCACAGTGTAACTAGCTCTGAGAGCACCGGCGACCACACTGCCGCTGCCCTTTTCTGCAGATGAATAAAATGGTAACCATTGAACCGCCAGAACCTTTAGTCCCCCTCAAACACCACACGCCTTTAAAAGCACTCGTCTGACCACATGACACATCCCAATTGGGACGTATGGCAGGAAGATAAGCCAAACAAACTCAACTACTCCAGTCCCTATGTCGGCCCTGGTCATGGCGTTTCCCGCGTATGCTGTGTGCTGTTGGTTGGGCGCCTGTATTCCGTACCATTGTGCTGCCCGCCCTGCTTTAGACCATGATCCCCTTGGAGTTTCAGATCTGACAAAAGAACTTTGCCAGTTTTGCGCAGCCTGCATGAGGAACGCTCTACATATTTTATTGACCTAAGCCCCGGAATGAATGATTAACAACCGGAGAAGAGTGTGTGTGTGTGTGTGTGTGTGTGTGTGTGTGTGTGTGTGTGTGTGTGTGTGTGTCTGTGTGTCTGTGTTTGTTTTTGCGTGTGTGCATGTGTGTAAAAATGTATTGGTTTTGAGGGGTTATACTTTCTGCCACTATACTAGTCGTGTGTGTGTGTGTGTGTGTGTGTGTGTGTGTGTGTGTGTGTGTGTGTGTGTGTGTGTGTGTGTGTGTGTGTGTGTGTGTGTGTGTGTGTGTGTGTGTGTGTGTGTGTGTGTGTGCGCGCATTTGTGTAAAAATGTATTGGTTTGGAGAGGTTATACTTTCCGACTATACTAGTCGGATTCAAGGAAATGTTGCAGAGGGATCACTGAAGATGTGCATTAGTTTGTGTTTATCTCTTTATTAATTTCCCTTCCCCTTCCTTCCAGTCACGTGGACAACACATTTAATTTCTAAGGATGCTATTGGCTGTCTGGGCATCCTCACTTCACCCAGTTTGACCAATGATAGCCACTAACTCAGACTATTTTTAATAACACCAGGCTGCACTCAGATTCCAAAAACAGTTCCCATTGATTACACACACAATCGTAATTGTTTTGAATCAGCCAGGGATGGATTGAAATCCAATAATGAGGAAATCAATGTATTCTCTGTTCATCCATTCTCTTGGCATGGATAGAGAAGGTGTATCTTTGTGTCTATGAGATGTATCTCGCTGGTTGCTGATGTGTTTTGACCCGTAGACTCTACCTTTATATTGCATTTCATCCTTAGTCCTCGAGACGCAGGCAAAGGAGTTACACTGTACCAATTACGCTGCAAGTTATATATTTTGGCATGGAAAGTAATCAATCACACCGATCCCCGTTTTGACAGGGATTGATAGGTTTTGTCAACTCTATTAAATAGCGATATTGCTCAGAACTTTTTAATGTGTCTTATCTGTAAAATTAAGGTCAGGTCAGGACAGTCATATCTGTGGCCCATGTACAAGTCTTTGAATTGCTTTTGTTCTGTCAAACAGTGCAATCTAAAGTTATTTGTGAATTTCCACTTCTGCTTATTTGAAGCTTTAAGTGGCAGTAGTGGGGGCAGCATATCTTTTATACTAATATCAATGATTGATGATGAAGTGGTTGATGATGATGATGATGATGAAGATGATGATGAAATAACAGACAATGTTGTTTCGCTAAAAGAGAAGCAAAACGATTTTCGCTTCAATCAAACCCAATTCGAACAAAGGTCACCTACATTGTTGCACCTGCTCTTTTAATCCAAGTCTTCCTTTAACCGCGGAACCTGGAGGTGTGAATGCATCCGAATATCGAGCCATATTCTCTGAACGTGGAGAGAATCAGAAATACCAGGAAGCGATGAATGTGAAACCAAACAGCATGCGGTCACAGGTTCTTCTGCCCACATGCAGTCCGGTGTGGGTTTGTTTGTTGTCTTATGGATGTAGCTTTTTTGTATTGATGCCCTTTATTCAATAGAAGCGTATGCAACAGTAGGTAAGCTTTTCTTTTGACCGTGTTGCTGGGAGTCTTGGCAAGAAATCAAATTTATGCCTCGCATCTCCCGACCACTGGGAGGACAAAGAAATATCAAGTCTTATTCCACTAAATCCTTTTTATATTACCACTGATTCAACCCAAGTTAATCAGATGCACTTGGAATACAGAATCACCTGATGAAGATATCAGGTGCGACACGTAGACCAAAGTGAACACTGCATATATATGTGAAATAACAAGACAATAAAGAAAATCCAATACAATAATAGTTTTATTCCACTTAATCCTTAACACTAGATATTACCACTGATTCAACAAAAAAAACACAGAATTGCCTGATAAACATATCAGGTGAGACACACAAACCAAAGTGAACCGTGCATATATATTTAAAAACCAAAACGATAAAAGAAAATTCAATATGAACTCAGTCAGTCAAGGAGACCCGGGCGAAGAGAAGGGCGTGTGACGGCGGCGGGACGCACTGGGGCAGAACACACGGTTTACCGCTGTGATGGGGAGGGCCCACCGGCCGCACCAGCGAGCCGCCTCAACCCCGGCATTATCCTCTCAGCGGAGGGCGGCCCGCCCGACTCATGCAGAAAACAAATCTGGTGGACGCGGTTAGCCCCGTGGCGGGAGAGAGACACCCACACCCTGCAGCCAGCGCTGCGCAGCAGAGAGCGGGGGGAAACGACTGATGAAACGGCACCACTGGCTGGAGAAGTAGCGGAAGATTAGGAATTTATGTGAGCGTTTTTTGGAGGCGGGGTTTATACAAATAAGAAGGGGGGGGGACAAAAGAGAAATCGGTACCACTGTGGAAGTACCGGAAAATTAGGAATGTATGTTACAGTTTCTTTGGGGGCGGGAAAAAGAAGGGGAAAATACTGAAGAGAAATCGGAACCGCTGACCGGAGAAGTAAAGGAAGATTAGGAATGTGCGTGTTTTTAGAGGGAGGGTTTATATGAAAAAGAAGGGGGGGAAAACAAAAGTTGAGATCTGTACCACTGTAGAAATAATGGAAAATTAGAAACTTTTTTTTATGGGTTGGTGGTTATATGAAAAAGTATAACTAATAAATGCACAAAGTTAAGTGAGTGTTAAGTGAGTAATCACGTGTTTTGATTGATTTGTGTTAAAGCGGTTGGGGACGGGGGTTGGAGACGCCGTGGTTACTCAGTGATGTCTAAGTGGTCGGGAAGGGGGGGACATAAATATCATAGCAGTGCACATGAATGTAACCCTGGATGTTGATGTTGGCACGGCGAGGGAGTGAGAGGCAGAGAGAGAGAGAGACAGAGGCGAGGGGAAAGACGGATGAGAGAGATGAGGGAAGAGGGAGATAAGAAAGGCTGAGAGTGGGGGGGACGGCGAAAGGTTGTTGGAAAGATCACAGGTGATGAGACCATAATGGATGTTTCATGGAGTCCGGCTGTGCTCCTTTTGTAACGCACTGCTCTGTGTGAGTCACGGGAACACACACATGGAAGAGACACACACACAGTGGTACGGTGGTACACACAGACACAATACCACACACAGTGGTAGACACACACACGGTGGTAGACACATTGCTGGTAGACACACAGATGCACACACAAACACAAACACACATATACACACATGCACACAAACAAACGCACACACACACACCAGGTGGAAGACACATGATGGTACACAACCGGTTGTGGACACACAAACACCCTGAGAGACCCAAAAACACGCACACACACACACACACTCTGGCTGACCTGGGTACTGCAACACAGTACTAAACACTGCACTCCGACATGGGCAGTGAGCAGCGGAGGTCTGACGCTACTCGTTCTCTAAAAGGATACAGGGCTTGTCATTAACCAGTGCACACGCTTCACGCTACGAGAGCACAACTCGGTGCACTGATCTAATGGTCAGGGAGATACAGGACCTCCAGCAGGTCTCCAGGCCAGTGAAAAGTAGGGCAGACATCGCTGGCATGCTGCTCCCAGTTAACATAATGCCCTCCATGGCGTACATGGTTTAATTATCATTCAGTGAACTCCCACTGCGTGATCCACACACACACACGCATGCACGCACACTCGTGCACACACGTATGAACACACACACACACATTCACAAACCATCACATGCACACACACATGCACGCACACTCACGCACGCAAGCACCGACGCATCGTCGCACACACACGTACATGCACACACTCATTCACAAACCAACACATACACATACAAACACACACACACGCATCAATGCACAAACGTATGCAGGCATGCGCAAACACACACACAAACAGCCACACACACACGCACGCACACACACACAAACACACATGCACACACACGCACGGACGCAGAAACACACACACAAACACACACACACATACACATGCACACAATCAAACACACACACACACACACACAAATGACACACACACACACACACACACACACAGTCTGTGGCTGGGGAGAAGGCAGGGTTGAGGCAGGGCCAGGTGGTTGGACGGTTAACTGGGCTGGAGGAGGCGTCAGCTGGGTTTTACATCAACACAGGGTGAGCCATGGTGGAGAAAAAAGGTCAAACGCGACAAACAAAGGAAGACGGGAGGAACATCAGGGAGGGACAAAGAGGTTAAGTGAAGGAGAGTCGAGAGAAAAACCGGACCATAGACCATGACTAATCCAGTATGTGTTTATGTATTCAATCCGGGATCATTCTGCAGGGCATAACATTTTGACAGCGAACCATACCACTGCAATTTGTGGGATTTCTGGTCAGACGAGACACTTTCGCTCCCATCGGAAGCCGTTTGGTGATTGCAGGCAGAGCGGTATGGGGGGGGCTTGTGGGAAAAGTTTGACTGGTTTGCCCGTTGACAGGGCCACGCCCACGATCGGCGAATGAATCCTAGTGTGGCGCCTCAATCTGGTCACAAGCCTGCTGTTTCTGTGCGACTTCAATATCATATTCACATTGTATATGTGGGCGTTTAGGGCCAGTTAACACACAGCACTGTGATGGCTTTGCTGCCACTCTACAGAAGATCTGGAATTCAGCACAACTCAGCTTTTAATTGGGACTGCCTCCCCGATAGGGTGACTGAGAGGCGGAAAGACGGATCGCTGGGCTTAAAGGCTTGATAAACGAACGCCGAGCGTGTGTGTGAGTGGTGTACGGTATAGTGGGAATGTAGGATGTGAGAGTCTCTGTGTTGGACTGGTCTCTCTGGTCTCCCTAAACTGTGCCACAAGCTGTTGGTCTCAGCCTGCCAAGCAAGCTCAGTCTCCCAGCCACGGATAAACTTCACGCTAGTTCACGTGTGTGTGTGTGTGTGCGTTTGTCTGTGTGTTTGTCTGTGTGTGTGTATGTGTGTGTGCGAGCATGTCTCTACCCTTGTGCATGTGTGTACATGCATTTATTTTTGTGTGTGTTTGTGTGTGTGTCAGTGTGTATACGTGTATGATTGTGTGCGACTGTGTTTGCATGGCTGCACGTCTGTGCGTGCTTGTGTGTCAGTGTGTGTGCATGCTATTGTGTGTGTGTGTGTATATGTGTGTCTGTCTGCGTAAATGTGTATGTGTGTGTGTGTGTGTGTTTGTGTGTTAATGTTTGCGAATGCGAGTAAGAGTGTGAGATCCTGCGTACATAATTCATCACCATCGCCAAATCACGATCGCGGAGATTATCGTAGCTTCACTAGCACACAGCGAGAGAGGAGAGGAAGGGTGCGGAACAGAGAGAAAGGAACGAGACAGAGAGGGGGAGGCAGGGGGGAGGCAAGGGGGTAGGGGCGGGGCTATACTGTTAGGAAACATTTGTGCAATTATAGAGCAGCACACTCGTTTGCATTCATCGCCACATTATACCTGTGCACATATGCTCACTCCCGACCCACTCTGTCCGACGCTATCTCTCTCTCTCTCTCTCTCTCTCTCTCTCTCTCTCTCTCTCTCTCTCTCTCTCTCTCTCTCTCTCTCTCTCTCTCTTTCTCCCACCCGCTCTCCATCTCCCTCACTCATTCGAGTTGTATTTTACTTTCAAGGAAAGGTAATCCCTCTTGTAGCTAATATGCTGTGACATTTCACGCTACAATCGGATTTGGGAGACACATGTATTCCATTCTCAGGGTGCCAGGGCCCGAGTTGATAACCCAACCCAGTTTCAGGACTGTGGCGAACGACTGGACTGGTTTATTTTATAGTGTGTTTGTTGTTATTGTTATTTTATGCTATCTGTCTCAGAAAATGTGATTCTCAAGGTGAAATCCATTCCTCAATGATACGTCGGGCTTTATTTATTTTTGTGGCGCGGTTGCAGCTCTATTGATTCCATTGGCATTTGTAAGACCGGGCTGTTGCCGTGCAAGTAAACAGACAAACGTTACCTGACTATTAAAACTGTGGCTAATACATGCGAAGAGTTCCAGGATGTAGGTTGAGTGCGAATGATGAAACCCAGTGCTCGCGATGTGACTTATAGTGTGGGATTCATACATTCGTGACCTTTGAAATAATTGAACATAATAACGTAACATACACCTGAGTTCTATTATTATCATCACTTGTGTGAGGATGAATTTTATTTTGCAACCAAAGGTTCTGTAAAGAAAATGAAGAAACCTTGCATAATAGTACAAATGCAGTGTGTAGATTGTCCAATAGCAGCTACCAGTCACACAGTTTCCTAAAATTCTAGGAAGTCACGTGAACACAATAGGAAATAAATTATACATATTAACACAACAATCAATATAAATAAGTGTTTATCTTTTTATTTTGCCGTGTGTCAAAGATCTCAACTTGGGTGTCGACAACGTACGATAAAACAACAAAAATAATTGAAGTCCTGCAAACCAGGACACCCGCCCACACCCAGGGAGCAACACAAACAACACGTCTGAACTATTACCCAGAACCAAAGGAAGAGTGCGTATTTAAAGCACGGCGACCTCCGGGCGGTGGGGGCGGGACCCTTGCCCGTTGTTTTGAATCCACTCACAATGTCTTTGGTGGCGGGCTGACAGGCGAGAGCGCCCTGATAGGCCCCAGCCAAAGTAGGAGGGCAGTGCCGGGGGTCGGACGCCAGCCATGGTTTCGAGTGCGCTGGCGAGCGTCTTATTATGGCTGCCGCCTGGCTTGGGTGTCATACCTTGAGGGACCCCTCACCGCTGCCTTTGCCCGCCCCACACCAGAGCCAATCTAGCTGGGGCGCAGCTGCTGTGAGCCCCCCCGAGGGGTGTGTGTGTGCTTGTTCGGTCTGTGTGTGTGTGTGTGTGTGTACACTGCACACAAACAGTGTGTGTTATAGGAGCTGATATGTTGGA
Source organism: Gadus macrocephalus (assembly GCF_031168955.1). NCBI lineage: Eukaryota > Metazoa > Chordata > Actinopteri > Gadiformes > Gadidae > Gadus > Gadus macrocephalus. The sequence continues at coordinate 8,329,170 of NC_082387.1, forward strand.
ATCATTTGTCTGTGTTTGTGTGTGTGTGTGTGTGTGTGTGTGGGTGTGTGTGTGTGTGTGTGTGTGTGTGTGTGTGTGTGTGTGTCTGTGTGTGTGTGTGTGTGTCTGTGTGTGTGTGTGTGTCTGTGTGTGTGTGTATGAGAGATATTCTAGGTGTGTCTCTGTGTGTGTGTGTGTGTGTGTGTGTGTGTGTGTGTGTGTGTGTGTGTGTGTGTGTGTGTGTGTGTGTGTGTGTGTGTGTGTGTCTGTGAGCGTCTGAGTGTTTGCGTGTGTGTGTGTCTAGGTGTATGAAGGTCTGGGTGTGCGTGTGAGAGCGGCTCTATATGTGTGTGAGAGTGTGTGTGTGTGTGGGTGTGTTTGTGTGTGTGTGTGTGTGTGTGTTTGTGTGTGTGTGTGTGTGTGTTTTCAAGGATTAAGCCTCAGCACCAATTAAAGCCCTGCGTCGCTTTTAGAGGATAAATTATTAACAGCAGAAGTGACCTATCTGGCGGACTTATTTCCTTCCTTTTTCTTCTCTGATATCACCCCACCCCACCTCCATCACCACCACCCCTCCCTAGACCCCTGTCCTCCTCTCCATCCGTTCCTTTATTTAACAACTCCCTTCCTTTCCCTGCCCCTTCCTTCCCCTCTCTCTCTCTCTCTCCCCCCCCTCCCTCTCTCTCTCTCTCTCTCTCTCTCTCTCTCTCTCCCCCCCGCTCTCTCTCTCTCTCTCTCTCTCTCTCGCTCTCTCCCTGGTGCTCTCTCTCACTCAGGGTGCTTTTGTTCTGTCGCTTGCCGTCTGTTTAGTTTCACAGTCTACAGTCTCTTTCTGGCTCCTTCTGCCCTTACTTAACCCCCCCCCCCCCACACACACACACACACACACTCACACACACACACACACACACACACACAAACACACTCACACACACTCACACAAACACTACTTTAAAACCACTACAGTGTAATTATTTGATGAACCACTGATGCTGCGTCCCAGAGTGGACAGGGGGGAATATTCACTGAGTCAATGTGGTCCTAATCTTTTTAATCTTGCATTATCTGCCGCTTGGCTGTGAAGTTCTCGTGCTCAATGTGTGTGCTGTGGTTCCTTTGTGTTTTTTTTTCTCACTTGAAATGTTGCCATATTATTTGTGCCCCCGGGTCACAGCTTGGCCTGATTGTTAGTATACATGACTGCATTTTCTTTCTACTCTCTTACTCTCTCGCTCTCTCTCTATCTCGAACACTCACACAATGTCTCTCACATTATCTCTTTCTCGCTTCTCTCTAAGTATCTCTCTCTTCTTTCTCTCTCTCTCATGCGCTCGCTCACTCTTTGTACCTCTTCTTCCTCCCTTCCTCTCTTTTGCTATCCATCCCCATCTCTCTCTCTGTACGTGACTACCTCTCTCTCTATCTCTCTCTCGCTCTGTCTCTCTCTCTCCCCATCTCTCTCTCTCGCCCTCTCTCTCTCTCTCTCTCTCTCTCTCTCTCTATCTCCCTCTCGCTCTGTCTCTCTCTCTCCCCATCTCTCTCTCTCGCCCTCTCTCTCTCTCTCTCTCTCTCTCTCTCTCTCGCTCTCTCTCTCCTTATACGTGCCTCCCTCTCTCTCTCTCTCTCTCTCCCTCTACCTCTCCCTCTCTCTCGCTCTCCTTATACGTGCCTCTCTCTCTCTCTCTCTCTCTCTCTCTCTCTCTCTATCTCTCTATCGCTCTGTCTCTCTCTCTCCCCATCTCTCTCTCTCTCTCTCGCCCTCTCTCTCTGTCTCTCTATCTCTTTCTCTCTGTCTCTCTCCCCCATCTCTTTCTCTCTCTCTCTCTCTCTCTCTCTCTCTCTCTCTCTCTCTCTCTCTCTCTCTTGCTCTCCTTACACATGCCTCTCTCTCTCTCTCCCTCTGTCTCTCTCTCTCTCGCCCTCTCGCTCTCTCTCTCTCTCCCCACCTCTCTCGCCTCCACCTGTGTGTGTGTGTGTGCGTGTCTCTATTCAATAACAGAAACATGTTAGCAGGTAATGGATACTTTTAACCTTCTCCAAGTAATTTGATCAGGTTGTTAAATCAATCGGAGCCCGCGCGGCGTCTGAGTTATGATCGGTAAATACATCGGGCCGGAGCCGGCTGCTGAGCACCAGCCGTGGCGTCTTTTCTTATTTATTGTTATGCGTATGGCGCGCCCCGTGTGATTTGATGAATGGCTCGATGCTGGAATTAATGAATTATAAATGTGCAGCGCCATGTATCATGTCACACAGGGGACCCGCAGAGGTAAAAACGAAAAGGTGTGAAAGTGATGTGGATGTATGTACACGTGTGTGTGTGGGTGTGTTTAAGAGTGTGTGATGGAGACCTCAGAAGAAGACTTAAGTGGTGTTGCCTCACCTTTGGTCGAGGTGCCACACACTTGATGCTCTGGTGAAGTGATGCTTCATATCAGTTTCACTCCCTCATCCCCAATCGTCTTTTTCAAGTTAAAGACGATTTTGGCGAAATTCTCACAAATTTTTCTTTTTTACTGAAATAAATGTGCCTTTTTCTCACGGCACATCGGGTATTATTCTGTACCTTGCACCGTGGCTGTGAATCAGCCCAGTTCCAGAACAGACTGGGCCTAGAGGAGACAGTGTTTTTAATTCCGTGAGAATAAGGGCAGAAGAGCACATAGTCAATACAGTGAGGACATAATTCAGAGTGTTCAAGACAGACTCGGAACATCGGAAGCTTGAACTCGCCGATTCCGACTTCCAACCCTAATAAATTAAATCGGGGAGGTGGGGGGCATGGACGCTCGAGGAAGTTCAGCACAGTGTGTGTGGTTCAGTGCTGAAAAAGAAGATTTGTAGCTGCCATTTATTTATGCGTATTTTGGAAACAGATGAAGAAAAGGTTAGACAGACACTGGCTGGCTAGTTTTATCGCTAAGATAGCTGTTCAATTTCAGTTATTGCTATAATCATCGCGATATATTAACGATACAAATACATAGCACACATGAAAGTATGTGTTTAAACTAGAGCTGTCAGTTAAACGCGTTATTAACGGCGTTAACGCAAACCAATTTTAACGGCGTTACGCACGATTAACGCAAATTAATATTTTTTTACAAATATTTCTTTTTTTCTTTTGGGCTCAAAACAAAGAAGCAGTAGCCTGACAGCTATGTTCAAGGTATATCTTTGTATGTTCATCGTTAAATTGCATTATAGGCTTTTTTTTTGTACCGTCCTGTTT
>NC_082387.1:8332480-8334980 GCF_031168955.1 Gadus macrocephalus
GCATTTACTTCCAACCAGTGACAGTGTGTTTCTGCGCCCGCCTGTGGAACTTGTTAAGTCTCTAACCTTTGCCTCGAGATCATTAGGCAAAAAATGTGAGCACCATGTAGACATGTTAGCTAATGGACTGAGCTTGTCCAGAAAGTCCACTTCTGAACGAGTCAGGGATGGACATCAGAATGTGATGCAGGTGTACTTACAAATGTACGAAACAGTTAACATTCATCGCTAATTATGTACAGTTAATATATTCGTCTAAGCATTCCCCTTATTATAAATGCCTGTGCTAATGTATGTTGATATATGCACGCATCTAAAGCATGGATGCATCAAACTACAATAATTATGAGAGTTTTTGGATCAAGCACGCAATCTAGATTAAAAAACGTGTAGAATCTAGATTTTTCCCCTTGTGTAAACAGGGCTTAGACCTCTTCTCTGCGCGTAAACATGTCCAGACAACAGATGAAAACCCCGTCTTGAAAGTACTTAATAGTCTTTTGAGAGAAAAAAATTCAAAATGTGTGCCAAAATCCTGAAGACTGTCATCTATCAAACTTTGAATTGTCTCTTTGCCTTGGCGCGTGCATCGTGAAAAATTACTTTCTGCTCCGTAGCTCCCATGCAAGAGTCTGCTGAAATTTCCACCAAGATTGATCTCTCAGACCTTTTTGCGTGCCATTTTTGTTTCTTTACTACTTTCCTCTGACAAGAAGTGGCGAGGGCCCGATGAATAACAAGGAATGGATAAAAAAAATATTTTCACACACGCACACACATACAATTTGTGTATGTATTCTGGCACATTTGACTGCAGCAGAAGCTGGTGAAGCTGACTATCGGGCTGAAATTGTAATTTGAAATGATTAGAAACAGGGGGAACCCCTGGCCTCGTCACCCGCGACCCTCCATATAGCGCCCCGGGCTCCTTGCTATTCTGTCTGCGGGCCTTTTCTATAGCCTCCATTCTTCAGCAGCGTGCTGTATAAGCATTCTGTCTTCCTCTAATGCCATCTCATTCTGATGGTAATGTGTTCGTCTGAAAGGGCCGGTGCCAAAATGAAAAAAAAAAACCTTGTTCTGTTTCATTTGAGGGGAGGTGGGGGGGGGGGGGGGGGGGGGGGAGAAAGAAAAGAAAGAAAGAATGAAAATCATAAAGAAAAGAAACGTGAAAAAGTCATTCCCAGGATTAAAAACTGGCTTGGCGGAGGATTTGCCTGGGCTCCCTGGACGTGTCTGGTCTGGGGGGGGGGGGGGGGGGGCTCGCACGGCCCCCACTGTTCATATGCTAATGAGCCGGAGAATGATTGTTTCCTCATATTTTAATCTCCTGGGTGGCACACGGCGGGGGTGGCGAGGAGGAGAGGAGAGACCAGAGGAGAGCACCAGGGGTGTGGGAGGAGGAGGAGGAGGAGGAGGTGGGAGGACGGGGGCACTGAGCGCTGACTGAGAGGGGACAGAGTAGGAGATGGGAGAAGGTACGACGGAAACAAGGGATAAACCGTGGAAGTTCCGAAAAGCGTGGGCGTGTGGAGGTCCGTGCTTGTCATTGCAGGGACGGGAATGTCATATGATAATTACACAGGAGGGCAACGTAATGGAATAAAAACCTATTGTTTTAAAGGGGAGTAGGATGCTTGTTAATCAGATGGAAGGTAGAAGTGCCACTCGACGTTGAAGGAGGATGTATTCTGAGATGATGACTAAGATGCCATGCCTCCTCAGATGTAGGGCACTCGGTGTGGAAAGCCAGACCCTTTCTGTAGCTGTAGCTAGCATAACGGCTGGAATATATACCGCCCCAAAGGTCATGGCTTTTGTTTTGTTTGCTGCTACTGCTCAGAGCACTGAGTCCATCGGTAAGCGTGTTCAGGTTCCTGAGTTCATGTTTATGGGTTCATCATGAAGTGAAAGTGAAAGTATAAAGTGAAAGTGAAGGTAGTCAAAAATAACTTGTACTGCGGGTGAAGACAGGGCCGCTGTGTGACACTTCTGGTGAATACCGGAAGGTTTCAAAAGGCTGACCGATTGGTAAGGAGATGTGGGGAGCCCGGGAAAGACTTTATTGAATAAACGTATGTGCCATTTGCATAAATATCCATAATAAAAGAGCTTTGTGCAAAGCTTCTCTTCAATATTCATGTTTATTCTTCTTGCTTTAACTTTCATGGTAGAGGTCAGGCAATTAAGATGAAAGAAGAAAAAATGGTGGAAAATATTTTTTCACCCCCCTGTCTTAATAATTCTACATTCTAGAAGGCAGAATGAAAACAACAAATGTTATTTTTCCTTTGAAAAGAACAATGGATGATGTTGGGGGATGTCAATCAGGATGGATTTTCTATAGAGGGACTGCCAGGTCAGGGGTTTCAGTCGAGTTAGCTCCTAATTACATTTTATTTCTAGTAACAAGAAGACAAAGACTTGGATTCGGCGTGTGTGTGTGGGTGGGGATGCATGGAATACCATGTTATACCCATGTCTGAAACACCAACCAGAA
>NC_082387.1:8339980-8352480 GCF_031168955.1 Gadus macrocephalus
GCAGAGAGAGAGCAAGGAGGGAGAGAGAGAGAGAGAGAGAGAGCGAGAGAGAGCGAGAGAGAGAGGGAGAGAGAGAGAGACATACAGGGAGAGGGAGGGAGGATGTTGACGCCTATAGGGTAGAGATCGGAAAATATACAATAGGTGAAGGACACCAAAAAAAACGATGAGAAAGGGTGAGAACAAAGCATGACAGTGACTGAGTGAAAGAGATAAAAAAGAGAGAGCGGAGAAGAGAGAGAGGGAGAAAAAGAGGGATTTTGACGTTTCAAAGCCTTCCCCTATCACAGTGTCTGACACGTTACATACACGGAGCCCTGTCGCCTCGGACCTGACAGCTGCACAAATTGGCTGAAAGAGGTTCCCTGGGCAAGGCCTTTGATCAGGTGTGTGTGTGCGTGTGTGTGTGTGTGTGTGTGTGTGTGTGTGTGTGTGTGTGTGTGTGTGTGTGTGTGTCTATCTGATGTGTTTGTGCATGTTTACGTGTGTGGGTGTGTGTATGTGTGTGTGTATGTGTGTGTGCGTACTGCGTACGTGCTTGTCTGACCCTCTGCGTTGTGTGTGTCTGATTGTGTGTGTGTGGTTGTGGTTGTGTGTGTGTGGGTGTGTGTCATGTCTATGTAGGTGTGTGTGCGTGTCTGCGCCTCTGATAGTGTGTGTGTGTCTGGCTGTTTCATGTGTGCACGTGTCTGTGTGTGGGTGTCTGCACGTCTGTTTGTGTGTGTGTCTACATGTGTATCTCGTACAACCTCTTCACTATGCAAGCTCATGCCGGAATAAAACATAAATTATTCCAGCGGGCTTCAAATGTTGATAGTAAACAACATTTTGAATCAAGGTTATGCATTACCACTCGTGATTCTCAGCCATGCATCCGAAGCAGCCTCGTTGAACACCACAGAGGTACGGACTGTGGGCCTGTACCCAGAGACCTCAGCAAAATAACAATCAGTCAACCGGCATTTGCCGTCCTCAATATCTGTCAGATGACTGGCACAAAATACGAAAGACAAAAAACTAACATTGGCATGTCTATGGGCGGCATGTGGCTCAGGAGGTAGAGCGTGTTGGCTGGTAACCGGAAGGTGGCTAGTTCGATCTCCGGCTCCGGAGTGTCGAAGTGTCCCTGAGCAAGGCCTTTCACCCTTACTGCTCCTGATGATCTGGCTGTTTTACATGGCTGACTCTGCCGTCGGTATGTGAATGTTCGCATGAACGGGTGAATGTGAGGGAGTATTGTAAAGCGCTTTGAGTGGCCACTGGTTCGAAAAGCGCTGTATAAATGCAGTCCATTTTCCATTTACTCTGTCATTATTGTTTTCAGACGAAAAATCCTCAGAGCAAAAAGTGGGTGAATCGGAATATGATTTGCGATTTAGAAAGATTTGAATACAGAGGAGTGTGTGAAAAGGTATTTGTCTATCCCTCCTCTGACGTCATCGCTGAACGACTTCACAGTGTTTTGTGTGCACCGGATGAAATGGCGGCCGATGGCACTGGAATCTTATCATCTCCTTTTACTAGACGCTCTCCTTTGAGCTGCGGATGACAAGCTGGCACTGCTTTCTGCATCACCTAATGCTGCGTGTTAGTGCCTCGTTAGTTTCTTTATTAGCAAGCGCTGCCTCTGTGGCCTGATCACTCTCTTTGTGGCTTTGAGTGTGTGTGTGTGTGTGTGTGTGTGTGTGTGTGTGTGTGTGTGTGTGTGTGTGTGTGTGTGTGTGTGTGTGTGTGTGTGTGTGTGTGCGCGTGTTTGTGTGTGTGCATGAGTGTGTGTGTGTGTGTGTGTGTGTGTGTGTGTGTGTGTGTGTGTGTGTGTGTGTGTGTGTGTGTGTCTTGACTTGTGCATGTGTGTGAGTGTGCAAGTCTGTATGTGTATGTGTGTTTCCTGCCCTATGTATGAGTGTGTGTGTGTGTCTGTGTGTTTCTTAACTTGTGCATGTGTGAGGGCATGTGTGTGTGTGTCTGGGGGTGTCGGTAATTGCGAGCCGGCTGGGGGAAGTACAGGTAATAGATTAATATCAGAGCTAGCACTGGTCCCGCATTGCTGTGTGCTGACAGCCTATCATTATCACAAACACTGCTTCACAGGCAGCCACACACTCCCTCCCATCGTCCGCACACATTCATTCACAAACCCACAAACAAGCACATGCAAGTATTCAAATCATCGTCTACACACACATAAAAACAGCTTCCTCTGTTTTCGCTTTCCTGTTTTTCTCATGAACCGTCACAAACAAAAACCTGTCTCCCCTCCCCTACCTCTTCTGGTGTCAGGATTTCGCTGTTCCAGAATGTTCCCCCTCTTGCCCCCTCTTGCCGCCCCCCGCTCCTCCTAGCCTACAATCTCCATCCTCTGCTTCTTGTAGGACACGTTCTCCGTGCCGCCCCTCAAACACAGAATCATCATCAAGGGCGTGAACTTGGGTTCGCCGTTCGTTGAACCCAAGCTCACGCCCCCTGATTCCCTGCACTCTCACAAGTAGTGACGCGGCTAACACACTGCTAACGATTGACGTGTCACCGGCCCCCGGAGTTCGATATAAAACGACCGTGTCAAAGCAAAGCCCCCGGTCCTCTCTGGAGCAGGCCCTGCCTAGCGGTGCTTCTAGTGGGGGGTGTTTTGACGTGTGCGAGTGGCATGAAAACACAAGGCTGTGGTTTGGGCGGTTTTTGTCTTCCGACTAATGTTTTGTACACTCGTTTTTATTTTGTACTAGTGTACAAAGCAAAAACAGAGGGCATTCAAGCTGCTGGCTCGATGACGTCGTTATCGTCATCGTCATCATCCTGTGTTCTTATTTCGGACCCTTTACGAACTTTATATTTATCTTGACATGAGTAGAAATACCTGACTGCTTTTGGTCGAGGTGAAGCATCACACGCAACACATCCTTATTGACCCCTCTCTCTCTCTCCCCCCTCTCTCGTTCCAGCAGTCCTATGCTCCCCCCCCTGTGCCCATGGCGCCGCCCAGCCCTGGCACCACGGGCCTGGGAGGGGGCCATGGCGGCGGTCCGGCGGAGCAGCTCAGCAAGACCAACCTGTACATCCGAGGGCTGCCGCCGGCCACCTCCGACCAGGACCTCATCAAGCTCTGCCAGCCGTGAGTGCCGCTCGGTGCCGCCGTGTTCTCATCTCTTTGTGTCTGAATGGAAAGTCCCGGCAGGCTATATTGTAAAAGGTGACAGATTACGCCAACCGGTGTCGCGAGGCGGCGTGTCCACCTAGATGTATGACGGATAGATCAGTCTACCAGCCTGCCGAGTGGACTCTAACAAACGTTGCCCTTCTATCCGTTATACTTCTAGGTGGACCTGCCCACTTTACCTTCAAAGGTGCAGTAGGTGAGTTTAGTGAGCTTAATTTGAGTGCTAGCTGTTAAAAAGGGCCTAGCCACCCTCCCCCAGTAAGTGAGTGAAATGCGCTGTTTGAATAGGCTGTGTCATAGTGACTACGCCTTTCTCTAGAGGAGGCTTTATAGTTATCACTTTTGGACCCAGCAGGGCATCTCTTCCCTGATCGGTTTTTGGATTCAATTCAATCAAATTTGAGTCAACCTGACGATACAGGTAGGCTACTGCAGAAACATAGAATCTTGCTTCTCCCGTGACTCGATTGAATTCCCGACTCTGACTGCTACAAGTTCAAATTAAACCAGGTTTGTCATTGCTGACGCTGAATAAGGCGTCCTCAAGAATGTTAGTGGTTGAACATCATTCTGCGCTAAAGGGTTTTAACACCGTTGGAGCTCTGTACTTTATGCTAGCTGTAGCGCCTCAGGTGTTTGGAGTGCCCCTAGTGGACCGACCTGGTAGTGGCCGGTGGCTTGGCGGCAACCAAGCTGCTGCGGTTTCCCAGTCGCCCCCGGGCACACAGCAGAGGGCCTGTGACAAACGAGGGCCAATAAAGGTGTCATTAGAGGGGCAGCCAGTGTGCCAAGCAGCCAGTAACATTTGGGAAAAGGTCAGTAGGGGAGAGTGATGGTTGCACTGGGGAGGGGGAGTGGTGGTGGGGGACGGGGGTTTTGGTGGGAGATGGTGCCAGAGATGGGTGTGTGATGGCTTGATTGTGTGTGTGTGTGTGCTTGCGCGCGTTTGTGTGGGTTTGTGATGCTCACATTATTATTTTTTAAGTGCTTTGTTGAATTTTATAGAAAAGTATAAGACAACAATAAACAAAAAACAAACCCCAAAACAGAAAAGGGCAGTTATTTGGTTACAGTAACGTGTCGGGCATTAGTACAACGATGACAGATGAATGGTACAAGACCATCAGATTCTTGTTAAGGTTAGGTTGCTCCCTGTGGATATATGCCCACGAAAGTAGTCCCATTGTACTTCAACCATGTAATATCTGCAATGCTTACTAAGTTACTAAACGTATAGGAATGTCTAGAAGATACAGGATAACCACTCCTTACAGGCTCATTCTTTATTGAGCCAGACACACATTCAAGCACACAAACACACACGCACAAACAGACAGACACACGCACATAAACACACACCCTCGAGCATAAACGTGCACACACACAGACACACACACCGAACAGACACACAAACAGACAAGGTACTATCTCAATGTCCTTCTCATTCCTACTGTCACCAAGAGTCAACCATTCTGCTTTGCCCCCTTCCCTTATCAATCCATCCACCACCGCACCTAACTCGCGCACACACACACACACACACACACACACACACACACACACACACACACACACACACGCACACACACACACACACACACACACACACACACACACACACACACACACGCACACACACGCACACACACGCACACACACACGCACACACGCACACACACTCACAAACACACTCACGCAAACACACACAAACGTATACATATATGCGCGCACACACGCCAGCACCCCAACCATGTCTTGGTCTCAGTGCCAGTTCCCAGAGTGTCAGCAAAAAGTGCTGTTGTCAGCTGACATTTCCAATCACTCCCCCGACCGCCCAAACTATGGACACACTTTTAATGTCTGGGGACGGCCTGGAACGCTTCTGGAATCCAAAGCAGAGAGCAAGGGCAATTTATCTCCCTCTCTTTTTCTCTCTTCTCTCTCTCTTTCTCTGTCTCTCTCCTTATCTCGCTGTCTCGATCTGTGTGTCTGTCTCTCTCCCTCTGTCACTCTCTCTCTCTCAGTCTCTCTCTCTATCTCTCAGTCTCTCTCTCTCTCTCTCTCTCTCTCTCTCTCTCTCTCTCTCTCTCTCTCTCTCTCTCTCTCTCTCTCTCTCTCTCTTTCTTTTGCTCTGTCTCTCTTTCTCTCTTGCTCTCTGTCTCTCTCTTGCTCTCTGTCTCTCCTTATCTGTCTCTCTTTCGATCTGTCTGTCTGTCTGTCTTTTACTCGCTTTCTCTCACTCCCTCTTTCTCCCTCTCTCTGTCTCTCTCCCTCTCTCTTCCTCTCCCTCTCTCTCTGTCTATCTCTGGCTCTCTTTTTCTCTGTCTCTCTCTCTCTGTCTCTCTCCCTCCCTCTCTCTCTCTCTTTGTCTCAGTCTCCTTCTGTCTCTCTCTTTCTCTATCTTTCTTTCGCCACAAAGTCATCCTCTCCCTCTAATCTGTTGTCTTGCTCACCCTGTTGCTTCATCTGTCTCTCTCTCTTTCTGTCTGTCCATCTATCCCTCTGTCTTTCTGTCCGTCTGTCTCTCATTTCTGTTACCTCTATTTCTCATCTATGGCTTCATATTGTCGGGGTTGCATGATTTCGGACAACTTAATGTTTAAGACAGTTCTGAGGTATTAATTAAATTAAATTGCTTCACAGGTTTATGATGATGAGTTAATCTCGGAAATTCAGAACAGACCGACCCAAGGCATGCTATAAAACACCCTCCGGACAGTGGATTTGGCTTTTTTATTTTCTTACATGATCCGAAGTAAATCTACCTCGTTAGGTTGGTTTGTTAACCGTCTTTCAAGCTAATGGCCTTATATATGTTATTTTAAGTAATCTATGTTTGAAGGAATTTATATTTAGCAGATTCAAAAGAAATGTACCTTTGTAATATTTCGTTTCAAATAATTTTTGGTAATTATTGCAGGGAAGGAAGTGCTTTTCCCATCTGAAAAGATAGCTATCTTTATGAACTTTCAAACTGGCACTTTTTATAAAGTTTCCAACAGGAGCCAAATGAAAATGTCTTATGAATAAATGATAGTATTAATACATGTAATTGGAAACCCTGGAAGGCAACGAGTGTGGCGAATAGAGGTTTAATGAACTTCTTTACGATGGTCTTTTAATTCCAGCCTCGTCGCGCGAGTCAAACCAAACTGTAACTTCTCATGATTCTCTGCTCACTGTTTCGATCATTTTAATACCACGCTGGCTTTCTTACACGCCATCTACCACACACGGACACGCCTCGTGTGAACACGTATGTTAATATCCTCACATTAGGATATCCATTCATAACACGGTGATACGTTTATGAAAGGAAAAAGAGAAAAGTACACCTCGTATCTCCCCCATGCTAGTCTGTTATCTTTAATGCCACTCATTCTGGAATCCGCTTAGCGACTCGCCGTAGCGACTTTCTTTAGGAGCCCTGTTCAGTGTAGCCTTTAAAAAAAAGCAGACAAATGAGAGTCTGGCTACATTCACGGCACATTACATTCTCATCACAGTGAAAGGCTCCAGAATGTCAGCTCCCTTTTCTTCCATACTTTGTGGCTGAAAGATGCTAAAGGACACGTTGGAATGCTAGCGCTTCACAAGAAGCCTCCTCAGTGGATTCCTCTCTTTCTCTCTCTCTCTTTCTCTCTCTAGCTGGTGGTCTGTTTGTTTGTGTGTTTGTGTGTGTGTGTGTGTGTGTGTGTGTGTGTGTGTGTGTGTGTCTCTCTCTGTGTGTGTGTCTCTGTCCGTCTTTCTGTTAGTTTGTCTGTCGGCCTTGGTGTGTGTGTGTGTGTGTGTGTGTGTGTGTGTGTGTGTGTGTGTGTGTGTGTGTGTGTGTGTGTATGTGATCGCACGTCTGTCTGTCTGTCTGTCTGTGTGTGTGTGTGTTTGTGTGTGTGTGTGTGTGTGTGTGTGTGTGTGTACGTGCGCGCGTGTGCAACAAGACAAAATAGCAGAATCCAAATACAGAGGCATACATGTGGACTTGAAACCCTTTCACGTCTTGATGATTTAGGAGACAGATGTATTGGATACAACACAAATGGACACGGTAATAAAAAGCCTACACAAATGAGGTCGCAGCACATGAATGGATGTGATGAATGAACCGTTCACGAAGACAAACACACATACTACAAACAAGTAGTCAGTATCTAAACATTCTTTAATGATGTGAAATCTTTTATCGAATCACTGTTCTTTTGAAATACATTGGAGTCTGAATTTGTTTTTAGCAGCGATTGCAAATGTTTATTGACATGAGACACGTACTAATTGTAAATACATACCTACGAAAACGCAAACCCCAGGGTACCTCGTTACCTCGTTTGATCCGAAAATGTTATTTTGAAAATGGACAGCTTTTCGTGGTGAACTCTTGAAACGAATGCAACAACTCTTTGGGAACCCGCAGTGTACGATGTTTGTCCTCTCCTGGAAAAATAAGCCAATAGGCCATCATTGTCAAATGAAATGAAAAATCAAAATACTTCTTTATTGAGACCAAATGCGGTCAACCACACATTATAATGGCCGAAGCCCGATCCCAAAGTTTAAGCCCTCCAATGAGGGTTAGGAAAATTGGCTTTCGGACATAATTGTCTATTTAACTCCGAACCACTTGGCAGGTGAAATTCTCTGATCGGCTAAGTGTGTGGGATGATTGGGACCCACAATATTTCAGTCATTCATCCCAGGCACTCAATTGGTTCTTGTACTGTGATCGGCGCTAAATAATTGAGTCAAATAGGAACGGACGTAGACAAACCTTATTTGTGGAAGGGTTTAACCGGAAGCCAAGCCAGTGTGTAAACGGAGGGAGGAGATGCAAAGTCCCATGATACCAGGTGCAGCCGACAGAGGGCGTTATTTAAAATCCTAAAGAATTATGGTTCAACTATTATTTCGATAAACCAGCAACAGTGCTCAGCCACTGAATTCCTTGTGCGACAGATTTCCCCGAAACACCAACACCAGGGCAATGGAGCTAACAGCAGGGACTATCACAGACCTCTGTCTCTGGCACCCAGACACAGCTGCCACCACCACCACCACCTGCTGGTAGCCAATAGGGCTTGTCCTGTGCGATATCACATCGCAACGATTGTTGTTTAATAATTCATGTTGAAATGATATGCCATTATGGTGGGAGACGTTGTTGTGTTTTGAAACTGGCAGAGAGTTTCTCATGCGACGCTTGGCAAAAGAGTTTTCATTAGCCAAGGTTATAGTATTGTTTGGCTAGATCATGGATTTTCTTGAGGATTTTTTCCTCTCAAAATATGATATTTTAGTATCGGCAACATTGATTCCTTTCCTAGGAAGAAAGTGAAACAGAAATGACAAAGCAGAACATCTAGGCCTACACAGATGGGTTCTGAGGCAGTAGTGGCTTAGTGCAGGACTAAATTAATTACAAACAAGACCAAGGGGAAATCAAACAGTCAAAATATTGTTCAGGTTGGTTTACAAAGCTACACGGGTACCTTTGCTAGTTGTTTGTTTGCTTGCTTGCTTGTTCCTGTTGTGTCAATTACGCCTCAATACGACTTAAACATATCAACTAGTGAAACAACAGCAAAAAAAAAGAAATGAAAAAGGTTTCCACTAGAGAATCACTTTGGCCGATTAGTTTGTTTGCGTTAATGTGAACCCCTCAGTTTCACTGGTTGATCAGGTTGATAGGTTCATACGCACATAAGTGTGTACGTGTGTGATGATGGCACAATTGAAAAGCAATAGAATAGTGGAGTGCCAAGCCTTACCATCTGCTTCTCTCTCTCTCTCTCTCTTCCACTCTCTTGTGCATGTTTAATGTATTTGAAAAGATTTTCGGAGAGTCTCATGTGACACTGCCATTGGTTCAAGTGCAGGTCAATGATATTTCAACCTGCTCTGGGCAGCTGCTGGAACCATTGAAGACAAAAGCGGGAGCGAGAGAACAAGAAATAAATTAAAAGGAGAGAGAGACGGGAGAAGAACCGTGAGGGCCGGCTCCTAGGATTCAGCTGGACTCAAATCAGAATGAAACCCATTCTGTATTTTTGTAATTCTACCAATCCTCCCTCACCACTCGGGGTCATTTTCCTCACAATAGTGGAATACAGAAGCTGGTTGGGAGAAAATGCAATTTTGCCGTTGAATGACCTTCCCTGTGACCTTTGGGACTGTTGAGATTGGATTGAGGTTGTTTTTCCCCTCCTCACTAATCTCTTGCACGCCTCTCGCTTCCCTCTCTTTTTTATCCGCTGAATTCATGAAGTCCAGCTGCTTGGGTTCTCAAGCTTATTTATAGAACTTTAAACGCGACCGAGTTAGTGCGAGTTAGCACGCGAGTGCGGCACTTCAAAAGACCCGGAAGACAACAACTAGAAGCCACAGAAACAGAACGTCAAGTTACTTTTAATCTTTGTTTTATCTATACATACATTCAGTCTACGTCGGAATTGACATAACTTTCATACGGATTGAAGGTATATATTATCATAACCATTAACATTTAAGGCAATAAGTACATTTGTCAGAAGAAGAGAAACAATATATGTCACTTCAGTAAAGATATTCATAGAAACAAGTGCCAAGCACTTACAATTGTTAGATGAACCCATTCTCTATACAACAAAGATAGCTAGGATAAGATGCTATACGATGCTTAGTATTATTTTTAAGAGCAAGGACGTACAACATATAATAAGTGTGTACATTAATCGCAAGCTTATCATGTAAACATCTACCATACAAATGGTATAAATATAAGCAAATTATACATCCAAAAGCAGTTGAATCACCATAGGCAAGGCAAGGCAAGGCAACTTTATTAATATAGCACTTTTCATACACAAGGCAGACTCAAAGTGCTTCACATATAAACATTGTCATACAATAAAATAAAATAATAGATAAGTAAAAGAAAACATATGCAAGAAATGAGTAAAAATAGAAAGTGCAATGTATTTAAGAGAAAATTAAATTGAAAGTTAAAAAGGCTTTTTAGTAAGTAAAATTTGAAAGTGCAATGTATTTAAGATCAGATCAACAGTCTCTCTGGAACCCAAGTCGGGACTACAACCCGACCTAAAGGAACTTGGTCCTTTCTCTGGAACTCCAATCCAGATTCTAGGACTCTAACCCAGACAGAACTTGGAAACGTCTCCCACGGCTCAGAATTCCACCCACACACAAACTCAGGACTCTAACCCTTATACAAACAAACTCAGGACTCTAACCCTTACTCAGGACTCTAACCCTTATACAAACTCAGGACTCTAACCCTTACACAAATACAAACTCAGGACTCTAACCCTTATACAAACAAACTCAGGACTCTAACCCTTATACAACCTTTCTCTCTGGTATCAGATCATGTATTTTTCTGGTAAAAATAGAAAATAAAGGGAAAGTTAAAAAGGCATTTTAGTAAAATAAAGGTAAAGTATTTAAGATTTAGCAGAAAGCTAAAGCAAACATAAAAGTCTTCAATCTTGTTTTAAAGGTGCTCAGAGTTGGGGCAAGTCTTAAATCCTCAGGGAGTTATTTGTTGCATAGTAACTAAATCCTGCTTTCCCATGTTTCGTGTTTACTCTGGGGATAATTAACAGATTGGTCTCAGAAGATCTTAGTGTTCTAGAAGGCTTATGTAGTGGAAGCATATCAGTTAAATATTTTGGGCCTAAACCATGTAGGGATTTATAGGTTAGCAACATGATTTTAAAATCAATTCTCTGACCTACAGGAAGCCAATGTAACGATTTAAGAATTGGTGTAATATGTTCAAATTTGTTGGTCTTTGTTAAAACTCTAGCAGCAGCATTCTAAACAAGCTGAAGCTTCCTTAGAGTTTGTTTTGGGAGACCTGTAAGGAGACCGTTGCAGTAATCAAGCTTACTAGTGATAAAGGCACATACAAGTTTTTGTAAGTCTTCGGTGGACATGAGCCCTCTAAGTCTTGCTACATTTTTAAGGTGATAATATGCAGATTTTGTAACTGATTTGATGTGACTTTCGAAATGTAAATCAGAATCCATGATAACCCCTAGATTTCTGGCTTTGATTGAGGTTTTCAGGGACAGAGAGTGAAGGTGTTGGGTTACTTTAAGCCTTTCCGTTTTAGCACCAAATACAATTATCTCTGTTTTATCCTCATTTAGCTGAAAGAAATTCCGGCACATCCAGTCTTTCACTTGCTCAATGCACTGGCACAGCAGATCTATGGGCCGATAGTCATTTGGTGAGTCATAGGTTTTATGTCAGTTCATAAATCTGTGGTTCTTAAGCATTCAGGGAGATATTGCACTATTGTTTCATGCCGCCAGAGAACAGCCATATAGCTGAATAGTTTTGGCGAATAATGTTTGATGGCTATCTGCTTGTGGTGGGTGGGCCTGGTTGGCCTAGCAGTGTTGTAGGGGATTAGGAGTCCTGAAACGCAGCCAGGAGGGTGGACCATGCGGAACTTCAAAAACAAACATTTTGGAAGAATAATTGTGGAACGAAATGGAGGGGGGAGGGGGTGAGCCAGCGTAACGATGCCAAGGTTTCGGTATGGAGTGTTTCACTTTATTATTTACTGAACTTTGTTCTTTTGGGCCAGAGATCCAGCCCAGCCTTTAGCACAAGCTGTAGATCGTAGATAGACATCCGATCGTCCACGTTGACACCGGCCAAACACAGATTACGATAATACTCAAGTGTCTCTCGTTGGCAGTTTGAGAAGAGACGAAATCGCCCTGATTCTGGAGATAATTCTCTCCCGGATGAGGCGAGGGTCTCCCCACTGATCTGCCATGGAAACATGGCTTTTGAATTCCGATTTTTCTAGTCGTCGCGGCCACCCAATGCCTCTCGTTCAGCCTCTCGTTCACATTTGTCCGTTGCCAGACGACCTAAAGACGTCAGAATGCGGCGTTGTAACCCAGTTGGCCCTTTGTAATGTGATCTCCATCTTATTTCCATTAGCCTCGAGAATGCTAGGCTGCTCAACATTTAATGTTGTGTTGTGGCATTTCCTGAGCCCGGTAAGTCATTAGGGTAGAGCTGGAGTCAGAGCAGTATCACCTGCATAACAATGAAACAAGGTTCTGCATCTACACATAACGATACCCGCTGGATGCGGGGGTGGATGTTAAGCGAGCTGCATTTCCACCGTCCTTCTCTTAACAATTGGTGTTTCCTTAAAAGAGCTTTTACAACGCACAGGCCTCACATGAACCCCATACGTTAGTATGGCGCTTATAGCGGCAGCGGAGACCTTCGAGAGCTGACAGCCAGCTCACACGGTGAACAGTTGGAACAGTAAGTTGGGTGTTATGCTCAAGGACACCTTGCTCCGTAGTCCCAGGGAGCCCGGATCCAA
>NC_082387.1:8354980-8377480 GCF_031168955.1 Gadus macrocephalus
TCTTCTTATCAGTCGGAGGAGGTAATTCATTTCCAGGCTGGCAGAGGCAAATCAATTAGTCAGTCGGTCGGTAGGCCAGCCAGTCAGCAAGGCAGCCAGTCAGCTAGTCGTTCAGCCAGTCGCTGGGTAGATCTCGCCAGTCAGCCAGCTCGTCGCTCAGTCAGACGGTAAGTCTGTGAGGGTGCAGCAGTGTTAAAACATTAATTAAAAAAGGCCCATAAAGTGGCAGGCAGCCATCCAAGTACATAGATGTGCCCTCGTCAAACCAATCAGCATCCTTGGTTCCTCTCTTTCCTTCAGCCTGTAGCTCTCTGGGATCTAGCACCACCTATCGCCCGTCTGAAATCTGCCTTCTGTTGCTCCACAGTCGAGTCCATCGCAATATTGGAAATATGGAGTTCATGCAAACTGTCAACACAAAATGTCTACTCTGATGAACTCTGAATAACCACAATAGAGAAACTGGGTGTTTCTATTTAATACGCCCATCTATACGTCTGTCTCCCTCCCTCCTTTCTGGGGAGTGTTCATTCTCTCTCTCTCGCTCTCTCCCTCCATCTCTCCCTCTCTTCCTCCCGCCCTCTCTCTCTCTCTTCTCTCTCTCTCTCTCTCACCAAGGGAAGATACATGATAAGAAACTCTCTAACCTCTCAGCAGGGGATCTGGAGAATCAACAACAAGGCCAGAACAAACGAGAAATAATATCGCACCAAATAGTGGGAGAGCGAGAGCGTCGTTAAGAACAGACGTTGTAGGGGGAGTGATGTTTAATTCAAAGATGTCGCAATTGTCGGATTGATTTATATTTCTAAAGATGAATTCGGTTCATACATGTTATTGTCTATGGACCAGAGCGAGTGTGTGTTTTGAGGCCTTTTTTGGGGGGGGGGGGGAAGTCAGTTTGTTGAATTGGAATTATTGTCCGGGAAACGCTATTTATACGTAGAAATAAATACATAAGCCTGGGAGTAGCCCCGGTACATTACTGCATCGTTCATAATTCATCAGTCATGAAATTGTGTGTTTGGTTTGATTAACTGCGTCAGCGAGTCAACACCTCTCTGACACGACTTGAGACTGCCAGGCATTAGATGTTCATTAACAGATGCATCTCTTTTCTACCGTGTTTCAACCGCACAGAATTACCCTGTTGGATGTTTTTTCACCTCATATTTGTCTCCTTTCTGTTTTTTTTTGTTTTGCAGCTACGGGAAAATCGTGTCAACAAAGGCCATCTTGGATAAGAACACGAATCAGTGCAAAGGTGAGTGGTGCTTCCTTTACCTTCAGAAGCTTATAGCGCTGCGTAGTATTCGCCAGTCAAGGGATACATATACAGCAGCAGTATCCCCAAGAAACTGACTACACATGACCTTCAGAGCTATTTCAGTCGTTTCAATACTAGCTATTTCGTGTCAGAAGGTGGATTCCTGGGCGCAACGGCTGGACCAAAAATAGTCAACTAAAGGAAACGTTATTAAGTTGGTTTTGTAAACAGGGCGGCCAGCCGTGGGTGGATCTTTGATAGGCTGTGTACAAGGGGGCGGAGGCACAGACATGTTACAACGCGATGAGTGGGAAAGTTAAACCTGCCGGGGCGGACATGTTGTCTGCAGACACACACTAATGCAATCAGTGCAAGGGGAAGTCGGGTTGATTACATTTGGATGGTGAATAACAAATAAACTTAATAACAACGCTGCACTTTTTGCCATACTTTGTTTGATGGCTGAATAATAACTCAATGCGTTGGAGTGAGTCATTAGCCATTCACGGTGTCATTAGCCATTCATGGTGTCATTAGCCATTCATGGTGTCATTAGCCATTCACGGTGTCATTAGCCATTCATGGTGTCATTAGCCATTCATGGTGTCATTAGCCATTTCATGGTGTCATTAGCCATTCATGGTGTCATCCGGGGTTCACCGTCGTCGACCAACCAGTCCAGCAACGCGGGAGAGTATCACACCCTCATAAAACCACCGCCGTCAGCGCATCACCGTCGCGTCGTCGAGTTCTCGTTCTGAACGATAGGCCGCCAATTGTCTTCTTTGACGTTGTGTCACTTGATGTTTTGTCACGCTCCGCGCCAGATTGATTTCCCAATTGCACAGCAATTACACTTACACTGGAGGAGCGCGAGTACGCCCCCGCCCCCCCCCCCCCCCCCCCCCCCGAGCATGACACCGCCACGGCCTTCATCGCTTAACCGGCCGCAACAATGACGACCGTATGTTTCAAATAGAGCTCACAGCAGGGGGGTGGCGGGGCGGTGGTGGGGGGGGTGGTGGGGGGCAGTGGGTAAATCAGCGGCTTATGCTCTATTTGAGGGTCCGCCTGATTGTTTTGAGAGCTCTGAACTGAGCCCTAATCACTGTGATTGTGCACTCGTGGAGAGGCACCGCGCGGCGCGCGGCTCGTCTCGGCCGTGATTGGGCGCACGGTGTCTGCCCCGGCCCCACTCCACTGGAGCGCTCCACTCCAGCCCGGTCTTCAGACACGCCAGCGGGGCTGACGGAAGCAGCAGCTTCTGAGCGGCGCGAGCCGCGCAATCAGGCCCGTCTGTAGCGCCAACGGATGAGCACTTTAGACTGATAAAAGGGAGGCATGGTGGGTTGTGTTTTTTGTTTTTTTGTATTAGGATGAAATCCGATCGGCTGACTTTGACTTTGAATGCGATGGAATGATGTTTCTTTGAGTTGAGGTTAAAGTAACACGTTGGGAGTTGTTGAAATCACATATTTTTTCACTGTGACATATTTTTATCGTGAGATAGGAAGACAGGAAGGTATGGGAGATATAGGGGAAGACGCGCAGCGAAGGACCATGGGCAGGAATCGAACCCCTGTCGCTGCGGTAAGGACTAGGCCGTAATGGTACACGCTCTACCCGGTGAAGCACCGACGCGCCCAAACACTGTGGATTTTAATGAAATCCAAACCATCGCCATATCTACTCTGGGTTTACAAGTTTAGAAGGGTTTACTGTGGTCTGTCTGGAGTCCAGTGGTACTCATTGATCCTGCGTGCCGAGGTGGGAGAGGACTACCATGTTTGTGTAGCTCACAGACATAAAAGATGGATTTGATTTACATACTGTAATTGCTCTGCTAAATATTGCAGTGCTGCGGTTTATGAAAGTATTCTCATTATTGTTTGTTTGGCCATGATTCGCTGGCGACTTACACCCCATTTAAATGAACTCCTTCACTGAAGTTGGTGAGTGTGTTGGTGTGGGGGGATATATGAGAATATGATTAAAGGGTTTGTGGAGGGTGTAGGGAAAGGGGTACTCACACGGTCGCAGACAGTGTGCTAACAGCGTCCACAGTGCTCTCAGTTTCATTATCACTTCAACCATTGATTTAGTCCAGGAGATCTCAATCTGGCCGACATAAATACAGAGAGCCCTGGGTTAAAGCGGGTGCCAGCTCATTGTGGAAACACAGAGGTTTCCGGTCTATTAGTCTTAGTTTTTTTTGCTTACGAAGGTTCCTAAACTAAGTGAAATGACTTAGAAGTGTCTAAGTGGCCGCCCATGGTAAGTGCTGGTGACATGCTCTTAATGCTGAGGAATCGCCTGTTTGGGCCGTTCTCGGAAATCAACGATCAACATGACAACATCCTCGGTCACATAATGACGTAGATCGGTGTAAGTGCTTTCGGATTCATTGAGCACTGCGGTGGTCCTTTTGATCATTTGACCGGAGCCAGAGACTGGGATCCAGTTAGCAGAGTGGCCGTGTCTTCGGGGAGGAGAGAGTAGGATGTAGAGAGGGACAGGAAGAGGCAGAGGGAAGCCACTTTAGATTGTAAACGGCTTCCATTTCCCAAAGACATATGGGTGCGACTTAATAAATAAAAAAAGGGAACAATAATAGACCATTAATTAACATTGGTTCAAGCATTAATATACATTTACTAACAATGAACTGACTGACGTTAATTAAGTAACATTAATTAAGAGATAACTAATGATATCGTAATCATTTAGTACCAATGGTGTTCTTGTTTACTAATGGTGTTCATGTTAACTAATAAACATGAATAATAGCTAACACGGTTAGCAATTTATAAGAAGAAGTAGCAGTGTTTTAAAGTCCACACAATTACCATACAAATTGGACTACACGTCAGTGTACAAGTCAGTGTTCAAGTCAGTGTACAAATCAGAGCATAAATCTAAAAATCTAAAATGCATATACATTTTTATTCTTCGGTATTGAAGACGCAGGGCCTAATCCGGCCCTGCGCTGACAGGTAAATATCAATCTACGGCCCTTCATGAGACCAACAATAGGACAATGAAATGAAAGAAGTGAGTTACATAATGTTGTGCTATTATTGTCCCCTCTTCTTTGGTTCTCTGGAAATATCTTTATCATGCCACCCAGAGGGGCTAGCTACTTTCATCTGCGCTGAACTCAAAGACAAAGTAGAAAGTTCTGCTCAGGTTTCTGGGAAATATAGAAACTGCACTGCGCTTCAAAGGCAAGTTAAACAATTAGAAAACGTTCTCTGGGGTTTGACGTAGTCCGGCCATCGTTAATCCACCACTGGCTAAGGGAACAGTGGCAGCTAGCTGCCTCACTGTTGCAGCAGCAGCAATGCTATGCTATCATGTGCTAGGCTATTATACATAATTTGCATTGCTAGCAAAACCTCCTCCATGAACTAACAAGGCCTCTTCATTCATTTTAAAGAGCGCGAGATACCTGGGGTTTGTGCGTCTTTGTGTGTGTGTGTGCGTGTGTCTGTGTGTGTTTGTGTGTGTGTGGGTGTGTGGGGGGGGGTTATGACACACATTCCAAGACTTTTTATGAGTGAGTAGAATGTTATAAAGCCAGCAGTCACATGCTACTTTGTAGCATGCTTGTTGCCTACTGCGCAGCTCTATCTAAGCTCAGAGTGGCTCTCCAATAACACTCATAGAGTGTCGCCTGTATCCTCAACACATTCTGTGATTGGTCCTTGCTATGGTTACCATGTTAACCAGAAGGAAGGTTATTTGCACTGTTATTATCTTGTACGTCTTATTCAAAACAGGCACATTTTGGCACCTTCCCAGCGCAGGACAAAGACATGTTTGACACCTCGTCTCGCAGTCGAACCCTGTGGTTCTACTGAAAGCGTTTTCAGCTTTTCACCTAAGGATGGAGGACAAGGTTAGCCGAGGGGATGGTTTACTGTTCTGGCCCCAGGGCAGGGCAGAACCGACCCACAGGGGAAGCAGTGTTTCCCATACGGGTCGGGACTGTTTGATCTTGGCAGGGTGTGGATGTGTTGAAAACAACGTCTGCAGAAAGCCTGTCTGCAAGGGAGGGGAGGAAAACCTCTGGATGTACTGTCTCTCAAGTCGAGGTCCCTGTCAGGTGCAAACGCCACATAAAAACATGATCGCTTGTGGTAGTGTGAGTGAGCCAGCATGCAATTTCTAGACTTTAGTCGCTCGTTCAAAGTATTTAACAATCAATCTCAACAATCTATTGATTAAACTAGTTCAAATGGGTATGATAGGCGATATTAGGATTATGCATTGCGGAAAAGTATGTAGATATCTTTTCATGCAGCATGCATTTGCCGCATGACAACATCACTGGTGCATCTTGTGATGCGATTGGAGAGGGGGATCGAGGCTTGCAGATGACAAGAAGACGACAATGCGACATCAAAGTCGCATTGTGTAAGACTGAGCCCCGCCCCGTTAGTAGGCGAAAGGTTTTCACAATAAAACAAATCAATAACAGTGTTCTGTCCACACTTACTGGATGTGTGAAGCCAACCAGCATAGATGGGCTGGCTGTGAGGCTTGAGTGGGAGGGATTCTGGGGTGTTGATAGTACGATTCTTGTCAACAATGCGCGGTACAAGCTGGCCAGAATTTTTCATTTGTAGAATATATCAGCTACAGGAGGTGATTTTATCAATGACATCACTATCGATCAGTGTTGACTCCAGATGTGTCCAGGTCAATTTTAAAGATGGACCTAGCCACATCTGGTACAGCATTAACGTTGCAAGTAATACAACGTTAATGCTGGATCAATCTCCCAGGATCAAATATTTGCATTTTCTATGCCAGAAGTTGTCTGGTGCCTTGTTATGCCCATAAGGGCGGGTAGTTACTATAGGATGCTGTGGGGTCTTCAAGCTAACGTTCTGCGACACTTGCCTGATTCGATGGGATTAAGGTGTGATTTGTGTTATGGTGTGTAGTTATTTTGGTATTCAAAGTATGACAAATGTATGCACAGAGAACCGTGAAGGAGTGGACTGTGGACACTTAAAGCGACGCACAATGAGGGCCTCACGTTCACCCATTCATACACGCATTCATAAACACATTCAACGCAGGTCATGACAATCAAGGCGTGTCTCGCTCGGGGACACCTCAAATCTTTGCTAGGAGGAGGAACTTGGGACCCGACCACCAACCTCCTGGTTGCCAGGCGACCTGCTCTGCCTCCTGACTACTTTAATAACTCTTCATCGCTGCCACGAGGGAGGAGGCGGGGGGTTGGTGGGGGGTAAATGTGACTGTGGAGTCCAGCAGCACTCATCGACTCAGATGTGTTTGGTTTGCCTGACTTTCGTTTTTGGCTAAACGGCGGGCTTCTCATTAGCGTGTTTCATAAATAAATATGTGTGCACGTGCTGGGCAGATCTCTGCAGCCCCGATGCCTTTGAACAATAAAACACAGATCTGTTTATGAGCAGAACAGAGTGTGCATCCAAACACTGCAAAAAAGAAAGCGAGCAAACAGATGTTCCTGGCAGCGAGGCGAGACGGAGAGATGAAGAGGGATATGTGACAAAAGAGGGACACGAGAGCGGCGGAGAGCGGCGGAGGGAGGGAGGAAGAAAGAACCGATGCTGAAAATATTTACATTCCACGTTGTAATTAATGAGCCTCCTTAATTGTCGATTGGAATTTGAAACGCTCCCGTTCCCTTTTTTCCTTTGCTGGCGTCCTGGCGGGTGTCCATGCACACGCGCACACACACCCATGCACACACGCACAAACATACACATACACAGTACACACACACACACACATACAATGACAATGTACAGAACAACAACGGACTATAATACATTTCTACACATCGAAAAACTCAAATGAGGTTGCACAGGAATAACACGGATAAAAAGCTTCACATCCTGAGGTGTGAAATGTCCATTCATTGATAACACACATAAGTACATTTTAAGGGGGCAGGGGGGAAATAAAGCCTTTGAGGGTGCACGGCCTCAGAAAGAGCTTATGGTCCGTGAAATGGCAAAAAAACGATAGCTTTTGACATCTGTTCCGGTCTTCAAGGCAAAACACACATCACCTCAGACAGTGAGAGACCTTGGCGCTAAGCTCCTGTGAAGAAAGGCCAAATTCCAAGACGACGTGCCTGAATATCCCTGAAGTTCAAACAGTTCGGAGCCCGCTGAAATCGAAGTGTTTTCAGGCAAAACTGCCGATTCAGCATTCTGCGCTGCCTCCTTATTATTCCTTGCTCATTTATCCACGCTTGGTGTGCACAAGTGTGCATGGGTATTTACCCACAGGACCCCCCTTTGTAAGGGGCATTATGGAATGCATGTCAGTCCCATACTGACTGTGGTGGGAGAGATCTAAGGGAGTTGGAGGTCGCACGCATTTTAAGCGTCTCATGCGTTCAATAATTATATGATGGCGATTGTTATTCTGTGCGTCTGTTACGGCAGTCTCATGCTCTGTGCTGTTTTCTCACCTTATTCCTTATTGTCCCCTGTGTGTCTGTGTGTGTGTGTCTGGCTGTGTTTGTGTGTCTCTGTGCATTGTGTGTCTGTGTGTCTCTGTGTGTCCGTGCGTGTGTGTCTGTCTGTCTGTCTGTCTGTGTTTGTGTGTGTGTGTTTGTGTCTCCCTGTGTGTATCTGTATGTGTGTGTGTGTGTGTGTGTGTGTGTGTGTATCTGTGTGTCTCTGTTTGTGTGTGTGTGTGTCTCTGTGTGTCCGTGCGTGTGTGTCTGTCTGTCTGTGTTTGTGTGTGTGTGTTTGTGTCTCCCTGTGTGTATCTGTATGTGTGTGTGTGTGTGTGTGTGTGTGTGTGTGTGTGTGTATCTGTGTGTCTCTGTTTGTGTGTGTGTGTGTGTGTCTCTTTGTGTCCGTGCGTGTGTGTCTGTCTGTCTGTGTTTGTGTGTGTGTGTTTGTGTCTCCCTGTGTGTATCTGTGTGTCTCTGTATGTGTGTGTGTGTGTGTGTGTGTGTGTGTGTGTGTGTGTGTGTGTATCTGTGTGTGTGTCTAGGCTACGGCTTCGTGGACTTTGACAGCCCTGCGGCGGCCCAGAAGGCCGTAGCTTCCCTGAAAGCCAGCGGGGTTCAGGCGCAGATGGCCAAGGTAGGAGACCTGAGAGGGACCCGCAGCACCAGCCCGCCCGCTGCTGTCACACCCGCCCTACCCTTCTCCTCACCCCTCCTCACCCCTCCTCACCCGTCCTCACCCTCTCATCACCCCTTCTCACCCCCTGTCTCTCTACAACTTACCTGCACAACCATTCTCCTGTGCAAAAACCGTGTTCATGAAATCTCTGTTTGTGTGTGCGTGCGTGATTGTGATCATGCGTGTGCGTGTGTTACTGTCTGTGTTTAGGAAGTGCACAAAAAACAAACATTCTCACTTCGGCTGCACCACTTGCCATGATTGCGTATGTGTGTGTTTGTGTGTGTGTGTCTGTCTGTGCGTGTGCGTGTGTGCACGCGTGTTGGTCCATCTCCACACTCCTGTCCGCTTTGCCCGTGTGTTTCCATGTCTGTGGACGCCCACGTGGGTGCGCGTGCCTGCGGCTGAGGTGCACAGTTCCGGGGCCCCCGTTCTGTTTACAGCGGTACATTTGTATGCGTCGGGCTGCGGCTCGGTGGCCCTGAGTGGCTGCGTTCCCTCAAGCTCGTCAAGGACGTCACTCACACACCCGCAATCAGACACACGCGGCCCTCTGCAACAAGTGCCTGGATGGAGGCGGAGGGGCGTGTGTGCATTGGTTGATACGGGACAATGCCTGATGAGCACTGGGGAAGAATACAATTTAAAATATTGCGTGTGTGTCTCTGTGTGTGTGTGTGTCTGTCGGATAGAGAGAGAGAGACTGTGTGTGTGTGTTAGTGTGTGTGTGTGTGTGTGTGTGTGTGTTGGGTGTGTGTGTGTGTGTGTGTGTGTGTGTGTGTGTGTGTGTGTTTGTGTGTATATGTGTAGGAGAGTCAGTCTGTGTGTGTGTGTGTGTGTGTGTGTGTTTGTGTGTTTGTGTTTGTTTGTGTAGGGGAGAGAGAGACTGCGCATGTGTGTGTGTGTTTGTGAAGGAGAAAATCACAGTGTATTTGTGTGTGTGTTTGTATGTTTATACATGTAGGAGAGTCATTGTGTGTTTGTGTGTGTGTATGTGTATGAGAGTCAGTGTGTGTGTGCTTGTATGTGTGTAGGAGAGTCAGTGTGTGTCTGTGTGTGAATGTGTGTGTGTTTGTGATGTGTGAACTCATGGCGGATACAGTCTGGCTCGCTTTCGGAATCATTAAAACCACATCGCCACTGAGCTCCCCCGTTTATAAATTAAAGAGAATTGCAATTAAAACTGGCCGGTCTTCAGGCTCTGAGAGCATCCCATTGAATTACACATTACCAGCCTCGTCACTCACCTCTCTGCTGGCTTTAAACCTCTTTTCTCTCTCTCTCTCTCTCTCTCTCTCTCTCTCTCTCTCTCTCTCTCTCTCTCTCTCTCTCTCTGTCCCTCTCTTGCTCTCCCACTGTCTCTCTCTCTCTCTCTCTCTCTCTCTCTCTCTCTCTCTCTCTCTCTCTCTCTCTCTCTCTCTCTCTCTCTCTCTCTCTCTCTCTCTCTCTCTCTATGTCACTCTCTCTTGCTCTCTCACTGTCTCTCTCAGACTCTCTTGGGCTCTCGCTCTCTTTCTTGCTCGCTCTTCCACTCGCTCTCTGTCCCTGTCGCTCTCTCCCCCTTGCTCTCTCCCCCTCCCCCTCGCTCCCTCACTTTCTCGCTCGCTCTCTTACTCTCTGGGGTGGCGTGTACGTTTGAATGAGCACTTTTGTTATATTAAACTACAGTGTGTAGATGAGTGTGTGTTTGGGGGTGGGGGGGGGGGGGGGGACTCCACTGAGATCTCCTGGGGTGTCGCTCGGTGGGATGAAAGATTCAACTCTGATTGGAGGAGAAAGCCCCCTGATGTCTCATGCTTGTAGTTCACGCTGCGGCTTCAGCTACTCACAATGATGTCTGATGCCAAAGGAGATGCTAGCGTAGCGCACGCTCAGGCTAACCACTTCACTTTCATATTGCCAGGGAAACTTAATTAGTTCTTGATTTCATAGTTAAGATGTGCCGCCACAAACGTGGTTGCACCCCATGGGCAAACAGAGCACACGTTCAGGAGGCGTTAATCTAGCTCTTGAATCTTAACGTCCTGTTTTAGCTCCACTTAAAGCATTTCTCTCTTGATTTTGCTTGAATCAAGATGCTGGTTTGTTTGGCAAGGGACATGTTAGTAGAGAGCGCACTGGTTTACCAACGTGGGGAGGAAATAACAGTTGTTGGTGAATAACAACTACCAGTTCAACACTTTGTCGGGCCTCAGAGATGCTGGGATCTGGCTGATCTGTAAAGAATAGCCATACACACACATACGTACACAGAGTTGTGCGTAAGAGTATAAAGAAATACAGGGAAATACATCCTACTTATAATTTGACGTGTTATCATGAGCTATTTCTGCCATGTTAGCAGTATATCTATATGTAACTAGTCTGAGCCTGATTCATGCTACCCTCTTTATATAAACTGGAGGTGATCTATTTCTATATCTCTGCATATTTCTAGCTCTGTATAGGACCATACTCTAAGACATTCAACAGAGTTTGCTCAGAGTATGCACAAACGTACACTTGTTGACCTATCAATACTCAGGTTCCTCTCCCGGAAGGATAGAGCGATCGTTCCCTGTAACGCATTTTATTCCACATCAATATTTCATCCACTGCATTTCGTTTCGTTGTTGTTTTATTTACCCTTTTTTTGGGGGAGGATTTGACAGCGCTTATCAAGATGAAGTTGCCTACCGAGCCGGGGAAATTTGTCTGTCGTTGTGTTTGAGGATGAGGCGCACCCTTGTCTATCAAGCGCCAAAGCCGCACGCTAACTGGAGTCTTCTCCTGAGGATGTGTTCTTCTTTTGCTTTAAAACTAAAACAGACAAGGAGAACACATACAAATGCCAGGCTATGCTTTATTCTTACCGATATCTTAAATGTGTCATTACAACTACCGGAGGTGATTCTAGGCTTTTACTTAGTTGTGTTTATTTTATTTATCCAATCCAGGACAACAAGCTGTTCCCCATTTCCTGTGTGTGTCTACCATATCTGTTCACCCAATTTTTGTGTTACTTGAATACCCAAGTGTGCGTCTGTGTGTGTGTCTGTGTGTTTAATCAGTTTGCCCGCATGAGTGCATATATATATATATTAATTACGCTTGTGTGATAGATTTCAGAATTTCAATAGACCTTGGAAGATTTGAGCAATTCAAGGTCACATTTCAGACTGGGGTCAAAGTTGACGTAGAGGTGAACTATAAGTAACAGTGCCTATAGAGGCACAGCACAGACATCCCTCCATGTTGGTGCACACACAACTGTGCCGTCGCATTTTGACAGTTTTGCTCTATTTCCTCCTCTTCGCTTCACACTTTTTTTGTCACAGTTATTCGATCACTCTCTCCTTATCTCCTGGCTCTCTATCTACACAGTCTATCAATCTCTCAAACCCCTCTCTCCTTCCCTTTCCTGCTCATCACAAGTAAGAAAGGGTGATGAGGATGACAGAGAAAGAGAGAGAGAAGACAGACAGACAGACAGACAGACAGACAGACGGACAGACGGACGGACGGACAGACAGACAGACAGACAGACAGACAGACAGACAGACAGACAGACAGACAGACAGGCAGGCAGGCAGGCAGGCAGGCAGGCAGGCAGGCAGGCAGACAGACAGACAGACAGACAGACAGACAGACAGACAGACAGACAGACAGACAGACAGACAGACAGACCTACATAGAGGGAAGCAGACCGGGAGAAGAGTGAGTGGGAAAAGGTGCAGTTTTCAGTGGATCGAGATATTCAGTACAAAAAAGGCAGTCTCTCACGCACACATACACACACACACAAACACGCGCACATTGTATCCAGAGCTCTTGGCTTGGATGTCATTTATCAGTCCTGATTGAGCCCTATGTTCTGACCAGCTGTGTGCCTCTAATCCCAAATCTCCTTTATGCCTCCATTCTCTCTCTCTCTCACTCGCTCTGATTCTCTCTCTCTCTCTCTCTCTCTCTCTCTCTCTCTCTCTCTCTCTCTCTCTCTCTCTCTCTCTCTCTCTCTCTCTCTCTCTCTCTCTCTCTCTTGCAATCTCTCTCTCTTGCAATCTCTCTCTCTTTATCTTTGTTCCTGTCATACTTTCTTGACATGCTGAAATGTTCTGTGTGTGCTTATGGCTTGTCAGCTGCCTGACACCTTTGTTCCCTGCTCTGTGTGTGTGTGCGTGTGTGCGTGAGAACATGTGTGTGTGTGCATACACCAGCAGGTCATGCTGGGACACAAAACTAATGGTTAAAGACAAAAGGGTCTGTATCTATATAATATATATATAGATACATCTATATAATATCTCTCTTTTGTCTCTATCTTCTATCCTTTTACCCTTTATGTTTGTCTCGCCCTTGCTGTACCTCATCCCACTCTCGCTCTCTTTCTCTCTCTCGCCCTGCTCCCTCGCGCTCACTCTCTCTCTCACTCTGTCTCTCTCACTCTGTCTCTCTCTTTCTCTCTCGCTCTCGCTCCCACTTTCACTCCTTTCCTCTCTCTCCTCACTCTCACTCTTTTTTTGCCATAGCAGCCTAGTTTCACTAGACAAGTTTTAAGAGAATCCTTCCTCTTTTACCGTACGTCACATTTCAGCATTGTCCTCTGTCTAACCCTGCTAAAATATATATATATAGAGAGAGAGTTAGAGAGAGAGAGAGAGAGAGAGAGAGAGAGAGAGAGAGAGAGAGAGAGAGAGAGAGAGAGAGAGAGAGAGAGAGAGAGAGAGAGAGAGAGAGAGAATAGATATAAAAATAGATAGTGTATTATTTGAACATTACATTAACAGTAGGCTAATGTGTAATTTAAAGTAAATCATTTATAAAAGCAAAACAACACATCTAATTGTTGCTTAAGATAAAATAGTACCCCGAGTCTGAGTGTTTGTTTATTAAAATGTGTTGTTGGCCTCACTAACGAGAGAACCTTCAGCTCCCTATCGCGTAACCATGGATGCTGAAACACTGACAGCTCATCTCAGAGGAGAGGAGAGGATGGATGACAGACAGGAACGTGCACATGATCTGCCGGGATGGAGGAACAGTGCGCCTGCTAAAAGGATGCGTGAGTCTGTTGGAATGATGCAAGACTTAGTATGAGGAGAACGAAAAAAAAAAAGTGATACGGACTGACTTTGCAAACAGAAAGAAAACAAATGGGAACGATAAGGAAGTGAAGTCGACTGACTGGCGAATGTATACGTTGAAAGAACGGAAACGTATTGTCCTGCTAATGGTGTGGCAGACGATAAGAGGTAATCTTAGCTTTTGACCGTAATGGGTGCTAACACATATGGATTTCTATGCAGCTTGTTTTCCCCCGAAAGGCCAAAAGGTAAAGCGTTCCAGGTTGTGGATATACAGTGGAAAAACGTCTAATCCTCAAGGCCATAGCTGAAGGATTCAGATTGCATAAAGGAACCAGTCCAAAAGGGATACAATATCGATGTATTTAGCAGAGCTACACAGTTTATGCAGCAGGGTTACTGTTGTCATAAACAGTCAAAGCTACTAGCTGATTCTAAACAAGCGTTGGAAAAGGAAACAGAAACACAGAGGAATGAAAGATAAGATTGAGCTGAAAAACAATACTGCTCCACGTTCCACAAGGCTAAGTTCCTTATGCAGTTTGGCCGCAAGTTGAAAAAGAATTTGAGATCTCCACTTAGAGCTTTCTGTCTGAGTGGAGTGGAGTGGAAGGTGCAATACCCAAAGTTCCAGTCCAAAATAAAGTAATCCAGTGCTCAGCACAATGCAATATTCACTGTCTCGCATTGAAGACACATTTTCTTCCTTTGCCGGAGGGGAACATTTCTCAAAGACCTTCAAACATTTCTCAAAGACTGATCTGGCCTTAGATATCTGCAAATGGAGAAAGAGGCATTTTGTGATCGGAATAGCACTGGCTCCCGCTATTTGTCGAAGCGCAATGGACAAGGTACCGCATTGGATGCCAGACAACACTTACAAATCTACAACAAGTGCTCACCAGGCTCGGGCTTAAGGGCTCTTCTAATGGCCCTTACACACCAACCAGATTATAGGTCGTCGGACATTCTGGCGAGAAATGGCAGTCGGACCGAATTGGTCATGGCCGATTCAACATCAACGGCACGATCTCGCCAGACGACCGATAATCTGGTTGGTGTGTCAAGGCCTGAACAAAGATAAGGGTTTTT
This sequence comes from Gadus macrocephalus, assembly GCF_031168955.1. NCBI lineage: Eukaryota > Metazoa > Chordata > Actinopteri > Gadiformes > Gadidae > Gadus > Gadus macrocephalus. The sequence continues at coordinate 8,369,548 of NC_082387.1, forward strand.
TTTAAAAAGGGAAATATCCTACTTTAGACATGTAATAGATGGCTTACACAAGTCACAAGACAAAATGGAGGCTGTACTTAAGGCATCTCAAGCCTGAAAACGTGTTGCAATTCTACGTCAGGCTTGTTTCATGTTACACCCACTGAATACACTGTTACAGACCGGAATACTATTGTATTGGACTGTAAGCTTTGAAAAAACGTTCAGAGCGACAAATTCACTTCAAACATCAGAAGAGGTGCATGCTTGCTTTAAACCCTCCTGACCCCATCATGTTGGTTCTTGATGCTTCACCGTGCAGAATCAGTGCAGTATTTTAAGTTACCAGACCTCTCTGAACAACCAATGGCCTTCGCTTCAAGGTTGCTGACAACGGCTGTGTGTTGCTATGCGTAGGTCGACAAGTGTCCCTGAGCCTTGTGTAGGGGGGTCAAGAAGACAAACCACTACCCCTGTGGACAAAAAGTTCACATTGATAATTCACCATCAGCCACTTGGGTCTTTATTCAACCCACAGAAGGGCGTTCCAGCGATGACAGGTACTAAACAACAGTGACAACGGTGACATAGAGGACCTTTAGTGAAATCGCATGGTTGACTACTGAGGAAGACGAATCAATAGACCCAGCAGACGTGTTTCACTCAACACTAGTCGAACAGCTTCTGGGGACAAACGCTCATATCCAGACCAACATACAATGACCCAACACTGTCTTAAGTGTACGACATCCCCTTGAAAGAATGGCCTGCCCATGGTGTTCTACGGTCTCGAGGTTTCCCAGAACGGAAGGAACACCCATCTGTATATCAAGGAACAGCGATGTGGAGATAATACGCTGTGATGTCTTCTAAATGACGCAGCTGAGTGCTGGATGCCTTGCATGAGAGACACTTAGAGACAGGTCAAATGAGGAGACTAGCCTGTGGCTATGTGGGCTGCCCTCCGTCACGACAAACAGACGGAGGGCACCACAAAGACCTGCTTTGGACGTCGAAAGGATCTAGAACACACCACCACAAGCACTTAACTCCTGGGGTCGGCCTTTATCACCATGGCAACATGTGCATATTTATTTCACTGCACCAATCACAGACTCCGTGTTCCGGAGAGCAGTTGACACATATTCTAAATGACAGGAGGTCATTAGGTGCGTTTCCATCCCCCTGATTTTATGCGAACTTTGAAGTATCGAATCAGTAAACGGTGATGGAAACACCAAAATTCGCAGAAAAATCCTCTAATTCGCAAAAAGGTTTATCCGCTTGCTTGAGGTGGTTTTTGAGAAATGCGAAAGAGAGTAAATTCGCACAATGGGAGATGGAAACACACTTTTCGAAACAGCTGTGACGTAGCAAACTTTGAACACACAGGACTGACAGTCTTTCCGATTTCTGCATAACGACCGGCCATAGCAAACCTGCCGACATCAACGTGTAACGTCATCACCCTATTCCGCTCCAACCACTTGATGGAAACGCACCTAATTCTAATTACTTTTTTGCGAACTTTCTAAAGATTCGCATCACCTTTTAGATGGAAACGCAGCTAATGACAGCTACGGAACAACATGATTTCTGTACTCAGGACCATATTCTCCAGGAATGGACTTCCGGAGCAAGTCTGCACATACAACGGAAAATTAGAAAATTAGATTTACGCAATCCAGCCCTTCGCCTTATCGTCCAGCCACGAATGGCCTAGCCGAGATGTTTGTAAGGATATTCAAAAAGTAAATCAATGCAATGGAACAGCAGAGCATAACACCGCAACACCAGATAAACAATTGCCTTTTTGTTGACAGAAATGCAGTCCATTACAGCAACTACCAATCAAACTCCAGCCATAATGTTTCTCAACAGGAACTGACGTCCTCGCATGGACCTTCTCAAGCCTAATGTTAGGCGACAGTATAAACATTTCAATAACAAACCATGCAGAATCCACCAGAACCGGACCACTGATGTGTATAGTGGACGTTGGTGACGTCACTTGGAGACGTCATGGTGATCCGGTCCTTCACGCTCACATGAAAAGCAAACCAGTGCAGACCTTACCTGACTCATCTGACTTGGCTAACGATAATCCAGATATCCCAGCTTCACACGGACCTGAGAACTCTGTGACCACAGACTTACTAAACATGACCAGGACGCAAAACAAATGGCTGAGAGACGCTGCCCTGAGAGGCACTGAACGCCTCCAAAGGAGTTGAGCTGTGAACAGCAAATGTAGGAAGGAAAATGTAATGAGAAAGAATAATGTCATGTTGAAAATGTTACAATGTTAATAATAATAATAATAATAGTAATGATAATAAATCAGTCTTGTATAGCGCATTTCTAGGACCCAATGCGCTTCGTAACAAAAAAGAAAAAGATAGTAAAAGGACTCCAAAAAGTCCTTGTATGCCTTGTATAAAGTGTGAGTTTTGAGGAGTGACTTTAATGATTAAATGGACTTGGCCTCTCTAACGGAGGTGGGGAGATTGTACCAGAGTCGTCCCAGGGTGACCAGTCTGTAGCGAAGCTGTAGTGGGCCGGTGCTTGTGGGCCGGGACACAGTGATAAGTTCTGATAGGTGGGATGGACTGGTGGAGTGGATGGCTTGGTAAGCCAAGTACAAGGACCTTGTAGTTAATGCGTTGGCGGATGGGGAGCCAGTGAAGTTTGTTCCAATATTATTGTGTGAGTTAAGGAGACATTAGCAGAGGATGAATGTCATGTTAAACTCTGTGAAGAGGAACTTTTATGCCGAGTCATGTTTAACTTTATAATCATGTTTACAGGTTTGTGCATAATACATAATTAATAAGGGTTAAATAGCATTCAACTAGAAAGGGAGGATGCATAATGTAAAGAACATTACAGGAACTTTAACATTGTATGTTTACCTCATCCTCCTACATCGTATAACTTCTGTGGGGCACTTATCGATGTAATTAAAAGAATCCTAGACACAAGAGCTCTTAGACTATTATTCATTGATATGTAGTTGTGCTAGGGAAGTCACAGACATGGCAGAGAGCGAGAGAGACAGACGGACACACAGAAGACGGATGGATATGTTCTTGCATGTGAGCAGACAGACAGATAGACAGACAGAGAGTGGTTAGTCTTGACTGCATCAAGCTATCTTGTAAGGGCGTGACAGCACTGCAGAACTACAACACTTGCCATGTGTTTGGTGGGAACACAATCAAATGGATATTGTGACTGGGAGGATACAAGACCTGCATCTATCTGGGTTTACTCTGTGATAATGACCAGCTTGCTGTACTTTAACCCACTTATTAGATGGCTACTTGCTAAAGAAATCAATAATTTGGCACAACAAAAGATGATTTTATTGATGTAAAAAAGATGAATTGCTTCCACTAAAATAATAGAGGAAACAATATCGGAGGTCTGTTATTCAGAAGTGATATACCGCTGAACCCTGTGATTGAACAATCAGAGTAGTCATCACAGCCCTGTAATAAATTCTTTATAGTCGAGGGGTCCCTTGTGTATTGTTTTATTTCTTCTTAGTTTTTGTTCGTTTCTTGATTTCCTTCCGTGTTCCTCTCTTTCTGTTGTGCTTTCGTTTTTGCTTGCACATTTAAAACGTCCATTTCAGGTTCAGCACAGAGATGTAGGAGAGTTCACCGGAGATAATAAGGATTTGTGTGAGAGGGGAGATTTTACAGCGGAGAGTAGCCCCAAGGGTGTGTGTATGTATGTGTGTGTGTGTGTGTGTGTGCACGTGCGCGTGGGCATCCAGTTTATATAGACTAGTCTATAGATGTGTTCTTCTTCATGCACATAAATGTCTAGGTTATTGTGTGTGTGCGTGTGCATGTGAGTTCTTTGCTCAGCAACTTTTGCAACAAAGGAAAAGCTTGAGGAGAGGAAAACAAGCAGAAGGACAATGAAGCCAGGTGGAGGAGGGAGGGAGAAAGAGAGAGAGAGATAGAGAGAGAGCCACAAAGAGAGAGAGAGAGAGGAGCAAAGGAGCCCCAATTAAATTACACGTAATCTGGTCTGAACGTACGCATCCATTAGCTGCTCTCCAATCGTATTAGCCCTGCATTAGCCTTGTCTATGCTGCGCTGTGTGTCTGCCTTTTTGTGAGTGTGTGTGTGTGTGTGTGTGTGTGTGTGTGTGTGTGTGTGTGTGTGTGTGTGTGTGTGTGTGTGTGTGTGTGTGTGTGTTCGGCCTATTGTGCAGATAGGAGTGTTTTCACCATCTTTCAATTTTGTGTGTCCGTGTTTGCTAAATGGTTGACTATAAACGTGTACTTCTGTGTGTAACGTGAATGTGTTTGTTAGTGTGCACGGAAATGGGAGGTAGTGTATATTGTATATTGGTGTATCTGTATATTGGTGTGTATGTGGGCGTGTTTTTGCAGGGGGGCTGAGGTGGGAGAGTAGGATTGGGATTTATTGGACAGCTCCTTTCTAACAAAAGGATAAGAGGGAGTGAGGCGAAGAAGGTATGGATTAACTTTATACGTCAAATACAGAACACATACAGGACGTAAGTGGTAATGTTGACAGGAAATGCAAAAACAACAACAGGAACACTGTTTACAATAAAAAGCAACCATAATATTGCCAGTAAAAAGAAATTACACTCTTGGCATAGGGGAAGATATCAATAAATAATATAAAATTTGAAGTTCTTCACTTGCCAGGACCTCTGATCTCCACAAATTATCCTTAAAGAGATGTACAGATAGAGAGAATGTCTATATCTTTGTTTGTGTGTTTGTTTATGTATGTGTGTGTGTGTGTGTGGGTGTGTGTGTGTGTGTGTGTGTGTGTGTGTGTGTGTGTGTGTGTGTGTGTGTGTGTGTGTGTGTGTGTGTGTGTGTGTGTGTGTGTGTGCGTGTGTGTGTGCGTGTGTGTTTCTGCGCGCACACGCATAAGAGGCGCAGTGTATGGAACTTGGTAGGGGCCCTGATGAGCTCAGTATTCCCAGTTCTGATGGCCAAGGGAAAAAAACTCTGTCTCAGCCTCTCTTTCTGCTGCGTGCCTGACCGCAGCGTCTGAAACAGTGGTGTGGACCCCTTCAGGATCCTAAAAGCTCTGGTTCTGCAAGCCAAGTCCTGTAAGTCCTGCAGAGAGGGGAGCGAAGAAATTCCAGTCGTGCATTCAAACCGACCGCACTACTCTCCGCAGAGCCCTCCTACCCTGAGTGGAGCGGTTGTCAAACCAGGCCGTGATGCCTCCTGTCTGAACACTCTCTGACGCTATCCTTCCGCCCTTCTACAGAGTAGAAAGGCGGAAGGATCCTCGGGGAGGCTCTGAATTTATTCAGCTACCTGCCTCGTCTTCCTCACCAGAGTGTCTGTGTGTGTTTACCATGTCAGACCCTCTGTGATGTGGTATTTATAACCGCTCACACTCTCTCTGCGGTGTTGGAAGCTGAACTGTAATCAATGAAGAGCAGTCTCACACAGCCACCCCCCTATTCCGGCTGTCAAGATGAGAGAGTGGTGGTGTGCAGTACCTGAGAGTCAGCATCGGCCGTGGTTCAGTTTGGCCGATAAGCAAACTGCATCAGCTTGCTCATACCATGGTATGAGCAAGGTACCATGGTACGAGTGAGGAAGGCCTAGATGTGAGCCTTGATCAGCACCTCGATGCATTTCATGAGCACTGAGGTGAGGGCCAGCGACTGCGTCATTCAAACAGGCTGGAGAAGCATTTGTGGGACACCGGGACAATAGCGGATGCCTTTAAGCAGGTGTGGATGGTGGACATTGAGCCAGGGAACAGGTTGAATATGGGGAACACTTGGACCAGCTGATTAGCACATGTCTTCAGCATTCGCCCAGACACGCCATCTGGCAGCCTTCCTGGTGTTCATACTCGTCAGAACCCTCCCTACGTTCTGGTTCCGTCACAGTGTGCGCTCAACCCCATCGGAACTCACTCCAGGAACTCACTCCAGGTGTGCTACCATATTATCAGTATTAGCCAACGAGCTAGCCCAAAAAAAAACGTGCATGAAGTGAGTTCAGGTCGTCGGCGAGGGGTGCAAGGGCACTCAGAGCAGAGGGAGGGACGGCCCTGGTAGTCTATTAAAGTCTGCGGTCCCTTCCATCGGTGTCCGGTGTCGCGCTGATACATCTGCGTCTCCACTCCGGCTTTTTTTCTTTGTGCTTCCTCCTGGCGTCCTTCTCGCCCTTCTCCATCCGTAGGACGGTGTGTTCTGCTTGTCTGTGTCGCTCGACACAAGGCCAGAGTTATAAGCTGCAGTGCAGGCATTCAGGCGCCGCGGAAGGATTATGTCAACCTACCGTTTGTTGGTTAGGGAAGGACCTCTTACCACGGGGACGTCGGTGTCGGCTAGTGTTTTTATGAAGCCCGTAACATTTATTTATTCATTATTATTTATATCAACTTTGGATTATTTATATCGACCTTTATATGGAATGCAATATTGCTCACTCTCACTTATTGACATTTATTGACTCTTTTTGTTGACTTTTAATGTTTGTTTTGTTGTTGGTCAACTGCATCGGCTGTCTGGATACCTGGATTTCCCCAAGTGGTTGAATAAAGTGTCTGCTACCACTACTACTAGCACTGCTATTAAAAACGTCCCTCGCTGAGGTCGCTACAGACGGATTGGAACCTGTCCCGGTCTAAGTCACTCAGAGCAGCCGGCAGCCTGGCTTCTGATTGGTCAGACCACCGCTTTACGCGTGTTGTCACTATATCTCTTGCCTCGCTATCCTTTGCTTAAAACCCGATAGCTGGAAAATGGACGCATGGTCTGATTTGACAAATGGAAAGGAACAGCCTTCAATGGTGCATAACAGAGGTCCAAGGTTCTTTCCCCCATGGTAACACACAATGGACGGAATGAGATCGTCAGATTCTCCTGGTTCGACACGCAGGAACAAGGGTCCTGAATGTCCTTGGGTTTGCACCAGTAACTTTGAGTCATGAATAAAACCCCTCCAAAACATTTGATGACCAGGCCGCACGGAAAACCGAGAAGGAAGCGGTTGGGCTTATGTGTCGAAACCGGCAGCAGCGGGTCAGCCATGTCTCCGTCAGTAACAAAAGATGTTGCACACCCCGTGTGTCCCCGTTGGAATCTAATCCTCGCGCTGACCTCATCCGACTGGTTTCCCAGAGACCGGACATTAGCGAAATGGACGCCAGGGCGCGGTTGGACGGAGCCTCAAGCTCTCGGCCTGTTCTGCACGCCGCTCAGTTTCCCTCTCTTTTTTCTCCTACGTTTCCTTGGAGACATGACTACGTTGTAGTTGCTGTTGTTGTGGTTACACGCGTATGATCTCTCCGGCAGTCATGTCCGACAGAAAGTGTACAAAGGACACTGTAAAGACAGAGGTCGGATTTAGATTAAAAAATAGCATCGCATCGTTGATGACGACCTCTAGTGGCGTGGAGGTGAAATGCGCAAATCACACGTGCTCGATTTGTAAACACACCGGGCGGCACTTGCCTGATTACGGCACGTGAGGTGAGTGAGCACGGGTGATGATATGTAAATTGGAAGTTTGGTTGAAGCGCAAACATGAAAAAATACACTCTCTAAAGACTGTTTTTCCGTAGCCTTACCGATAGAGGTATCATAACAGTTATCCTAATCATGGGCGGAGACACACTTTGGATTTTGCCAGTGCATTAACCTGCATATTTTGATTACCCACAGAAACATTTTCTAATGCTTCAGAGTCCTCCATAACCCCTGAATAGAAATCATCGAAATAATTATGCATATAATTAAAAGCCTGCCGTTCCAAAGCAGCGTTTAACAGCACAATGGAGGTACGAAATGTACCATGGAAGAAGTACTAAAAGCTTTGCTTACGGCCTAGCGCTCCGCAGTGTAACAAAAGGAGAGTTTTTTATGCGACACCATATTCCTCTCCTAACACTTACAAAAGTCCTCCGTTATGGCCTCTGAATAACTT